>NC_067153.1:59126826-59476915 GCF_903995435.1 Acomys russatus
GCTCTGTAAACATGTTTTTGTTTTAATCCCTGGTGTGGGATATGGTGCTGATTAACATTGTCCACAGCAGTAGATTATGCCTCGTGTGGGCTCTGAGGGGGACATGATTCTGTCAGCTGATGATGGTTTAATTCTGAGGCCTCTGGAAAGAGAATAAATGCCAGAGCCCAGGGAGAGAGAGAGGAGCCTCCTAGAAAGAGGAATGCTGCTGCTCCCCCTGCTGCTCCTGGTTGCTGTTGATGCAGTTTAATGAGAAGTTGGAGACGTCCTGAAATGAAGATTGGACTTGCCCCAAGGAACCCAATAGCCCTAACCAGCAGTAAGTAGCTAAAGAGAACTATGCCCCCTCCCCCCACACGCCTTCTTTTTCTCCTACCTGATGTTGGGGTGTTGGAAGGAAATGGGGTGGGGGAGAAAGAAAGAGGTGTAAGAAAACCCAAGTAACTTAGATTTTAAAAATCTATGCGCTTCAAATGGGGGCAGAGAGTGAGGAGACTGCTACGGCAGAAGATAGGCTACAGAGGTGGGCATGAGCTGGGCCAGTTGGATTTGGAGGAGCAGAGGAAGGGGTGCAGATCTGTAGTAGGCCTACCAAGTTCCCAAGGGTTGCCTATTGGAGTTGGGGGTTAGGTTAAAACGATGAGTAGGGAGAGGGGAATTACAAGGGGAGGATCTATGTTAGCTACTGGAGGTAGCATTAGGGAGGGAAGGGTGGTCCCAGCTGGTAGTCACTGCAGAGCTGGGGATTAGACCAGGGGACTGGGTTTGGAGGAGAGGAGTGATGTGTGATGGTCTACAGTTAGCCTATTTGCTTCCCTGGTCACTATGGGGTCCTAGGGAGTGTCTGTGGGGGGCGGTCCACAGTAGGGCTTGGGGTGACACCTGGAGATTTGATTTGGAGGAGCTGAAGAGAGGTGAAGATCTGCAGTTAGCCGACCTGGTTCCCAGGCCTGAGTGGTATTTGTTATTCTTTAAGTTTCAATGTAAATGCATCTTTCCTGTGGGTGACCGTCCAGATGCCACAAAGCTTCGTTTGTTCAATGAGTATCTCACTCTTTTTCTTCATGACACTGACAACAGTATATAATTATAGGATTAGTGTGGGGATGGGAGAGTTCCTGGAATTGGTGTCATAGTGAGTCAGAGCTTGGTGGGGTTAGTTTAATATTGGTTCATGTGCTAGACTGGGCCCCGTGAGAAACAGATGCCAAATGCACGAGGATTTTAGTAGACAGATTTCCTAGGTAAAAGGGATAGAGAAGGAAATGGGTGGAGGGAAGAGCTGTCAGAACCAAAGTAAACAACGAATGGGCAAGAATCTGGGTAGGAACATTTAAATCCTGGAGCAATGGAGAAGCTCTTAGGCCAAGACTAAGACCTGATCCTTCATCCTTCTCTCTCCTTCCCCTCCCTCCCTCCCTCCTTCCTTCCCTCCCTCTCTCCTTCCTTCCTTCCTCTCTCACTCCTTCCCTCCCTCTCTTCCTCCTAGCCTCCATCCCTCCCTCTTTCCCTCCATCCCTCACTCCTTCCCTCCCTCCCTCCCTCTCTCCTGGTCCATTATTCTTTCCTCTCCTTCCTCCTTTTCTGGAATCTACTTAAGCACTCCTATCATGCTTGGTGTTACACTCCCTGCAAGGAAAAACCTAGGAGAAGCACAGCCCCAGAGCTTACCATGGTAGTTCCAGTGCAATTCCAGTGGATGCAGCTGGGATCTTAGTGACTAAGCTCCCAACAGGAGGAGCCTCAGATGCACTATTTTTGTGGCTGACCCAGGAGCTAAGAACTCTCTTATCCACCCCAGGGATAAGCTGACTCTGCCAGCTAAAAATCACAGTTACTAGTCTACTCTGAAAAGTCAGCAGTGCTCTTGACATCCTGCCCGTGTGGTAGGCCCATGGCCCACTGCACAAGGGGACAAGAATGAGTGGAGATCTAGCAACAGTCTTGAAGGTCCCCTAATTCTGCAATAGCTGCACTTCACAGCCATACAAAGGAGACTGTGTACTCTATGGCTATGCTGCCTTAGAAACAGACAAGGAAGTTATATGGGACATTCGGGGCGCATGGTGGAATCCATCTTCCTGGATTTTCTCTAGTGTCCACTCTTCCCTCTAAGCAGATCCTTCTGCTTTTTTCTAGGCCAGAGTATTGGGGAACAAAGCTAATCTGACAATGTGAGAAGGTTAGAGCAGTGTTCAAATTAGCTGTAATTGTCAGTTTAACACAGCCCAGCCATCTGAAAGGAAGTAAGTCTTCATTGAAGAGCTGCCTAGATCAGCTTGGCACAGGGGTATGTCAATGAGGTTTGTCTTGATTGCTCATTATGGCCTGAGGGCCCAGCCCACTACGGGCGGTACCTTAACTAGCAGTCTTGGGCTGTATAATAAAGTTAACTAAACAGGAGCCTGGGCAAGCAAGTTCCTGCCCTGACTTCCTTCAGCGATGGCCTGTGACCTGGAAGGTCAACAGCCTACTGGAAAAGGAGACAGGGATAGGTGGAGATCCAGTAGCAGTCTTGGTCCAAGAAGGCTCAAGAGTCAAATAAACCCTTCCTTCCCTCCCCTAAGGTGCTTTGGCTGGTGTTTTATCACGGGAGAATGGAGCCAACACCAATGCTTATCATTGCTTCCTCTCAGCCAACAGAGAAAGAGGCCCAGACCATATCATGCAAAAAGGGGGAAATAGCTGTCAGCATTTGTGATGACTTTTGTCTACTTATAGTTTCAGGGATGCTGAAGGACCAGGAGGATTTCAGTTTTGTCTACTGCCAGTATCGGGGATGCTGTAAGACCAGGAGGGTTTGAGTTTTGTCTACTGCCAGTATCAGGGATGCTGAAGGACCAAGAGAGTTTGAGTTTTGTCTACTTCCAGTATTGGGGATGTTGTAAGGCCAGGAGGGTTTGTTCCAATGGTCCCGGAGACTCACTAATGAGCTCATGCCATGTGCAGGACTCTGAAGGAGTCTGCCTTTTTAAACTCAGCACCAAGGCAAGGATGGATCTGTTCAGTTCCTGCATTGAGTAACATTTCCAATGGTCATTTATTCAACTGCTGTTCACAGTCCAACATAGAACACTGTGCCAGATGATGCCCTCTCAGTGTTCTCTGTCTTTGGTGAACCTCACCAACTGTGCAGTTGTATACAACAGGGCCAAAGCCAGGGAGATTACTGATGAGGCCTAATAATGTGCTGATGACTTTAGATGTGGCTCCTGACACATCTGGGCTCCATTCCCTCATTTCTAAGACAGGGTAAACATTTCTCATTAAGGAGAAACAGTTGATGAGTTAATTATAAAACATTTTGCCTGAAGACTGACCACACAGGCCTGGGTAATAAAGGCCACTTTGTAACTGCAGAAGACTTTGAAAGCTGATTGGAGATGCCTCGAGCGATGTTAGTTTGTGAGTTAACATTTTCATTTGGTCCTGTCTTCTCTCCTTGCAAGGTGGTGTTGTGAGGATGCCGTGGATCAGAAGCCAAGCAGGCGGGTGTGGGCTGCCTGTGCGGTGGGCATGGGCATTTTGATAGACAGTGGGAAGACGGAAGTAAAGAAACAATCCTTCCATTCAAGGAGTGGAGAGAGAACAGGGTAGGAAAAGCTGGGCACTCATCCTGCAGTGTGGTGCTTCAGGCTCAGAGACAGATGTCAGCCTCAGGCAGCACATGAAGGATAACCATGGAAAGGCAGTGGGCCCCTGGAAGGGTTTACAGGAGAGAAGTGCACTGCAGACAACTTAGACTTTCTGGGGTCTTTCCAGAAACTTAAAATCATTCCTTTTGTGGAGAAGCAGTGAAGAGAGGCAGGGTGGATCCAGGCAGTGCAGGCCTTAAGCTTCCTGCTAAGGGCACTGGGAGGTTGAAATCAGTGGGAAGCCGCTTAGATGTTTTAGGGCAGTGACGTTAACTTGACGTGTATTTTACGGGCTACCCTGGGAAGATGTTAGGGGTCACTGTCATTTATCCTTTCTCGTGTATCTGCTTGAGTTTCTATGTGCCATTTTTCTACACAAAATAACCCTCAAGAAACCGAGCGTGATCAAAATAAAACCTTTTATCCTGCGAAAGGTGTGGAAGTGATGAAAAAGCGAAGGACTTGAAGGAAATTTTTGCAAACCCTAGGTCCAACGGATGGGTGCTGAGGATCTATAAAGGCATTTCAAAATTTAGACTGAAAACATCAACAAAATACTGAAAATAAAAATAAAAAATAAAAAATAAAGAAGACAACTGGCTAAAAGGCCAGGGATGCAGCTTAGAAGTGGATCCACCTGTCCCCATATCACCCCCACCCTTCCCGACAATGGTTAGAAACGCACGCTGCTTCACCGGGTGCTGGGGTCTGCAGATGGGTCCTGACACCTGTGCAGCAATGCCTTACCCGCCGGGCCAGCCACCTCCCCATCCCCCATGGGACGTTTTTGGTTTGTTTGTTTGTTTGTTTGTTTTTCCTTCAGATGATGATGTTTTAGAAGTGTCAAGCAGGAGAGTAGACGCCACTCGTGGAGATGAGGAGAGAATGGAGATGGGTATCATTATAAAGGACAAGATGAAGAACCCCTATAGTGTGGGGACCTGACTGGTTCTGTGGACAAAGCTGCCTGGCTGATAAGGGCTTACACACACCAGGCAAGGCAGACACAGACTCCACCTCTGCTCTTTCTTACTCTAGATGTGAGCTATGGCAGCCACCACCACAAGGCAAACTGTGGCCTCTGTCTGTCATGTAAGCATGGGCCTGAGGCAGTGTCTCCCACATTTTATTACTGGACCTTGTGGGGTCCCATTAGCTGCATCCTGCTGGGGCCTGAGAGCTGTAGCCCCGCACGTCCTCAAGTAATGCTGCAAATCAGGGGCTCATTGTGGCTTCCCCACACTGTCATTCGTTTCAAAGGGGGGAAACAGGGCTTCTATGCATTTCTCTGTTTTTCTCACAAAGCTCTTAGTGTCTTCCCTGGCAAAGCCAAATCTTTGAGGAATGCTGTGCTTTGTTTAGGTACCACAGGGGTGAATGCTAGGACTGACCGCAGGTCTTGGGCTCCATCCCAGAAGGAGTGAAAGGGATGTCCTAGGGGTGGGGCACCAGCCACCCGTGTCTCAATGAGCTCCTCAGATGCCCCTCACCACGCTGAAGTTGGAGGGAGACTGGATTGGAGGGACAGGGATGCTTGTATTCTCTGTCAGCACAGAGAAGGGCCCTCTGTCCCACGCGTACTTCAGTTAAGAACAGGATGTGGCAAAGGAAAGGTTGAGGCGTGGTTTCTGTGGGATAATGGCTATTAGCCTTGATGGAAGGCCTCACCTGCAAACTGAGGTGGCAAGTCGAATAGCTCCTAGACAGCAGTGTTGCACTAATTAACCAACTGCGGGGTCAGAAATCTCACACAGAAGAAAGCCCAACACCTGCGTTCAGTGCCAACCAGTGGTATCAAGCAGCACCTATTTTACGCTCTTAAATGAGTGAACACTGTGACCTGAGAAGGAATTCAGCCGAGAAAGCCATATGCCTGGCTCTCGAGAGCCTCTGACCAAGGACAGGAGCAGAATCAATCGCTCATGAGCAGTTCTCTCGCACACATGAATTCTCCTGCTCCAAAGTGGAGGCTGCTCTGCTTTTCCCATCCTCCTCCTGAGATGGTTCTGGAATGTGAGTGTCGTGTTTGACTTCTTGGTCTTCTTCTATTCCTAGCTATGATTTGAGATGTGGCTGACAACATTCGGAGAAGCAGTAAGCTCAGGGCGTGTGCACAAGTGTGTGTTTAGTACCGACTGCAGGCCTATGAAGCAATCACGGCTCTATTTGCGGAACAGGGTGAAAATTGCTAAGGGACCAGACAAGCCCGACTTGGCTTTGTGGCTCCTCAAGTTCCTGTAAAGCTGGATGAAATCTACTTATTTGTTCTGCCTGCAAATCAGCCGGTGAAATATAGAGAGCTGTCATGCATGTCAACACGTTAGCACAGAACATTGTAATGCATTCAACACATTTGATGGAAGATCGGCAGGTCTTGAAATTTTCTCTTTGTTGATAGTTTCTGTCAGATCTGAAATTTCTCACCAACTTCTGACCTTATAAAGAGACACTGTGATGCAGAGGAATGTACCTGGATGTACTTGGTGAAGTTGCCTAGATGTATTAAGCCCCAGACTTCCCATCGTCAATGCGGTTAGCATGCCTGCCTGAAGCGGGCAGCTTAAAAAGGGGACAAGGACATACATGACAGACCTGGCACGCATGGACATGGAAACCCAACTCCTTTCTCTTCGCATTGCAGATGAGCCCTTCATCCCACCACGGTGTGCATGAAAACTGTGATCTGTGGTGGCCCTAGTACCTTCTGGTGTTTTCTCGTCTCTGCTGTTCCAGTCAGCATAAAGTTAGCCCTCCTGAGGTTGAGTCAGCTCTACCCGGGTTGCCAAAAGCTCTTAGGCTCCTTCTATGGTCTGGAAGATGATACTCATGTCTGGAAGGCATCCAACTCACCGCGATACTTCAGCTCATGCCTGGCAGCTCTGCAGATTAACAGATAACAAAAACGTTAACGAGAATAAAACTATCGTCGTCTGCCTCAGAGTTTTTTGTTTTTTCTTTTTAAGTGGGTTACCTGGGTAGTGGTGGAGGCGGCACACACCTTTAATCCCAGCAATGGGGAGGCAGAAGCAAGAGTATCTCTGTGAGTTCGAGGTCAGCCAGGACTACACAGAGAAAACCTGCCCCAGAAAGCCAAAAGGAAGAAAAAGAAGTGTGCTAAAAAGATGAAAATAAACATTTCTCTAAAAATGGCTCTGAGGGGAATCCAGGAACACCGAATCGAGTTGAAACCAGTTCTGTTTGACACAACAATAGCTTGTAAAAAGTTAAGGGTGACAGTATGTGGCGGAGCATGCACCGACCAGCAAGCCATAGCTCCCAACCCTTGTAGTCTGACCCCTCCAGTCTACTTGCTTCCCTGAGCACCAGGCTTCCCAGCCCTGGGGGCATCTATGCTTGCACGTGTCAACCCTAATGATCTAGATACAAATCACTGGGTTCCCGCTCTAGCTGTGGGCTTCAAGCCCCGTCCATCTGTCTGTCTGTCTGTCCACTTAAATTTGCCTCCTCGGCCCAGGGAACAGTATTTCCTGTAGTCATTAATCTTTACTGTGTTTGCTCTTCTAGAACCTTCTGAGAGCCTTTTTACGACTCTGCTCATTGAACGCAACCTGCACAGGGTCAGGGATACATGGCTCAGCAGTAACACATCTGTCCAGTGTGCTCAAGTCCCCGAGAAAATTCAAACTTCTTTTATGACGGATACCTAGTGTGGTTCCTGTCTGGACGCCATTGGTGAGGATGTTTAACCAAGAGAGTGAAGTAAGGCTGAACACGGCTACAGGCTAAGCTATTAGGAGCCTTTCAGCAACGCGGAAAAAGGAACCAAGATGCCAGGCTGTGAGAAAAGGCAGCACCTCCAGAAGACTAAGGCCAAAAGGAAAAAAGCCAACCCTAGGGAATGGTACTCATTTGATGAACAGACAATACTTTTTACACTTAAAATTAATGTCAAGAGTCAGCAACATGGCTCGGTGGGTAAAAGTGCTCACTGCCAAGCCCGGCGGCCTGAGTTCAGTCCTTGGGATGCACACAGTGGAAAAAGGTAACCAACTCCCACAGATTGTCCTCTGACATCCACATGTGCCATGGTGTATACATGCCCACAGCCTTATTCCCCCAATAAAGAGAGCTATATCACTGAAGAGCTGTCTTGATGAAGCCTATTTCTCGCCCAGCCACTCACTGCCAAATTGCAATCCTACTGGCCCACCTACGCAGCTGAGCTTCATCCCTTCAAGTCCAGCATCAGTGCCTGGACACCCCAAGGGAAGAAGCAGATCCCAGGCCCAAAACAACAACAACACACACACACACGTGTGTATACCACACACACACACGCACGCGCGACTTAAGGTACAAGACATATTATTATTTAAGTATAACTCAGACAAGGAATATTCTAGAATGAAGTTAAAGTGACTCTATTAGGCTGGCACTTCCGAGAGTATCCAGTTTTCTATAACCGACAATAAAACATTTATCTCACTATCTCCCCGTAAGCTCAGTATTTGGCTCTATGAATAAAATATTTATAAAATGACAGTATTATTAATGACCTTTCAAATTACTATTATTATCTGAGAAGTTTAAAATCCATGGTCATCTTCTTTTGAAACATACCTATTGGATGCTAACAGAGAAAATTAATAGGTGTCACTAGTTAGAAAGTGATTTCAGCTAAGACTAGACAAAATGCCTTGTAATTAGTAAGCTGAGCTCAGCTCAGATCAAACAATTTTCTCTCCCTTTGGAAAGAAACACTTTAGTTTGACACTATTTTTTCAGAATAATTTCTTGATCATGTCTCAACTGTTCTTGAAAAGACAGGCAACAACACCTTCCAGCAATCCTGAGACATCGCCAGGCAACAATCCAAGACGCAGTCGGTGGCCAAGACCAACTTAACCGCTCACACGGGATGAATCCAAAGGTCGTGGGAAACTTTCTCCGCTAACGAAGAATTTTGAGAAGATAGGAGGCAGCCACTGCCTGCATCCTACTAACTCTCCTTAACTACCCTCAGCTGTGGGTGTATGCTTCTCAAGGAAGACCTTCCTTCTGCCAAGAGCCATACTCTGTGTGGAACAAGGTCCCCTTAACGCTGTGCACAGTTAGGCCCGAAGAGACACGCACTCCTAAATGTGGCTATGCCACACATCCATTTCTCCTGAACACCGTTAAAATGATGAACGAGCAAAACCAAAAAGAAAGGCGAATCATACTTTGCATTTTCCGTTTCCTGGTTTTTACAGGTGTGTCAAATCACGTGGCTGTGTTTATAGTATGCAGAACCACAGGAAACTGTACTATGACGCTGTGATGGCCTTGGCCTCTTTCTCTTCTGCCTCGTCAACATTGAGTAACTAACTTGATTTATCATAGTGCTTTGCTGGTCTCTTAGAATCTAAATATCAAAGTTCTAACAATCATTTCTGGGCGACATATATCTAAGTATCATTCAGAATTTTTAATATATTTTTGTTAGCCCGTTGTGAATTTCACATCATGCATCCCAAACCAACTCATTTCTCAGTCCTTCCATATCTGCCCTCCACCCTTATGACCCCCACAAAATAAAATAAAAAAAAAATTAAAATTAAAAAGAAAAAAATTTTTACCATGGAAGCTGCGCTGTGGCATGGTGATCATATGGAACCAACATGTACTCAGAAGACATGTTGTCATCATCTCATACGTTGTAACAGACTTAAAAAAATAAATAATTTGGAGACTGGAGCGATGATGGCTCAATAATGAAGGATACTTGCTGCTCTTGCAGAGGATTGGGTTCAGTTCCCAGCACCCTCATGGACACTTACAACTAAGTAGAACTCCAGGAGATCTGATACCCTCTTCTGCCCTCCTTGGGACCAGGCATACATGTGGGGCACAGACACATGCAGGCAAATACTCACAAATGTAAATTAAAATAAAGCCTTCTAATATAAATAATATTGATGCAATATTCCAATAACCTTTACAAATATAGTCAGTTTTCTTTTATATCACCCAGATGGGTTGGATTGACTAAACTCGATTTTAGCACCATGCTGGTGAACAGTAATACTCTGTCCTTTTCTGTTGGTGGAAGGGAGAATTTAAGATGATTGATTTAAAGGCCAAGTTCCACTTTGCTTTGAAGTCAGATTTCTTTGAACCAGGAATAAATTGTTATATCCAATTAGCCTGTGGTGACGAGTGTGTGAGTAACATCCGAGTTTAGCTTTGGAGCGGTGGCTGAAAGAAATGCAGTATTTTACCTACCCCTCCCAAGTCAGGACATAACCATGAGATAAATGAGCTCTGGATTGCTGAAGGACTGGTGGGTGAGAGGCCACGCCACACAGCTGTTTATTAATCTTTCTCTTCCCTTGCCAAGCATTTATGTGGGAGATGCCACACCAACCCTTGAGAACTCAATGGGGGAAACAGAGACTGAGGCCAGCCATCGGGGAGGCTGATAGATACGCTCGGATTGATCAACATTGCTCCTGTTACTCTCTTCTCTGAACCGTGGGTGTGTATTTGTCAAGACAGAATCTCCTTCTGCCGAGTGCCAAAAATCTGTGTCAATGTTTGCAACTTCAAGTTAGGAAAAGCTTTTCCTAAATAGGAGACACAGAAAACACATGCTCATGCACACACACACACACACACACACACACACACACACACACACACACACACACACACAACTAGACGTCATCAGAGTTACAGATCATGTGTGTCAAAGGGTCAAGAAGTTGAAAGAACAACCCACAGAGTTGGAAAAGGATGCTCGCAGTCATATATTCTGATTGAGAGCTTGTATTTAAAATATATTAAAAATATTTTACAACTCAGTAGTAAAAAGATGAATAGCCCAATTAAAACTTGACAAAAGATTGTATCCAGAGATGTTTCTTCAAAGAGAAGAAACATGTGGTCATTTTGCTCATGGAAGAATTACCAACATCATTCGCCACTAGGGAAATGCTTATCAAAACTACAATGAACACTGTTTCCTGCCCTTCCCAAAAGCTACAACAACAACAGTCGATGAGAACAATTGCCAAGGCTGTGGGACAGTTGGAAATGCTGGTGGGTGTGTAATAGCTTTCAGTACTTTGAAAATCTCCCTGGAAGTTTCTTAAAACATTATGTAGAGAGTTAGGGCCCAGCAATTCCACTCCTAATACATACCCAAAATGATGAAAAAATATTGTTAAATACCTACTTGTATGTGCATGTTTTCAACAGTTATTTCTATAATAGTTAAAAAGTAGGAACAATTCAAATATCTGTAAATCAACGGATAGGCAGGAATGTGGCAGATCCATTCAATGGAATATTATTTAACAATAAAAAAGAATGAAGTGCTGCTATGTACTGTAAGTGAGTGAATTGTTAGAAAGATTTAAGGTTTATTATAAAAATGACTGCTCAACTCTGTAACTACAACTGAAAACTACCGACATGGACACTTTAAGTTAGAGGATTACGTGATATCTGAAGTGTAGCTCAGCAAGTCTGCTTTTTTTAAAGAAGATAGACTGCCATAGACAATCCATGTCCTGTACAGCAGCGAAAACAGGACACAGAATGAGCCTGGATGAAAAAAAGAAAGCAGCTCCAGGAAGACGTGGAAGCAGCACATGCTAATTTGAAGAAACTTGTTTTAATCCATTAAAGGATCAGACTCTGGGGGGGGGGGGGGGAACCACTGTGTGAACAGACAGCTTGTCCAAGGTTTAAGAGAATACAGAGATTTATTCCCTTATTTTGAAAGCCACTGCTACAGTGAAAGTCAGACTGGGATATTCAAATTGCAAGACTACACAATCTGTTTGTGTGTGTCTGTGTGTGAGGGAGGGAGCCCCTCACTTTAGGCTCCACAGATTTTAATTTCATATTATTATATTATTATTATTATTATTATTGTTGTTGATGATGATGATGCTCAGGGTTGAAACATGTGCACATGCTAGGTAGGCACCATCCATCTCCTTTTCTTGCTTCTGGTTTTTGTTTTAACTTTGAGGCAGCTTGATACTAACATCAATCCTGGCTCACCTCGCTATCACTCTGTAGCCCAGGCTAGCCTTAAACTTGCCTTCTTCCTGCTTCAGCTGATCAGGCAGCTGGATTATAGGTCTCCAGGTCCAGACAGCACTTTCTATTGGCTTCTTTGACATCCAAGAGCCGCAGCTCCTCCTTGCGAGGAGGATGTTCTGTGAAAAATAAGAATCTTCTCTCTGACTTTCACCACCAGGAAGGGCATTCCCATAAAGTGAGCCTTGGAACAAAGGCAGGAGGATACAGAAGAGAGATTTGCTTCCTTCTAGCCCAAATTCTGAGAAGAGTCCATTGACGCGCGCTGCTGGACCATGAGTAAAAGGCACCAAAGCTGTAGGTTAGAGGCCAGCCTCTTCCTTTCTGAAGAGGCCATGGACCACCTCTTCAAACCTTTAGCATCTTATTAAAGTAACTTTCATTCGCCTGATGTAATTGTCATCTTGGAGGCTTACTGCCTCCTTCTGCTAACCTACGTTACTCCTGGAAGCTTCTAGCCTCCATAAATCTAATCTACGCCTAGAACGTTTTCAGCCTCTGAGACTTACTTCTTAATGAGCTCACCCTTTCTTGTCCTTTCTGAGCTCTGGGCTGGCTGGTTCAACTCAACTGTTCTGGCTCAAACTCCTCTCCAAGCTGACTGATTCAAATTGGCTTCTGTCACTTCTGACTGAGTTGCTCTGTTTGGCCCCAAACTAACTCCAGCAATCTGTTCTAATCTTCTGGCTCCTTCTCTTTCTCTGGCTCATTCTGTCTTCACCTGTGTCTAGCCTGTTCTCTCTGCAACCTGTCTTTGTAAAACCGTCCAGTTAAAATTGCCTCTGAATTCCACGAACTAAACTGTCATGAACTCAGCTCCACTGCACTGCCTCTCAGCTCACTGACTCAAACAAACTGCCTGAGCAGAACTGACTAGAACTCAGAGATCTGGATGCCTCTGTCTCCCGAGTGCTGGGATTAAAGGCGTGCATCACCACACCTGGACATAAGCTTTTCTTTACCCAAAATTTGCTCTTTACCAGGCTGACCTTGAACTCAGAGATCTGCGTGCCTCTGTCTCCTGGATTAAAGGCGTGTTTGCATTCTAATCAGGTCACACAGATCTAGAAGGTTCTCTGGATGAGTTCTCTTGTCAAAGCAGCCATGTTCTGAGTTAACATTTCTCTCCACATCTCCCTCATCATAGTCTTGTTCTGTCTTATAAGCCTTCCTCCTAGATCCCAGTGCTTGGACAGTCAGCGCTCCCACAGTTCAAGGGCATTAGCCACTTACAACTCACAAGAACACAGGCTTCTGTGTCCTCACACACTTGGGGAGCTACTCTGTAGCTCCTAAGCTGGGGTAGGGGGTGGCTGTCCACATTTCCGGCCCCTAGTGCCACACCCACTGAAGACACCTCTGAAAGCCTCCACACCCCACGACCACACTGGGGTCCATCTACCTGTGCAAATCACACCCACACCATCATCACCAGCTAAGGAGAGTGCAGGCCTGTGAGGGACCTGGCACAGGGGAGAGAACTAAGGGATCTTTGTTCTTTCTAAGTATACGCCTTTAGGGTTCTGAATTTCCTGATGAGGGACAGATTTTTCTTCCCATCCATTCAGCTAAGCAGATCCAAGTGCATTTTGTGAGTGTACACCAAGACCCTTGAGCACCGAGCTACACAAGGTGGGGAGTACTGCAGGAGGATGCAGGATGAGACAGCTGGGAAGGGTTGATAGCGAGTCAGAAAGTACCACCCCCTGCAGTACCTGTGGGGTAGCTGCTGTGGGCTAAGAGCTGTTTGAGGGGCTGGGGAAAGGAAAAGTGCAGAGATAGGGTATGCTGCATAGTGAGAGTCTCAGGGAACCAATCAAGAGGAGGCAGCCATCTTCCCAGAGACAGGAATGAAGCTGGCACTGTCAGGAAAAGCTTTGGAAAGGTCTTTGAACAAATCTGGAACACATGTTGGCCATTGTCTGAGTCCATTCAGAGATGCTATTTTTTTTTTAATGCCTGAAATTGGTTGATTTATAAAGGACAGAAATGCATTTCTTCTTGGCTGTAGAGGCTGAAAAAAATTGAGACATCAGCACCTGGCAAAAGCCTTTATTCTACATCAGCACAGTAGAAGGAGAGGGAGGGAAGGAGGGAGGGAGGGAGGGAGAGAGGGAGGGAGAGAGAGGGAGGGAGGGAGAGAGAGGGAGGGAGGGGAGAATATCAATCCTGGGCATCTTGAACCCTTTATAACATTAAACACATTGAGAGCTCTGGCCCACATTCTCACGTCCCCACCCATTACTGTCACACTGACAAATTTCAGCAAGAATTTTGTTTGGAAGGAAAAGGTAGCCGAAGCATAGCTGGTACTGACCAACAGAAATGCTGAAGTGGAGCTCGCAGCTCATGCGGCAGCATGACCAAGGGCTCAGCACAGAGAACCACAAGCAGGGCTCGAGAGCGTTCCAAATCATGTGTGGTAGCGAGTATTTATGGTGAGCAAGACCAAAGCTGCACAGGGAAAACACAGGATTCAGAGACACCATCCAAGACTAAGTTTTGTTATACAATGTAGGTGATGACGCAAGAATGATATTTTCTTGTGTGTGTGTGTGTGTGTGTGTGTGTGTGTGTATTCACACATATGTGCGCAAGTGTGTGGACCTGTGAGCACATTCAGAGGGCAGAGCAGAATGTCAGTGTCCAATTCTATCACTCGTCATCTTATTTCTTTGACACAGGGCCTCTCACTGAACCTGGAACTAGACGAGCCACCAGTGAGCCCCAATGACCCTCCTACGTTTACCCCACATAGCACTGGGGGTACAGACACTCAGTCATACCTCCCTTTTCTACACAGGCTGGGATCCAAATTTATGTCCTCATATTGGTGCAGCAAGCACTGTCACCCACTGAGCCACGTCTCCAGTTTCAGGACTAAGGTTTTGGTGTGATGACCAACACTGTTTTGGAAAGATGCACATAGAATTGGTGTACGGCAGATGTGGAGAATGGCATAGAGGTCTTATTGGTGGGGAAATCATGGTTTGGGACTTGGTGAGCAACTCAGGATGGGACACTGGAACAGAGACATCAACTTATGTGGTTAGAGTTGGAGAGGGTAGGGGGAGTGGGCCTGGAGGCCTCACAAAGCATTCCCGGCCCTCTTATTACAGATGCAGGGAATTTGGCAAGACTCAGGCTTGAAACACAAGTTATACTTTATGGTTATTGACTCAGGACCAAACTTTACATGTGTGTGCAAGCACACCCACAGCCCACATGCAAGCACTCATAAATTAGACTCTTGAGTAGAGTTGGTTGACTACCAGGGACACATAACTCTGTCATTGTTCATCCAACCATGAATAACAGCAACAAAAAAACGCTTATAAACAGTGACTGACTATCAGGACAGTCTTAGCCTCTGTGACTGCAGAACTTGCTTAGGAACACGTGCAGCTACAGCATTTGAGTTCAAGTCCACGGCTGTCACTCAGAAGGAACTGAGTGAGTTTAAGCAAACTGCTTGGTCTGTGTCTTGGTTTCTACATCAGTCATGGGGACAAGATTAATACTGGCTGCTGGTTTGAGAAATAAATGTGCTGTCATTCATGGGTTTAGAGAAAAAGGTTTATCTATTTTTAATGTACGGTAGTAAAATTTACTAGTTATATATCATAATTGAATGATTTGCTTTAGTTTTAAACAGAAGAAAATTAAAAAGAAAAGATTTCTGGTTATAGAAACCCTTTACCCCAGAAAATAATTTGAAAAAAGTTACATTTTCTAATTGGATCAGTTTGACAAGCATATTGGTAACTGGTGCATTTAATTCCTATTGTACTAAGCGTCAGTGGAATGAAAAGAACAGGCAACTTTCACAATCACTTTCTCAATGAATAGCAAGTGGATTCTTTTGCCATGCAAAAATGATTCTTGTTACTTTAATACACACAAAATTGAATTTACATATCCATAATAAACTAGAAGAAGCTAGCTTTGTGCAATCATTTATTACTCATGCAGCCTTCGCTCACACTCTGATGAGTGGAGGAGTCTTGCCTTCAGGGCACCTTCCTCTTTCCCAGGGAGAAGAGTAGGGCATATCTCTGACAACTACAGATGTTCCCATGTTCCTTTGTTAGAGTTTTTAAATAATATTTTCATACACTAAATTCTTATTATTGTTTTCCCTTCCTCATTTCCTCACCCACCCAACTCCACTTCTTTTTTCTCTCTTTCTTTACAAAATAAACAGGCAACAGTTTAATAAATTAATTCATTAAAAGAAAAAGCATCAGAAACACATACAACACACACACACACATACACACACACACACACACACACACACAGAGAGAGAGAGAGAGAGAGAGAGAGAGAGAGAGAGAGAGAGAGAGAGAGAGATTTATATTCCCTTTATCTCCTTCTAGTATCTTCTTGTTCTCGATAAGATGTCAAGTACTGTATTGAATAAATGTTGTCTTGTTCCTGATTTGGGTGGAAATGTTTGGAATTTCTCCTGCATTTAGGTTGGTGTTGGCTGTGGGCTTGCTGTGTATTGTGTTTATTATATTGAGGTGTGTCTCTCCGAGACCTTTATTATGAACAGGTGCTGGATTTTGTCAAAGGGCTTTTCTGCATCTAATGAGATGATCCTGTGGTTTTATTTTTCAGTATGATTATATGGTGGATTACATTTATTTATTTATTTATTTATGTTGAACTATTCTTGCATCTCTGGGACAAAACAAGCTTGATCATGGTGGATCAGAATAATTATGGCCTTGTAAAAAGAATGAGGCAAAGTTTCCTTCAGTTTCCATTTTGCAGAATAATTTGAGGAGTATTGGCATTAGTTACTCTTTGAAGATCTGGTAGAAGTATGAACTGAATCCATGTGGCTCTGGGCTTTTGGGTTGGGACATACTTAATTACTGCTTTTATTTTACTAAGGTTTGTAGGTCTGTTTAAGTTACTTGTCTGGTCTTGATTTAAGTTGGTAGGTCATATATATTAAGAAATTTATCTTTTTTTTTTTTTTTTTTTTTTTTTTTTTGGTTTTCCAGTTTCACGGAGAACAGATTTTTAAAGCATGTCCTTATGATCCTTTGGATTTTATTAATGTGTGTTGATGCCCCTTTTCATCTCTAATTTTATTATTTTGCATCTTCTCTCTCCATATTTTAGTTAATTTAACTAAAGGTTCATCAGTCCTATTGATATTCTCAAAGAACCAACTCTTCATTTCATTGATTTTATTATTGTTTGTTGTTTGCTTATATTTTATTGATTTCATTTTTGAGTTTATTTCTTGCCCTTTACTCCTTTTGGGTTTTATTTCTTCTTTTTGTTCTAAAGCTTTCCGGTGTGCTATCAAATTGTGAATATTAGATCTCTTCTTCCCCCCCCCCCCCTTTTTTTTTAATTCAGGCAACTAAGTGCTATGCACTTGGCTCCTAGAACTGCCTCCATTGTGCCTCAGAGGTTTCTTATGTTGTGTTTCCATTTTCACTCAATTCTAAAAGATTTTAAATTGTTTTCTTCATTTGTCTTGATCCGTTTTTCATTCAGTAATGAGTTTTTCACTTTCCGTGAGTTTGTATAGTTTCTGTTGTTGTTAATATCCAGCTTTAGTCCATTGTAGTCAGACAGGATGCAGTGTGTTATTTCAGTTTTCTTATAACTGTTGAGACTTCCTTTGTGCCCCAGTATAAGGTCAGATTTGGAGAAAGGGCCATGAACTGTTGAGAAGAATGTATATTCTTTTGTATTTGGGTGAAATATGTAACTATCTGCTAGGCCTGCTAATTTATGCCATTATTTAACACCAGAATCTCTCTGTTTAGTTTCTGTCTGGATGACCTGGTGAGAGTGGGCTATGTCCTGAAGTCTTCCACCATCACTGTCTGAGGCTCACCATATAATTTCAACTATAATAGTGTTACTCTTATGTACCTAGGGGCCCTTGTGTTAGGTGCATAGATGTCAAGAATTGCAGCGCCCTCTTGGTGGGTTTTTTTTTTTTTTTTCCTTTGATGATAGGTAGTGTCCTTCCCTATCTCTTCTGATCAGTTCTGGTTTGAGGTCCATTTTGTCAGGTAACATAATGGCTACATCTGATTGGTTCTTAAATCTGTTGGTGTGGGACATCTTCTCTGTCCTTTTACACTGATGTGATGTGTATCCTTGACGATAAGTTGTGTTTCTTAGATATAGCAGAAAGATGGGTCCTATTTTATAATTCATTCTGTTAGTCTGTGTCTCTGTTGTTGTTGTTGTTATTGTTGTTGTGGAATTGAAATCACTAATGTTGACAATTATTCATGAGTGGTGTTTATTGATTCCTGTTATTTTGTTGTTATGCTGTGGGGTTTCCCCCTCTTTTGATTTGCTGGTCTATGATTATTTATTTCTTGTGTTTTCCTGGGTGTGGTAAACCTCTTCAGACTAAATTTCTCCTTCTTGTGCCTTCTTGTGGATCGGTGTATACCACTTAAGTTTTGTTTTATCATGAAATATGTTTCTTTCCCTGTTAATAGCAACAGATAGCTTTGCTGGGTGCAATATTCTGGGATGGCCCCTGTGGTCTCTTAGAATTTGTAGACCAGCCATCCAGGCATTTCTGGCTTTTAGAGACTTCATCAGGCAGTCAAGTCTTCTAATGTGTATTCTTTTAGATATTAGTCTTTTCCCCTTGCAGCCTTTAGTATTCTTTCTTTATTCTGTTGATGATTATTATGTGTCATGGGGAATTCCTTTCCTGGTTTTGTCTATTTGTTGTTCTGTGTATTTCTTATACCATGAAAGGCATCTCCTTTTTATGTTGGGAATATTTTCTTCTGTTTTTGTTAGAAATTTTTTCTATGCCTTTGACCTGGGTTTCTTCTCCTTTCTCTGTAACTATTATTCTTAGATTTTGTGTTTTTTATAGTGTCCCAGATTTCCTGGATGTTTTTGTGCTTGAATTTTTAATATTTAATATTTTCTTTGACTGAGGTATCAGTTTCTTCTACCTTGTCTTCAATGTCTGAGATCCTGTTTTCTATGTCTTAGACTCTGTTGGTAAGGCTTACCTCTGAAGTTTTTGTTTGACTTCCTAAATTTTCTCATTTCCAGTTTTATCTCAGTTTGGGTTTTCTTTAGTGATTTTATTCTTTATGTCTTGAACTGTTTGCAGTATTTTATTATATTCTTTGTGTTTTCATAGACTTAAGGAACATTCATATCTCCTTTAAAGTGTTTGAACATGTTTAAAACTGCTATTTTGAGGCATTTGTTTTCTGCTTCAGCTACAGTGCATTTCTTGGGGCCTACTCTAGTAGAATTCTGGGTTCTGGGCTCTGGTGGAGGCAGACTGTCCACATTGTTGATGTTTGTGGTTTTTCTGTGGTGTCTGGGGTTGGAATGATTGGGATGATGCTGGGTGCTGGTATCTGCTCTTGTCTGGTTGGGTAGGTGTTCTGTTCCTTGATTTTTGCTGCCCTGTCAGGATCTTAAGGTAGTGTGGTAGCTCTGGGTTGCCAGATAGAGAGCCATTCCATAGGCCTGTGGGTGACAGAGAGCAAGTAGAGGAAAAAGTTGCGAAAGGCAACAGGAAAGAGCTAAGAGGATCCTATCCACACACCAAAAGGTGGTGTCACCCGGGAGTGGGAGGTGTGGTGGGAAAAGGAGCTCCTGCAAGTAGGTTGCAGTAAAGCAAAGACTAATTTGTGGAAGCAGGGATGGAAGGCTGAGGGGGACCCTGGCTCTGAGCCAAGAGCCAGGGTCTCATGTGAATGGTGTTAGGTAGGAGCAGGGGCACCCGAGCTGCTTGTTCTAGGGATGAGGGTAAGAATGGAGAGATTGAAACGGAGGGCAGGAAGGGCAGTGTGACTCACCTACCGGGGGTCCCACGTATCAGGGGGAGAAATGGGAGTGGGCTGGCTGGGGTGGGGGCTGGGAGGTCCACAGCAAAGAGGAAAGCTGGCCACACACCAAGCTGAGGGTATTCCCTGGGAATGGAGGTAGGATGGGAAGAGAAGAGCCTGCAAGCTGTCTGCTACAGGGGTGCTGATGAGACTTGGCTATGTTAACTTCTTAAGAATGCATGTCTGTTATTCTGTCGCAGTTTCTGAGGGCTTGTTGGTACTGTTGAGACTTTTTTTTCTATTCTGATTAAATATGTAATAAAAGTGGGAACGGTCACTCCTGCGTGAAGAATAAGAGACACAGATCTACAAGTCTCTAGGCTAGAAAACTCCTTTCCAGTCTCAGCCTGATAACTTTGTTTTGCTTTGTTTTAATGTGGTTTTGGGCTCACAAACTCAGAAGATTGGGCCACAGTCCTGACAAAGGACTCAGAGCAAACTGAAAAAAAAAATCATCTCTGGCTATTTCTACAGATGGGATATTTGGCATTTTGAGTTTGAACATCTGGAGAACCGAATGAGTTCTTCATCTGCGTGTGTTGACACTGTGACGCCAAGAATTTTGGAATCCTGACTCTTCCAGAGCTAATGTGGTCAGATCCCCTCCTCTCTTACTGTGTCCCATCATCCATCCCTCCCTCCCTCTCCTTAGACATTGGCTTAGAAAAGGCAAGAGATATGTGATCTCAGTTCCCTATACAATGTTTCTGCCCCTCCCCCAATTCATGCAAAAATCTAAACCTCCAAGAAGGTAGGGCCTTTAAGAAGTGATGAGGGTGATGTCCTGACCAAATGGCCCCAAAATCTCTCAGCCTTCTATTGTGTGGGGACATTGAAAAGATCTCCTCACCAGATACCAACTCTACCAGCGTAACCTTCCCAGCCTCTAGGCCTGTGAGAAATAGCTTGACATTACTTGTAAGCCTCTCAGTCTATTTTGTTATAGCAACCCACACAGATTAAGACATAAAATTCCTACCACAAATGTGCTTATGTGACTTACCTGGCAGGGAAGACTCTTCAACAAATGGTGCCGGTCTAACTAGATGTCTGCATGGGGAGGAACGCAAATAGATCCATATTTATCACCCACACAAAACTCAAGTCCAAGTAGGTAAAAACAAAAACAAAAAAGAAAAAAAACAAAAAACTCAATATAAAACCAGATGTATTAAATTCTAATAAAAGAGAAAATGGGAAGAGCCTTGAACTCGTTGGCACAGGAGACATCTTCCTGAACAGAACACCAACATTTCAGGCTCTAAGATCAACAATTAATAAATGGAACCTCATGAAACTGAAAATCCTCTGTAAGGCAAAGGACACTGTCAATAGGACAAAACAGCAGCCTGCAGAATGGAAAAAGATCTTCACCAACCCTACATCTGACAGAGGGCTGATACCCAAAATATATAAAGAATTCAAGAAATTAAACACCAATAAACCAAAGAACCCAATTTGAAAACTGAGGTACAGAGCTAAACAGGGAATTCTCAATAGAGGAATCATGAATTGCTAAGAAACACTTAAAGAAAAGTTCAACATCCTTAGTCATCGTGGAAATGCAAATCAAAATAACTTTAAAATTCTATCTTGCACCCGTCAGAATGGCTAAGATCAAAACCTCAAGTGACAGCACATGGTAGTGAGGATGGGGATCAAGGGGAACACTCCTCCTTCACTGCTGGTGGGAGTGCAAATTTGCACAACCACTGTGAAAATGAATTTCTAGATTTTTCAGAAAATTGGGAACAGCTCTACCTTAAGACCCAGCTATACCACTCCTGGGTGTATACCCAAAAGATGCCCCACCATACCACAAGGATACTTAACTCAACTATGTTCATAGCAACTTCATTCATGGTAGCCGGAAACTGAAAACAACCTAGATGTCCCTCAATGGAAGAATGGATAAAGAAAATGTGGTACATTTATACAATGGGATATGTCTCAGCTATTAAAAACAAGGAAGTCATGAAATTTATAGGCAAATGGATGGAACTAGAAAAGATCATCTTGAGTGAGGTAACCTAGACCCAGAAAGACGCACGTGATGTGTACTCACTTATAAGTGAATGTTAATCATATAGTACAGGATAACCATGATACAATCCACAGATCCAAAGAACCTAAGTAACAAGGGAAGGCCCAAGGGAGGATGCTTGAATGTCACTTAGAAGAAGAAATAAGTAGACACTGAAGGTTGATAGGGGGAGGGAAATGGATAGGAGAGGAAATGGGAGGGGGAGGGATGAGTGAGGATTAGGAGTAAGGAGAGCAAGGGCTGGGTTAGGGAATGGAAATTGAAGGTAGGGGGCATCTCTGGGACATGCCAGAGACCTGAGATAGAGAAGGCTCTAGTAAATCTATGGGGTCTCCCTAGCTGAGACTCCTAGCAGCAGGGGATATGGAGTCTGAAGTGGCAGGACTTCCGGTGGAGGGTAAGGACACCCACTCACCCACAAAACCTTCAACCCAAAATCTGTCCTCACTACAAGATGTGCAGACAAAGATGGAGCAGAGTTTGAGGGAATGGGCAACCAAAAACTGGCCCGACTTGAGACCCATCCCATGGGAAAGAAACAGTCTCTTGACACTATTAATGCTACTTTGCTATGCTTGCAGACAGAAGCCTAGCATAACTCCTCTGAGAGGCTTCACCCAGCCGCTGACGGAAACAGCTGCAGAGACCCACAGCCAAACATTAGATAGAACTCAGGGAGTCCTATAAAAGAGTTGGAGGAATGATTGAATGAGCTGGAGGGGTCAAGAGCCCCACAAGAAGACCTATAGAATCAATTAACCTGGGCCCATGGGGCTCACTGGGACTGAACCAAATAGCTACTTCAGAAATCACATACAGAGAGGGTTTTCTATGTAGCCCTTGCTGTTCTGAAACTCTATGTAGATCAGACCTCACAGAGATCTGCTTACTTCTGCCTCCCTCCAGTGTGCTGGGATTAAAGGCATTCAACACCTTTCCCAGTGGATGGAGTATTTTTATGTGTGGATGTAAATCCATGCTCAGATCAGCAGTCAAGGATCATACACACACACACACACACACACACACACACACATCACATGTACATATGCACACACAGACACACAGACACACACACCATTTTCTTCTATATTGATATTTTCATTGGTTATTTTTTAAAAATTTAGTTCTCCTCAAGGTCCGATTGTAAAAGAATAGACTTTAACAACTGAGAGGACAAACCTAGACAAATGTTTTCAGGAACCATCTGAAATGTTGAAAAGGCTGGAAGCTGAGTGATATGAAAATGGGGAAATAAAGAGAGATGCTGAAGGCAATAGCCAGTGAGAGCAGAGCGAGTCACTCTGTCCGTGGCCAAGACCAGCGAGCCGCCTTGTGTGTGTTACACAACTGGGCTAGGCAGCGGTCCACACGGCCTGCCCACGTCTCTGCCTCCACGGATAAGTACATGCAAGGTTGGAGTTAGTAACAAGAGCTTTCAGAGATGACTCAAAAGGAATTCTCCTGCAAGGAAACATTTCAAGACGTCTGTCTATGTGGAGAAGAGACTATGGACTATGTGCCTGTAACGTGGTGCTATGAAGGGCTCTGGAGACAAGACGGACCGGAAGGTCTATAAAGGACGAGGAAGCACACCAAGTCAGGAACTCCCGCCTCAAGGTTCTCACTTCGAGATCTCCCTTTCCTGGGTGCCTTGGTTAATCTTACCTGTTTTTTCCTAAAATGCAGATGGAAACCCACTGTACCGCAGTCATACCCTCTAACTGGGTACTTTCCAGTCTTTTAAATATCCTCACATTTCCACCTCTGAAAATCTCAGGGGCCTTCGGTTTGCTTCCCTACCCTCTTCTTACGCCCTCTGTGAGAGCAAGACTTGAGCTCCTGCTAGTTCCCCTTCACTCCTGTGACATAGTAGGTGTGTGGGAAGGTCATGGCGTTCCCTGACACCACGTGTCCTCGCCATCCACTTCCTCCCTTGCTGTTCTCCATCTTCGGGCTGCGTGAGCATGCCCTGTTTGGAAGCGTGACCACAAGCTCTTCGTTGCTGAACAGGTCTCAGGCCTTCCCCCACGTCAGATCTCAGGACGGACTCTCAAGACCATGGACTTGCCTGTTAACGTTCCCTCCTGTTGGCTTTAACACCGAGTCAAGTTCTCACCTTTGCTCCGATCACATGGTGTCTTCTCAGGCCATGACTTAGGAACCCCTCTCTTTCCTTACCTTAAACGCTAAGCTTTTTTTTTTTTCTCTCCTCACTCTACCTGCCCCCATGTGGCTGAGATCGCCCACACGTGCATGTCAAGTCTCTCTCTCTCTCTCTCTCTCTCTCTCTCTCTCTTTCTCTCTCTCTCTCTCTCTCTCTCTCTCTCTCCAGTGTACATCTCTCTCCTGGTGTCCTGGCCCCGCCCCCTCAAAGACATCACAACCACAATCTAACACCAAACCGAGTCTCAATCTATTAGGGGCCAGCAGATAATAGTTCTTAGCGTCATTTCTACATTGTGTGCTTTCTTGTCCACCCTTCTCCAAGGGGACTTGCTTCGTATTGAAATCAAGGAAGAAAAACATAATATAAAATGATCTTCAAATTAAATGGAGTATTTCCACCAAGTAATACAGACATGTATGCTCTATGCAGATGGTATCACGAATCCCATTACTTTGATCTCTTAGAAAATTAATGGAAAATAAATTTAAAATAGTTTGGAGTCCATCTAAATATAGATTTGTGTGGAAATGACTCTATCTGTGAACTTTATTAAAGATTTTCAGGATGTCTGTTTATGTAACTCTTTACCTTACATCATAGTCTCATGGTGTGTGTCTGGGGCTCCCTTACACAGAACCCATCAGAACGTGTAGAGAGCATAATCTTGCTATTGGCAAGAGAAGTTCGAATTTTCTGCACTTTGGAAAGAAGCTTAACTTTTTCCATGACTAAAATCTGTAGACAAATTTGTACACATCGGGTTGATTGTTACCAGAGAGAGGATTGCCTGGTTTCCATCACTAAAGTCAATAATAATCATTAGCTGGTCCACATCCAACTCAGGTGATGACTGGGGGAAGACTGTTGTGGCAGAGAAAGACACTCTGGATTTAGTGCCTGATTACCCCAATGGAAGGTCATTACATGTGAGTCTAACCACAGCAATTTCCCACAGCATAGGAACAGCCAGTGGAGAAAAGACAGGGCAAATAAGAGAAGACTCGAGACAGCCATCTTCATAAGAATGAACATGGCCCAGACAAGCAGGTATGTCAGCGACCTAAAATGGTGCTTGGCCTACAGTGGCTGGTCAGTATTTGCTTCATATGCCGTTGTTTAAATATCATTTAGATTTTAAATTTTTATTTTATTTTATTAATTTATTCAGATTACATCTCAATTGTTATCCCATCCCTTGTATCCTCCCATTCCTCCCTCCCTCCCACTTTCACCCTATTCCCCTGCCCTAGGTCTGTGACCAAGGGGGACCTCCTCCCCCACTAAATGGTCACAGCCTATCAAGTCTTATCTTGGTAGCCTGCTTATTCTTTCTCTGAGTGCCACCAGGCCTCTCCACCATGGGGAAGTGTTTAAAATGGGGCACCAGAGTTTGCGTCCGAGTCAGTCCCTGCTCTTCACTCAACTGTGGAGAATGTCTTGTCCATTGGCCAGATCTGAGTAGGAGTCCAATGTTTACAGCATGTATTGTCCTTGGTTGGTGCAGTAGTTTGAGCAGAGCCCCCCTGGGCCCAGATCTACCCGTCATGATGTTCTTCTTGTAGGTTTCTAGGACCCTCTGGATCCTTCTGTTTCCTCATTCTCCCATACTTCTCTCACCTAGAGTCCCAAATATGAAATATGAAATATGACTCTTCTTCTGAAAATTTCAACCACTTAAAATATAGAAGCCATTCATTCCTCATCAAAGGGCTTCATGTGGCCCGTAGCCGCCACCTGCGCAGCTGTGCTGATGCCCTTGCGAGTGATGACAACCCGCCAAGCAGCCTTGTTAGCAGTACCATCCAAGACGTTTCTCCGAGCATCGCACTGACAATAACATCCCTGTGCAAGGTCCCCATGGCTCCATACAGACTATTAGAGTTGAGTACACGCTGACTGGCATAAACAAACATGCTCATGGTGGAAGCCACACGGGAGGCTCAACCATTTCCCCCACATCACCCAATATGTGGCTTGGCCAGGTTCTCTGAGAGGAGGTCTACTCTCATCCACCCCATGCGTTTGCCGGCACTGTTCTGTCTACCCAAAGTGCCCTCTCTGTCCTCATGCTTACCTCTTCCTACAGAAAGTCTTCCCTTCCTCATGAAGTCTTCTCTAACCTACCACACATATGCTCCAACCAGTTGTAGCCTTTTACTTATTGTTGCATCTCCTGCAGCAGATGCTATATCTTAAATGCATCAGATAGATCGTTCCCTATAATCATTGTGTGGATGATCCCCTGCTCATGAATTAGTCAACTCAGCCCCAGAAACTGCATGCTGTGCTTGTAGTGAGGTCCCTTGCTAGGATTCTGCAGTGGGATTCAATGAATATTTGTGAGGTGTAAATGAACAGCCAAAAAATGGCTCACAATAGCATTACTTAAGCAATTTGAAAAGCCCTTTATAATTTCACACAGGAAAATAAGTGGTTTTCATATTTCAGAGAATCTTCTAAAATGAAGCTGCAGATAATAGGAGAAAAAGAAGACATTGTTTCTTTTTATTAAATCGCGTTCTTATTCATTTGATGAAAAAATATTTTTAAAAATCAAATTATTGAAGCTTAATTAACTGTTATAATTGGCCATAAGTGAAAGGCTCCCAATTAGCTGTAAATTGAGTGATGGCAAAGGAATCTCATCAAGATAGACTCCCAGGGTCCTAATAACAGTGAGAAGCAATTAGCCACATGTGTTTGTGAAGCTGGAGAAAGACGGTTTAAGCTAAGCTGAGCTGGTCAGAGAGTGATGCTCTAAGCTTAGAAATGGAAGCCACCACAGCAGAAATGCTAGTTACCCGGACAGGGACAGGCCACACACAGGGGCAGGCTGCTGAAAGCCCTGGCATTGTTTGAATTCATCGTACCTTTATCTACCCAATATCGTGTGGCGTTTGTCTCATTCCTTCCAGAACCATCAAGACATCAAAAAGAAGTACTGGAGCAGCTCATTGTTTGAGCCCAATGGCTGTTCAAAGCCACCTAGCTACACAAGTAGAAAAAAAAATCTTTTTCTTGTTTCACACAGGCACCTTAACACTTAGCACTTCCGGCTGGACACCACACTGCCAGAAGTGGTACCCACACACACTGGGCAATTCTTTGGCTCATCTCCAGCAGGGTATCATGTAACTTAGGTCCTAGCACTATCTACCTGGAGTTAGAGTCAGACGCCACAGTTTAAGGGCTCAAGGCTGTTGGCTATTTCAAACGCTAGTTTAGGTTTTAAGACCATCTGACCAACCAGATACACCTTAGAATGGCTCCTGACCCCTACTCAGGTTCAGACATCCTCTAGAATGGCCCACAGAGCTTAGCAAACAGTTTGCTTGCATTTACCCATTAACTATAAAGAGATATAATATCCAAATAGAATAGATGTGGAAACGGGCACAACGCTCCATGTCCTATTGGGGTACACTCCCGTCCACGTTCTCAGCAACCCAGCTCTCTTGGGGGAATTTGTAGAGGCATCAATGCATAATCATGATTGATCAATTAGTGATTCATTTAGCCCTCAGCTAAATGGAAACTGCTAACCAGATCTCTGGTTCCCCTGGTGTCTTAGTTACTTTCCTATCGCTGTGGTAAACCACCACCACCCAGGCGCTGTAGAAGAGAGGTCTAACCTGAGACTATGGTTCCATCGGGCTGTGAGGCCATCGTCATCACAGGGAAGCATTGCAGCAGGCAGGCAGCTGGAGCAGAGGCTGAGAGATCACAGCCTGAACAGCAAACAGGAAGCAAAGAGAGTAAACTAGAAATGGCATGTGCCTTTAACCGCTCAGGGCCTGTCTGTCTCCAGTGAAATACCTCCTCCAGCAAGGCCACACCTCCTGTGCCTCCCTAAACAGTTCTACCAACTGGGGATCAAGTAGCCTTTGGGGGGGGCGTTCCCATTCAAACCACACAGCCACTAAACAGCCCCTACACTGAAACAATCTGGGGACTCTATCCATCAGTCACTTCTTTAGCATACATAAAAAAGTCATGTTTAGAAGCTATGCTCCAGGAAAGGGATATAGGGAGCACACAAGGACAAAGGACAAAATTTATGTCTTGTTATATCACAGTAGCCGAGATGTGAATTTTCACTGGGGTAAGGTGTTTCTGCCCTAGTTTGCTTGGCGATTCAACAATGCAGGCTAAATGTGTGCTTATGGATTCTAATTTTGATTTGACACCTGCATGCTGCTGTTTCTTTGGTGGAGTTACAAAACATGCAACAAAAATGCCGAAGACAAACAAAGTGAGATCACTAAAGCGCTGCCAAAGCTAGCTGAACAGCATGACTGGGTAGACCGAGGCCAGGTTGAGTAGACCGAGGCCAGGTTGGGTAGACCGAGGCCAGGTTGGGTAGACCGAGGCCAGGTTGAGTAGACCGAGGCCAGGTTGGTGAACCATTTCCGGCCTAGTTCACCATGGGAGAACATTTAGTTTGCAGAGTACTTTAGGTATAACACAGAATAATATGATAAAGACAAAATCCATTACATCAGAATTGGACAAAACAAACAAATAGAAGTTTAAGTGCTCAAGAGAAGGCACAAGAAACAAAGAACCACTTGCTCACGTTTAGGAATCCCAAGAAAACATTAAACTGGAAGCCATAATATATTGCAAAGGACCTGTAGAATAAAATGAGAGAAGAAAAATATATATAAATAAAGAATTTTTAAAAAGTAAAAATAATAAGTTTTTTTTTAAGGATGAGTCTTGATATGACATTATGAGACAAAACAAACCTCCAAAGACACCACCGAGTTCATTTTCCATTGGCCATCTAATGCTGGGCCTGCAGCCAACCCTTAAGAGTAGTTTGTTTTCCTGGTGAGACTCCCTAGGAGGAAACAAGTTTTTCATTTGCAAGTGGTTATCAATTGGAGATGGCTTCTGGCTTAGGGATGGGGTCACATGTCCACTTCTCCTTCCAGCTGTAGGTCCCCATCTGAAGCAGAGCCAGGAGGCCCTGTGCACGCGGCCTCGGTCTCTGCAAGTTGATGTGTGCATCAACCATGTTTCTTTAGAGAGCCTTTGCTGTGCTTGTTTGGTAGCACATACGCTAATATCGGAACAATGCAGAAAAGTTTAGCATGGCCTCTGCTCAGGGATGACCCACAGATCTGCGAAGCAATACATGTTCCCCCCACAGAAGAGGAGGCAGAAAGAGTGTTAAGAGCTGGAAGGAATGGAAGACACCCGAAAACAAGGTCATCTAATAACTATTATGAAAAGAATGACTGCATAAGGAAAGGGGGAAATGGACTGAACATCTAAACTGCTTTTTATCTTATTAAAACTTTATTCTACCTATTAAGTATTCTAAGATGATACTAGCCAAGTCCACCAAGGAGACAACAATAATTAGCTGGTTGTCATCCTCAACATAGGAACCTAGAATATGTGGGTGAGGAATAATATTTGAACTATAAATTTTTTGTTGTTCTTCTGGTTTGTGCTATTGTGTCTCCTTTTCTCAAAGTAAAAGTTAACTTTACAACCCCCTGCAGGGCAGGCATGGTGGCTGATGCCTGTAGTCCAGGCACTTGGGAGGCTGAGGAAAGAGCATCATGAATTCAAGGCACACAGTTGGCACCCTCTAATAAACAATCAAACAAAAGGAAGAGATAGAGGAGGAGGAAGAGGAAGAACAAGAACAAGAAGAACATGAGGAAGAGGAGAAAGAAGAAAAGGAAGAAGAAGAACAGGAAGAGGAAGAAGAAGAACAAGAAGAACATGAGGAGGAGGAGGAGGAAGAAAAGGAAGAAGAAGAAGAAGAAGAGGAGGAGGAGGAGGAACAGGAAGAAGAAAGAAAGAAAGAAAGAAAGAAAGAAAGAAAGAAAGAAATACTGCCATGGGAATAAACAGAAACCAGAAGAAGCCAACTATAGAGCTGAGCAGAGAAAAGGCCATGGTGGCTTGAAGAAGCTCACTTTCCTGTAGAGAAGCCACAGGGTGGAGGGAAGGAAGATGGCTTCCAGGTCCTAGGATGAGAAGATATCAAGCTCTAGGTCTGTGGTCCCTTCCAGGGAGTGAGTGAGACCACCATGGTTAGAATAGGTGAGTAGGTGGCTCTAATGAGCCAGAGCTGACATTTAAATATCTTCTGAAGCCTAAAGGAAATGCACACACTCATGACACAAGACAAATCCAGCTGTGCCAGTGGCAAGGCATGTGTGCAGAACACCTGCAGCCAGAGAGCATGTGTCTGTGAGAGGCAGTGCAGATGTTCCTGTAAAAGGTTTTGTTTGGGGGGGGGGGCGCTGGAGAGATGGTTGTGGTTAAAAGCACTGGCTGTTGTGGGAAAGATTAAGCTTTGTCACAGGTGGAAGCAGTCTTGGTGGGCTTTACCCTTGGGGCACCCCATGAATACCTTGTGACAGACTAAGTGGAGCCATCCTGGGCCTGGAATCCAGGAAGCAGACCTAGGAACCCCATGTGGGCTACTGGTTTTCTAATGGACCCTCAATGGGAGAAGGAGACCGCCCTTCCCTCGTGACTCAGGCAGGTGGGGAGGAGAGAACAACAGGTTCAGTCCGGGCTTGAGTGTGTGTGGAGCAGCAAACAGGCTGGACCAGCACACAGGCCAGAGAGACACCTAAGGACCCGTCCTGTGGAATGGATACTGGAAGGTTCACTCTTTTGTCCCTTTAACCTTTTTTCCTTCTTGTGTAAGCTGGTTGGGTTGTATAATAAAGTTTAATTGTTAAGAAACAGAGCCAACATCTGGCGCACGACGTGGGGCCCAATGGGTTTCACAGTCCCTAATGGTATGAGGGAAGAGTCAGTATTCAAAGGTACAGAAATGCTGTTTCAGGGTATCAGCAAAGTCGCAACTGCTGTTGCAAAACTCTTTCCTGCCTTATACTTAGAGGTAATTCTCTGTTTTTTCATTGTCCTTTTATTACAATATTTCATGCTTAGAAGGATTAGAAGAAAGGCTAATGACATAGAAAGCCGGAAGAGTCAGTAAGTTCTATCCCTTTGGAAAAGATTGCAGATTTGACTGGACAGATGGAGAGGTTGAGGAAAGAAAATGAAGGGATGGGAAAGCGGATAGAATTTTTGGTAATTGGTAGTGATGAAGGGCAGAAAATAGAGAGATCAGAAAGCCAGAAAAAACCGGAAGAGTCAATAAGCTCTATCCTTTTGGAAAGAATTACTGACTTGACTGAACAAATGGGCAAAATGCAGAAAAAACTGGAAGGGCTGGAAAAGCAGAAGGCACCTTTGGTTAAAAAGGGTGGAGAAGGTCAGAAACCAGAGGCAAAGGAAGCCAGACCGACCAAAAGGTCTTTGGAAGTAAATGTCCCAGTGGAGGACACCTCCACAGTCGCCCAGACACCTTCAGCTTTTCCAGTCACTGTAAGACATGTGCCTGTGTAAAATGGTGCTGAGGGTTATGATGAAATGGCCTGGCGTCCTGTAGACATGATGGATTTAAAACATTTTAAGGAATCCGTCGTCAAATATGGTATGCACTTTACCTTCATTAAACAAATGTTAAACCACTGGGCCACTCAGAATAGACTTGTTTCCCAAGATTGGAAAAATTTAGTTTCAGCGGTATTGGAAACAGCATAACATTTACAGTGGTTATCATGGTGGCGAACAGAGGCTATAAAAATAGAACAAGAAAATATGACACAGGGAATAAATATTAATAGAGATCAATTGCTTGGTGAAGGACAATATACTAACATTAGAGAACAAATTCAAGCTGAAGATAGAGTGATTGAACAATGTCGTAAGGCAGCCTTGAGAGCTTGGGAGCTGGTAGAAGAACCTGGGAAAACAACTATTCCGTTTACTAAAGTATTCCAAGGACCTCTGGAGCTCTTTACAGAATTTTTACAGAGATTAGGATCTGCTATGGATAAGGTGATGCCAGATTCTGACAACAAACAGGCATTAAAACTTATCATGGCTTATGAGAATGCAAATACTGAGTGTAAGAGGGTGCTTAGACCATTAAAGGAAAGAGGCACTCCACTAGATGACTGGGTAAAGGAGACAGTTAATATCAACTCTCAGGAGTATCAAAATAATATTGTGGGACAAGTTTTAGCCAGAGAGCCCAGATATCATAATACTCAGTGCTTCAATTGTGGTAAAATTGGTCATGTGCAAAGAAACTGTAGAGATAGAAGGCGCAATAACCCAGGAGACAACATAACTCGTAGGAGAGAACAAGGAGGTTCTGGTTATGATGATAATGAGGTACCAAGACTCCCAGGGTACTGTAGTCGCTGTGGAATAGGGAAACATTGGTCTCGGGATTGTCAGTGTAAGAGAGATGTACAAGACAATATCATGCTGACAGAAAACGGCAGGAGGGGGCCATTGGCTTGGGCCCCAAAAAACAATGCCAGCCAAATTCCTTTGGCCAGTCTGAAAGTGACAAACCCACAGGAAAAAGGAAACTGAGTGTTAGTGATCTAATGCATGCTACTGAAGGCAGTGCAGCCTTGGATCTGGCTTCAAATGTGTCTCTTACTCTATCTCCCCAGGTTGAATGTTACAAATTAAATACTGGTGTTTTCGGACCTTTGCCTTCAGGCACAGTAGGAATGGTTCTGGGAAGAAGTGGGCTGACTTCTCATGGTTTTATTGTGCATCCCGGTATTATAGATGGAGATTCTAAGGAGGAAATAAAAGTCATGGCATGTGTGAAAAAGGAGATGAAAATTGATGTTGGGAATAGAATTGCTCAACTCCTACTGTTTCCTTACATTAAGGGCAAAGCCACTCCGGTGCGTTTGGAAGCACAGGGACACGTGTGTTCTGGCAAACAGTGATTAATGATCAGAGACCTAAGTTAATTATACAATTGAGTGGTGTTAAAATAGAAGGCTTGGTAGACAGCAGAGCCAATGTCTCCATCATTTGCCAGAAGTCTTGGAACCAAAATTGGCCACTTAAGAAGGTTTATACAGAAATTGTAGGAATTGGTAAGTTATCTCAAATAAAACAAAGTGTACAGTGGCTTGAGTGTGTGGGACCAGACGGGCAGATAGGGAGGCTGAAACCCTATGTGGCTGACATTTCCATAAATCTATGGGGAAGAGACCTCTTACAACAATGGGGTACTGAGATTACTATTCCTGCAAATACCGAGATAAACAAGGTTGAAACTATGGGTGAATTGGTACGCACTTCTGGAGAAGCGATTCATGTAAGTGATCAGGGGCAACCACAAGCTATGCCCATTGTCCAACCTCAGAACTCTTCAGGTTTAGAGTGTCAAAATTTATAAGAGGGGCTACTGCTGAGATACCAACCGCCTTGCCCCTAAAATGGATTTCAAACAGATCTGTATGGCAAGAGCAGTGGCCCTTAACAGAAGAAAAGTTACAGGTACTTCACGGTTTAGTGAAAGAGCAGCTGGAGGCTCAACACATCGAAGAATCTTCTAGTCCCTGGAATTCCCCTGTGTTTGTGGTAAAAAAGAAATCAGATGGATGGAGAATGATAACGGATTTGAGGGCCATAAACAAGGTGATTCAACCCATGGGTTCGCTTCAACCTGGAATTCCTTTGCCTTCCTTGCTACCTAGGTCTTGGCATATAATTACAATTGATTTAAAAGATTGTTTTTTCACCATACCTCTACATGAGAAGGACAGGGAAAGGTTTGCTTTCTCAGTACCTACTCTGAACAGTAATTCTCCAATGAAGATATATCATTGGAAGGTACTTCCACAAGGAATGTTGAATAGCCCAACTTTATGCCAGTATTTTGTGCAACAGCCTTTAGAAATAATTCGTAGGCAGTTTCCTCAATCTATCATATACCATTACATGGATGATATTCTGCTAGCTGATTCTCATCCTAGTGTTGTAGAAAAAATGTTTCAGGAAACACAAAGAATTCTGCCATGCTGGGGATTACAGATTGCTGTGGAAAAAATACAAAGAGGAGATTCAATTACCTATTTAGGCTATAAAATAACTGAACAAAAAATTCAACCACAAAAGGTACAGCTCCGTAGAGATCAATTGCAAACTCTTAATGACTTTCAAAGATTATTGGGAGATATTAACTGGTTAAGGCCTACAATCGGGTTAGCTACCTATGAGTTAAGTAACTTGTTTCAAACATTACAAGGGGATTCGGATTTAAATAGTCCTAGATGTCTGACCGCTGAGGCAGAAAAGGAGTTAATTCTGGTGGAGCAAAAACTTCAAAAGGCATATGTGGATAGAATTGATCCTGAACTTGGTTGCATTCTGGTTATTTTGCCTTCGAAACATTCTCCTACTGGGCGTCTCATGCAAAGGGAAGACAGGATCATAGAATGGCTATTCCTGGCAAATAAACAAAGCAAAAAATTGAAAACATACATAGAGAAAATTTCTGAATTGATTACAAAGGGAAGAATAAGGTTGCGCCAACTGTCAGGGATGGACCCAGTGGAAATTGTAGTGCCTCTTACTGATTCTGAGATTATGTCATTATGGGTAATTAACGAAGATTGGCAAAAAGCTTGTAGTAACTATTAGGGAGACATTAACAATAGATACCCAAAAAGCAAACGTATACAGTTTATAAAAAGAACTAATTGGATCCTTCCAAGTATTGTAAAGAGGTCACCAATCTCAGGGGCACCCACCTTTTTCACTGATGCAAATAAATCAGGTATGGCTGGTTATAAGTCTGAGAAAATGACCAAGGTGATTAAAAGCCCATTTACATCAGTTCAAAAATCAGAATTATATGCAATCCTTATGGTATTGTTAGATTTTCCTGAATCTCTTAATATAATTACTGACTCTCAATATGCTGAAAGAGTTGTTTTGCATATAGAAACTGCTGAATTTACTCCTGATAACACAGAATTGACTACCTTATTTATAGAACTGCAACAGGTCATCAGAAGCAGAAATTAGCCCTTGTATATTACTCGTATTCAATCCCATACAGGTTTACCAGGTCCATTGGCACAAGGAAACGAAGAGATCGACAAATTATTGATAGGTAATGTATTTGAAGCCTCAAAATTTCATGAAAAACATCATGTCAATGGTAAGGGGTTGAAGAAAAGATTTTCTATCACTTGGCAACAAGCCAGAGAAATAGTAAGTGTCCTACATGTTCCTTACATACTCAGCGACCATTACCCTGGCTGGAATAACCCTAGAGGTAACAAAAGAAATGAAATTTGGCAGATGGATGTGTTTTATTTTACAGAATTTGGAAAAAATAAGGTATGTGCATCATACATTGATACATATTCAGGTTTTCATATGGCAACTGCCTTAAGAGTTCTGAAAGGCTGACTGTGTGATTACTCATTTGCTGGAATAATGGCATTTATGGGAATACCTGCACAAATTAAGACTGACAATGCTCCTGCATATGTGTCCCTTAAGATGAAAAACTTCTTTATGTATTATAATATAAAATATGTTACTGGTATACCTCGACAACCCCACAGGACAAACAGTTTGTGGAAAGAGCTAATCAGTACCTTTAAAGAAATGCTTATTAAACAAAAGGAAAGGGTAAAGACACCCAGGGACCCATATTAAATAATGCTTTGTTGAGCTCTAAATTTTCTTAATGTGAATGATGCAGGGATGTGTCAGCTGCGAGAAGACATTGGGTTATAAGAAAAACTGAGGAGTTGGGACAACCAATATTCTACAAGGAACCTTGTCAAGTATGAAATGAAAACCTATGGTAGTTTTGAGATGGGTCGGGGTATGCGATGTTTCCACAGGGAGTGAAAAAAAATATGGCTACAACTAAACTTATAAGATTAGATCTGACCATATAGCAAAGTGAATCTAAGAGCTACCTGTTCTTAACAACTGACATTGTTTCTTATAGCTTGGGAGACTAATGCCCTCTTCTTGCCCTGTTGTGTAGATGCAGGTAGAGCCCTGTATTATTTACAAAAAGCAGGACAATGCTGAAGACAAAGCAGGCAGCATGGGTGATTTAACCCCAAAAGCATTGCCTCTGGCACCTTGAGCAAGGTGCCTCAAACTGATGTTTCCTTGAAAAATATATATGTAACTAACATACCTGTACTAATGATTTCACAAAGTTCTACTACTTTCAGAGCAAAAAATAGGACAATTATGAAGATCAAACTTCTCCCTCTGGCACTACTGCTTCTTCCAGAAATTGCATGCATATTAACAATAAATCGGCTAGCCGAAAGGATCGATCCCAAAAGGACTGGACAAAAACAGCTAGCTTTTCCAGCGCTTGGCCAATATATTATTTTTCTAGGGTACCCGAAAAAGATTTTTCTCCTAAACAGCATAAAGTAATTTTGAGAACACGACACACCCATTCCCAGTAGGTAGGATGGCTGTTTTTGGTGGATTACCAATGCTCATTTTTGCCTAACGGGGTTAGTTACAATTAATAAAAGTTCATTTGGGGATTTCTTTCTTCTATCTTTCTTTCTCTCTTACTTTCTATCCCTTTTAATATTAAGGAAAAGGGGAGAAGGAAGGGAGGATACAGGTTTTTAGAATAAAAGGTAGATTATTGAATCTACTAACCTCAAAAATCCTACATTGGTATTATAGATTGATGAAAATTTAAGACTTTTGATTGATGGGAATTTAAGACTTCAACTTTTGCTTCACATTGATAAGAACTTAAATTGTATATTGTCATTCATTTTTGCCTTATGTATTGTATGTTATATGTTGACAAAATATTATATATTGTATGTTAGAAACTTAAGTTCATTTTGTTCAATGTTGATTTAATGTATTATTCATGTACCACTAATGTCTTATGAAAAACTGTTCAAAAAGATTGGGGATAAAAGTTGGTATTTAGTTATGTAGAAATCCTTCCTACTAGATACTAACTTACTTTGTTATAGAGCAGGTTTGTTTAATTCCTTGTATATGTCTTCAAAGGAATAGATTGATAACTGTAAGAATAGATAGAGTTGGTCTTCAAACTCTTCAGAGATTCACAGAATATGGCATTTAATGATGAGGGCTTTCCTGACAGAAAGAGACATCCACTCCTGGCCGCATCTCCATTTGCATCATTGAAGATGGGGGCTTCAAGAAAAGCGGGTGACAGAATGGTCACTGGACTGAGAAACTGCTCTTATCTCTACTGCTGATGACAGGCTGACTGTCTGCGATGATCAACAGTGATGCTGGAAAGTTGACTGTCCAGCTTCGAAGAGACTAGATGGACCAGACCGTCGGATTTCCTGCTTCAAAAAGCAGTTTGTTGGATGTTTTGGGCTGATAAGGCTGAAGACTGATTGCCCCAATGAAGGAGAGAATCCGTTGACTGTCCAAGTGGTCTGCTCTCTCTGTCCTATGCAACTTGGAAGTTACCCGCCAGCACTTCCTTTATTAGATAGATTTTCCTTCTTGAGTCTCTGATGGGATTGAAGATTAGATAGCCACAGTGTTACTAGAAGCTTTAGTTTAAGAATTAAAAACACATTTATAGATCGATAATTGCAATTTCTCATAAAAGAAAAGGACTCTCTTTGGTAGGATAGTGGAATACTTTCTCTCAGGTTAACAAGTATAAGAAGACTTGGTTATGTACTTGATACCTGATGATTATGTATATATGTATATGTGTGTATATAGTTCTTAATTTTTTTTTAAAAGAGAAGGGGGATGTGTGGGAAAGATTAAGCTTTGTCACAGGTGGAAGCACTCTTGGTGGGTTTTACCCTTGGGGCACCCCATGAATACCTTGTGACAGACTGAGTGGAGCCATCCTGGGCCTGGAATTCAGGAAGCAGACCTGGGAACCCCACGTGGGCTATTGTTTTTCTAATGGACCCTCAACGGGAGAAGGAGACCGCCCTTCCCACATGACTCAGGCAGGTAGGGAGGTTCAGCCCGGGCTTGAGTGTGTGTGGAGCAGCGAACTGGCTGGACCAGCACGCGGGCCAGAGAGACACCTAAGGACCCGTCCTGTGGAACGGCTACAGGACGGTTCACTCTTTTGTCCCTTTAACCTTTCTTCCTTCTTGTGTAAGCTAGTTGGGTTGTATAATAAAGTTTAATTGTTAAGAAACAGAGCCAACAGGCTGTTCTTCAAGAAAACCCAGCTCTGGTTCCCAGCATCCATGTGGTGATTAACAACAGTCTGTAGGTACAGTTCTAAGAAACCCCCTATGTCCTCTGGCTTCCATGAGCACCAGGCTTGCATGTGGTGCACAGGCGCACACCTAGGTAAGAAACCTTGACTCATAAAATTAGAGGGAAAAAAAGTAAAGGTCTTGTTTTTCATCTAAGCAAATTTTCAAGAAAAGTGGTTACAATTCCAGAGGTACACAGTCTGGTTCCCATCGGGTGCTATGCTATAAAAGCCACAGAATGCCATCAGACTTGCATAGACCATAGGAATGATTGAGGTGAGCATCACGCCATCCATGGTTCTAGATTCCTGAGGTGAACCCCATCAAGGAGGTGGGGGCAGTCCACAAATATCCGCAGTCGGGCTCTTCAACTGCCCAGAGCTAGAAAATCCCACAGAAAGTTGTTCCCCAGAAAATAAGGAGCTATGGTATTTATGTGACTGTTTTATGATGAATCTGTATCTGTCCCGCTCACTGTGTGACCACCTTCAGCTCTAACAGAAAACACAAGCTTTCAACCTGCACTCTACCTCAGCAAGCGTTCACTGACCGTCTCAGGATTTCACTCACTTGTGTGTGTTCAGGAAAAAGTAGATAGAAATTCTAGAAACCCAGATCCTGTGTCTAGAAGAGGGAAGGCATTTAACCAGCATGGAGGGACCAGGAAGAGGAAGGGACATTCAAACGGGCAAAGTTTCAGTAGCAGTTCGGGAAGCCCCTTTAAGCAGGAGAGGACACTGAGGCAGTTTGCACTTGATGTTGCATCAGCTTGTTTGGTTTTTTCTGTGCAGAATTAGAAGACGCTCTCCTTGTCACTTCCTGGTTCTATGTATCAAAAGCATGAGAAGTGAGGATCTAAATATGCTTGCCCAAGGAAGGTTGCTTTCCAGTTGGGGCACGTTGTGAATCACATGAGGATATTCTAGGTGATGGAGCTGGGCCTGAGTCACTGGACTCCTCTCAGCAACTCATGGCCTCACCAATTGGACTTTGGTGGTGCCCTTACTTTGCTCTGTCATCTCTTTCCTATCATAGGTGAACCAAAGTTTTTACATCTCTCCAGGAATACTCTCAAGGAACAGAGAGACATTCTGTGGAAATAATTGAACTGTCTCATGTCTTTGCATAATGAGGTCATCAAAAGTCTGAGGAGTGTTCGTTGTAACAGGAAACGAACTACAGTGGTGCCCGGGTATTGATTAGATCCTGGTCTAGGAATTGGACCAGAGTAATGACGTCAGAGGCACATTCATAGAAGACTGAAGGAAAGTTTGTGGGCTGGACAGTAGAATTGTACCAGTGCTGACGTCTTGCCAGTGACGCTTATATAAGAGAAAACAAAAGCAAGCAGAAAGAATGCAAATGAGAAATGCACCAGTACTCTTCGCAGCATTTTTACAGTGCCCTGGGAAGATTTTTATTATTTCAAAGGTAAGAGACTTTGAAAATTCTTTTTATTCAAATGCTTCTTAGCTAATAGGGCAGTGACAGAAGACTGCGGGCTATGAACGTAACCATCTATGTACAGAGACACCTGCAAACTAAATCATTTACGGTTGGCACCTGCGGGGCATAGTGGGACACGAAAGCACAAGCCTGACTAAGGCCCCGCTGCTGGCCGGATGAATTTTGGTCACCAAATCACTTAATTTTTCCTCATGCCACTTCTTAAACTAATACCCACCTGGTTCCCCTGGGTGTTGCTAAGATTACTCCCAACATGAAGAACCAATTAGTCTATACTCACTGTTTGGTAGCTCTACTGCAAAATTGAGAACTTGAGCTGGTATCGGTGACAATGTTTCTCACAGCAAACAGAGCCATGTTTACCAGAGCTCCTCTTGCTCATTACATCTTGTCTCACTTTCAACAACAACAACAACAAAAGTCATGTGACATCATAAAAGAGGAAAAATACCATATCCAGACCAGAGTCACGTGCAGCAAGGTTGCTTGAATCATTAGACTAGGAATGAAAAACAATCATTAAAGTGCTAAGGGGTATAAAAGGTAAAACAGACAATGCCCAGTAACAGACAGGTAAGAATCCCAAGGAAGAATAAGAAAGAGATGCTAGAAGGTCTAAAGAGATGGCTCAGCAGTTAAGAGAGCTTGCTGAACTTGCTGAGGATCTGAGTTCGGTCCCTAGTACCCACTTTGTGTGGCACACAACCACTGTAACTCCAGACCAGGCCAGAGGATACAATGATCTCTTCTGGCTTCCATGGACCACTGTGTGATAGACACACACACACACACAGAGAGAGAGAGAGAGAGAGACAGACAGACAGACAGACAGACAGACAGACAGACAGACACAGCAAGACAAAGAAACAGAGGCAGAGACAGAGAAGATGGAGACAGAAATGAGACAGAGTTATGCATAAGATTTGGAGCAGGGTAGGGTTTTAAGACAGGGTTTCTCTGTGTAGCCCTGGCTATCCTGGAACTTGCTTTGTAGACCAGGCTGGCCTCCAACTCAGAGATCTACCTGCCTCTGTCTCCTGAGTGCTGGGATTAAAGGCGTATGCCACCATCACTCAAAATGAATTGTAAATAAAGCAAAACTTCTAAAAATGTGGTGGATGACTACAAATAAGCAGTATTTTTATGCATACGCATTCATAGGTGTTATGAGAGCAAGCTCAGGGCCTGAGAAGGCTCACAAAGCCAAGCTTGCAGCACGGAGAGGACCAGCTAAAGGAAACGAACTAGCATGGTGTGGAAGCATGTGGAGGAAACGTGCCAGTTCATTGGTGAATGAGAAACAACCAATCACAGAGCACTATGCACTGGAAGATTCTGCCTGTGGGAGATTCTGGAAAAACCAAATTATTGGAGACAGCAAAGCATTCGGCGGCTGACAGAGGTTGGCTCGAAGGGATGGGAAATAAACAGGAAGCAGAGACCTTTAGGACGGTGGCAAAGCTCTGTATAGAGTGTAGGAGGAAACACCGCTGCGCTATTTGTATTTTCCCAACTCCGGGAATTTACAGCTCCAAGGGAAGACTAAGGTAACCTGGGGACCTGAGGTGATAACATCGATGTATACGGGATGCTCATAGTTTGAGGTAGTCCAGAGGACACACGGGCATCTCTGCACTTTTACCTTAGCTTTGCTTTTAACCTAAAGATGCTCCTAAAAAGGGAAATATGTTTGAAAAAAATCATAATTAAGGCTTCCTGGGCTGGCAGGAATGTTCAATGAGTAAAGATGCTTGCCACCAAGGCTGACAGCCTAAAGTCAATCTTTGTAATCTACATAGTGAAAGGAGAGAACCAACGTCTGTATATTGTCCTCTGACCTCCACATTCATTCTCCTCATCCCCACAGACAAACAAATAAATATAAATAAAATTATTATAAGTGAGCCAGGTTCAACACATTTCAAATGTATCTAATTGTGGACAGTTTCTCCAGTCTTTCAATTGCCAAGAAGTTAGTCGGATCTTTCAAGTTACTCACCTAATTGCCTATATTCTTTAGGGGGGAAAAACATTTTAAATATGTTTTATCCTTAAGCTGCCATCATTCGGCAAATAGATGCAAGAACGAAATGAACAAGGTTAGTGCTGCCACCTACTGTTAGGAAAAGGTGTGAGCTGAGTTCCCGCCCAATCTTTTTGGAAGGTGCTGGTGGGACCTCAGGAAAGACTGGCCTATAATCCTGAAAAGTGGGGCGAGGTGTTCCCTTAAACTTTTGAGATAAACTTGTAAGATTCTGGAAATGGAAAATAAATCTCAAGAGAGCTGTACAGCTTCTTAGCCAGGAGCTTTCCTGGGCACTGATGTCTTTTAGTAAACCCTTCTTTTAGCTTGTGTCCGTGGCACCTTGCGGAACACTGCAGGGCTGTCACTGCGGGAGGAAGAGGGATGGAGTGTGAAAGCTTCCTTGACCTTGGTCTTCTTGCCCTGGCATATCGCCCTCCATTCTAAACTGGCTATCTTTCAGTCACCTTTCTTTTTCCTCTCGAGATACTTTCCACTGCAACCTGGGTCATAGTCGGTGCATTATGTCACGCTGCCTATTTTAAAAGCTGTGTATCATGTGAGGCTCACACTTCGTCACCTCACAGTTACTCTGGTGTCCTGGGAAGAGCTGTTACCTAGATGGCTGGGAAGCGACCCAGAATGCAGTCTTGCAATCAAATTGAAAACAAAACAAAACAAAACAAAACAAAAACAAAAACCCAGCACGTGCAGCCTAGTTAAGGACTCAGTGGGACACAATTGTTAGGCAGGAATTTCTACAAAACTCAAAAATAATGTCAGAATGTCAGTATCTGACATTATTCACCCTTGTCAACTCAAAGGGGGTTTGGGCAGGTCTGGAAAGATTGACTAGAAAACTCAGGAGCTTTGCTACACATAATCAGTGCACATGTACACACACACACACACACACACACACACACACACACACACACACACGACCTCCAACAACAGCACCTAAGACCCTAATAATGGCTCTATTTAGTTTTACAGTCATCTTCTTGTATTCCTGCTCCAGACCCACTGTACCTTCCGCAGCTGATGGATTATGCATCTGCACACAATATACTTGTGGCAGGACTATACCTTCTTCCAAAATAAAAAACTCCCTAAGCTGGTGTGCTGGCTCCTGCCTATAATCTTAGAATTTGGGAGACTTAAGTGGTGGGGGGGGGGGGGGGGGGGTGGGGGGGGGGGGGGGGGGGGGGGGTGTGGCTATGACTTCAAGGCCAACCTTGGCAGCGCAGAGCTCTTGTCCAGCCTAGGCTACAGAAGGAGACCTTATCTCAAAAAAGGAGGCGGGCATACAGGAAAGGAAAGAAGAAAGAAACTCAAAATTGACTACAGATTTAAATGTAAAATGCCAAGCACAAAAATGTTGTATGTCCTTTTCCTTTTGTTTGTTTTCAAATCAACTCAGGCAGATTAGTTCATCACCTTTTTTTTAGATTCTGAGTTTTTCTCAGTAACTCAAGTAGTAGAGTGGGAGTGGGTTTTGAAGAGAAGGTTATACATAGGAGGTGAGCAAGCTCCTTCGGGGTAAAAGCACGGAAACCCGTTTGTGCGCAGAGATGCTGTCAAGCCCTTGTGTACAACTGCTCTTGGCATTTCCGGAACCCATGGTTCAGGGTAATGCCTGAGAAGCATCTTTTTCATGGGGACCGTTTTTATGGTCATTGAAATAAAAACCTTTATAAGGCATAATGGAAGAACTACTGGCAAGTTGCTGGATTCCTTCCACTGTGATGACGCCATGTAATGCAGGCTTAAAAAACAGGGACCCCGGCACTGAGTGCCCTGACTTAAGGCCGGGCTTCACCAACGTTGAGACCTGAGTCTTTCTAGTCTTTCTCTATTACTTATTTCAGCCCCAGTTTCCTTGGTAAATAAGCTGCACTTGGTAGTGTTATTGATGATACCGATTTAGTGACTGTTCTATTGCTGGCATGGCTTTTGAAACCTCAAAGCCAACCCACAGTAACCGCTTCCTCCAACAAGGCCACACCTCCTAACCCTTCTAATCCTATCAAAGCGCTCCACTGCCTGGTGACTAAGCAGTCAAATGTATGAGCCTATGGGTGAGGGTAGCGGGGGAGGGGGCAGTCCTATCCAAACCACCACAAATACTGAGCCTCATTCAGTTACTCAAGCTGTCGTTATCAAGTTTATTAAGTACAATCCCGTCTGATCATCAAAGAAATGCCTCAGTCACTGATTCGCCTCGCTCACTGAGCTGGTGTTGAACAGGAAGTGCCGACGTCAGAAGATGTTTGATTGGCTGACAGGATCTCATTATCGATACAGGGATGTTAGGCTTATTAATATTGCTTAAATTTTCTCTGAGGAAGAGAGAAAAGCCCTGCCTGGAATTATCTTTTCCTTTCCTTTTTGCCCTCTCTTTCCCTTCTCCTTCTCCTCTTTCTTTTTCCCATCTCTTCCCCCTTCTGCTCTCTTTTGTTGTTCCCTTGTGCTGGGCATTGAATCCATGATCTGATGCCTGCAGGCAAACCTCTTCTGCTGATGACAACCCCTCATGCCTGGAATTTTCTATGTGGCTGCGATGTCATCTGTGAAGGGGTGTTCTTTCCTTTCCAGCACCAGTGTCTTCTACTCTTTTACCTGTGCCCGTGAGCTGGCTAAAACTCCAGTACAAAGCTGAGAAAGGGTGTGAGCGGAGAAGCATCTAGTTTCTCAATGTTGACCACGATGCTAGCTGTAGTGTTTTTTTTTTTTTTAATCTTAAATGATATTTTTATTCTTTGAGAATTCCTTACAATGTGTTTTTAACATATTCACTCTCTTTCCCCAACTCCCTTGATGCTTGTTTTTTAAAACTCGACTTTATTTGGGGTACTGAAGCCTCTACCTCTCTTCCACCAACCCCTTAACACTGGGTATGAGAAAGAATGTTAGTGGGAAGAGGGGGCGCAGACCCCTTTACTTCTCCTGGCTGTTTAGGGTCAGTTGGGTTCTTTGGGGTCAACACCACTCACTGTCAACAGCAAACACAGCAAGCAGTCTCCTCCGAGCAGCTGAGTGGAAACATTTCTCTCCGTCCTCCACACTAGTCTCCCCAAACTGCTACACGCCTCACACCGCCACCGCATGCCCCCTTCCATGCCACTCGAGGCCTTTTTACAAGATGATAACGACCATGCTCCACTCAAGACAGTTATCAGCAGTGGACAAACTAAAGCCCAAACTAAAATCCCACACTTGGGATTAAAACAAGAACATATTTACACAGCATAACTGAGTTTACAAAGACACCAAGACTTCCACTCCACAGCTCCTCCCGTAACTCCCTTTCCACCCTATTGCATGGATCGCCCTTTTTATTTGAGAATCCTGTATGTGCGTACAATGTATTTTTGCTCAAGCCTACTCCTTTTGGCTCCACTTCGATTTCTCCCCCTTTTACCTTCACCACCATTTCCTCACAAATTGTGCTCTTTTTTTTTTTTTTTTTTTTTCCTCCACTTGCCACTGTTTTAATAGGTATATTCTGAACACTGACATCCCACTGTTGAGGAAGCTGAGTCAGCATTTACCGTGCACCCAGATTTTGTTCCTTTTTTAACTTTTATTGATTTCAGCTGTTGTGGATTTAAATTTTTTTTATTATTGTTGCTCAACAAAACAAAACAAAACCAACAAACAAAACCAGGAAAACCAGAGTCTCAAAATGGCCTAGAACTTGCCAGATAGATCACGCTAGCCAGAGCCTCCTGCAATCCCCCTGCCTCTTCCTCCTCGGGGCTGGAATTACCAGTGCACATTCCCAGTATTGTGTTTTAGCTGAGCGTCTTTACATGCATATATTTTCTCTCTTTTCTTAGCATACCATTTTACACAACCCCCCCCCCCATATGCTTTAAACATGTGCTCTGGAGCACACACTATACACTTCCAAGTAAGCAAGTCCGTTTTCAAGTGATACTGTACCACGTCATGATATTTGACGGCCTTACATGTACCAAAAATAATAATAATTCCTCCATCTGTCTTTAAATTGTGTTCATAGCTCATTTCACTTATGCACATGCATTCTGTAGCTATAAGCATATATATGATAAACACATAATCAAAAATACATACGTGTTGTAATTTCAAATGGTTATCTAGTATAACAATTAAAAATAGTAAAAAAAATTTTAAAGTAAAATAAAAGTTCGGGATTTGCTTTTACTTAATCTCTATTCGTGCCCTCCCTTTAGGTATCTATACGTTTCTAACACATATCGTTTCTTTTTATTTCTTTTTTTTTTTTTAATCTAAATTCCTCCCCCAGCATAGAAGATAGAGTCTTGTGTAGCCCACACTGGCCTCCAACTGGCTACTTGGCTGAGGATGGCCTTAAACTTCCCGAATATGAGGCAAGCACGTTACCAGCTGAACTATGTCCCCAGCTCCCAAAGAACTTCATATTACATTTCTCGAGTCAGGCCTACAGGCGACACGTCTTCCATTTTTGTTTGTTCCTGAGGCCTTGGTTTCTCACTACTTTCTGAGGAGGTAATTTGGAATGATGTGAAACTCTAGGTTAATGCTATTTTTCACTCTCAGCATCTAAAGATATTTCACTCCACTTCTTGTGCACACGGACAAGTTGATATATTCCTGCCTTTATTTAGTTATAGGTATGCATGTTTTCCTCTTTTAATGATAATATTTCTTTTCTCTTTGTTTGTCTCATCATTTACATATGTCTGACGTGTCTCTGTGGCTTGCTTTGGTTTGGGTTAGGGGTTGGATTCAGTCTGTTCTATTTCTCCAAGTTCACAAGATTTATGTCCCTGAGTCTGACGCAGTATACATTTCCAGGCAAGCAAATTCATTTTCAAGAGACTGTACGAAGTCACAGTGTCTGATGTATAATTTCAGCATCGTTGCTTCAATATATATATTGAATATATATATAATTTTTTAGTCCACAGTCCCCTTTTCTTTGGTACTGCAATTCTGTGTCTAATGCACCATTCATAGTTCTCCCACATTCCTTAGCTATCCGGTTACTTTTCTTAGTTTTTTAGTATTGGAGTTTCTATTGACATGTCTTCAAAGTCAGAGACTTTGCTTGGCTCGGTCCAGTTGACTAATAGGCCCGTCTCACCAGTACTATTCATTTCTGTCACAGTGGTTTTTTTTTTTTTTTTTTTTTTTTTTCCTTCCCATTCTGTAGACTTTGTGCTTGTCTCTTTCATTTCAAGGCTGGCATTACCCAGCTATGTCTTGTATGCTATCTGCTTTATCCATTAGAGCCCTTAGCACATTGACTTAGCTGTTTTACATTCCTGGTCTAATAGGCCCAGCCTCCCTGCCCTGTCTGGTTCTGATGCTTGCTGTCTCTTCAAATTGGGCTTTACCACTTGGCATGCCTTGTGGTTTTTTTTTTTTTTTAATTTATTTATTCTTTATAGCTGAATACAATGTACTAGGCTAACAGAACAGCGGTACAAAGGCCCTTTAGACCTTAGTTGGGAGTATGATGGTAGGAGGAGAGCTGTGGTTCTGAGAGGGAGCCTGCCTTTTAGAGAGCCTGGGCCTCTGGACTGTGACTCCAACAAGTGGCTCTGAATCTCCAGCCTCCAGGTAAAGTGGCTACAAGTCTGGAATTTGATGTTTCTCTTTTCCCACCCAGAATGCTGGAGGAGGCTGAGCTGCGCATCTCCCTCTCCTGCTTGGATGCTAGAGCATCTCGAACTGAGAGTTTCCCTTCATGCAAGTCTACTCGGTTCTGCCTTTGTGGTCCTCTCTGAGTGAGGACCTTGTTAAAACAGAGCCCTTGGGTGCTCTTCCAGAATGGCTCCCTTCCCTATGCCATGGCTTGAAAGCATGAACTGTCCCCTTGGTATGTATTAAGGAGCTAGGGTGTGCTTCTGTGGGTACAACTCACAGCCCCTTTACCCTACCGGGTCTCCTCATAGCCTCAAGCCTCGCTACACCGAGTCTCCAGCAACGCAGCAGTCATGGTTGGGGTTTCCATGGAGATCTCGGAGTCAGCAAATTGGGATTCCGTCCAGTGCAGGCAGGAGTTTTATGCTGTGGGCTCACTTCTCTTACAGATTTCAGAAGACTTGAGTTTTCGGTTTGTTCAGGTTGGGTAGAAGGTGACGTTTAAGCTCCTCACACGCAGAACCGGAAATCAGAACTCTCCTCCGGCTCGTCACTTTTAACCGAAGCTCGATTATGTTGCACGCACACTGGCATTTATGAAGTGCTGAGCTGTTTGTGTGTGTGTGTGTGTGAGAGAGAGAGAGAGAGAGAGAGAGAGAGAGAGAGAGTGTGTGTGTGTGTGTGTGTGTGTGTGTGTGTGTAAAATATGTTCAGTTCAATTTACTGAGCTTGTAAGAGTTTGTCAAGGTTTGCAGTATTGGATCTTAAACAATTTATACTTATCAGTGGGAGAGAGATGACATAAAAGAGTCGCTGCAGGGATCGCAGAGGGTGGAATTCCTGGTGCCCCGGGTGGGTCAGGACACAGTCCACGGCCCTGTCGTGCCCTCTGCACTCCTGCCATGCCTATCTTCTTTGAGCCACCCGTGTTCACACCTGAGTCCTTAGCGTCAAGACGCGTCTTTCTTAGGCAGACTCATCTTACCTCAAAACCAACTATTCCTTTGGCTACCTCATTATCCACAGTATCCACAGGAAACAAGACAACTTCAACATGGTTTTTGTTTGTTCGTTTGTTTGTTTGTTTTTTGTTTTATTTTTGGTTTGGTTTTTTTTTTTTTTGTTTTGTTTTGTTTGTTTTGTTTTTTTGTTTTGTCATACTTTTCCCCTAGTTTCTCAAAATCTCAGATGTCATTCCTAGCAAGGTTTCTGCCTCTCCATTTCAAAGGCATTTTCAAAACATGTGCACCCTCCAATCAATATTTTTATGTCTAATAATTTACCATAAGGCAATTATTAATCCTAAAGAGACAAATATGTAGATGATGGTGTTTACGGTCATTTTATTTATAGCTCTGGGTCATTGAGAACATTCTACACTCAATGTAGAAAATACTTAAATAGGCAATGATTCTTCTCTCCTATGACATATCTCTCTAGTCCACCACTAAAGGTGTCAAAGAATATTCATTGATATGAGAAATATGGAAGATGGTTAGTATAAGATTTTATAGGTGCTTTTATCATAGATAATATACATAATATATGTATATATTAATATACTAGGAAATATATAGATATGTGTATAGAAAAAGTCTGAAAATCTACTTAACGATGGGAGATGGCTCAGTGGATGTGCTTGCCACCTGAGGGTGAGGTCTGTGGTTCCAATCTCAGTCTCCACATAAAAGCTGGCCTGGCACAGTGGTGTCCTGTAACCTCAGCATTCTGGAGACAGGGACAGGATCCCTGAGTCAAGCTGTCTAGTTTAAATTGAAATACCATGCATTAATGAACAATACATAAATACCACACATGTGCACCTGAACACAGAGCTGCTGACACACATGCAAACATGAACAGACAAATAAATGTTGATTAATTCTTGGATGGTGCAATTATGAGGTTTTTCCCCCTTTTTCATTTTCATTTATTTTTATTATAAATGAGTACTGATTAAGCATTTTTAAGGACCATAGATTTTAATTTCCGGTGGATTTGGAATATATTTTGCAATTCGTGTCTATCAAAAGTTCATTAAGAAGCATCCATAAGGTTCAAGTGGCAGATGGAACATCACAGGAAGAACTGAAATTCACTTACAAAACTGGACTAAGTCCAAGATAGAAGATGGAGAAACCCAAACTTCCACATTTGTTTCCCAGAAGCCTTAGAGTCCAGGTCATCTTAATTCCCAATAGCCGTTTGTGGTAGCGTGGGATCTCAGAAACACGAAGAGAAGGCGATCCAGACTTATAAAGAGGTAATCATGTGATGAATAACACCTGAAGTCAGTGTCCTCATTAGCTCGTGAGAACTCTGCAGGTGCAAAGCCACGTCATGAATGAGCGTGAGGGGCTGCTGTGTGGGAGGTGCAACATAGTATAGGTGTGTGTGGTGGCGGGGGGCGGGGGAGGGGAAGTGATAGATGTGGGTGTGTGTGATGACCGGAGAAGAACCAACAAAAATTACCTGTCCTTTCTTTTCACCTCTCTGACCCAGAAGTGGGGTCAATGCTAAGGTCACCTTCCCTTTGCCTTGCAGGGCTTTCGCTGTAAACTTTTTCTGTCCACCCCTGGTCTTGGGATGGCTTCTTTAATTAGCTCTGTCAGGACAGGCACTGGACTAGGAAGTGGGCTCAGCAGGGAAGTGGGTTGATGCTCCCGTGGCTTCCTCTTAAGCGATGCAATGCTCTCTCTCTCCTCTCTCTCTCTCTCTCTCTCTCTCTCTCTGTCTCTCCCACACACCCACACACATACACACTAGGAGATAACTGAACACCAGAATTCTTTTTATTTCCTCTTGTTACATTTATTTTAATTTTTGTTTTCTAAGCTTCACCAATAAGGGTTTGTTTGTTTGTTTGTTTTTAATATAAAATAACCATAATGCTGGAATAATTGCAAAGAATCAAAGGACATTTAAAAATCAACCCAGGAGTTGCTATAATTATTTATTTTAATTTTTCCCATAAAATTAGAACAATCGATTGTGAAAGACAAAATTCACTTCTTCGTAGGTACGAGTTGCTTCTGTTATCATTGACTATTATTCTAGATGCTTCACAGCACCTCAACGTGGCACAAAGGATGCATAGGTCTTTCCCATAATGCAAAATGTAACCACTCTCTTGATTTAAAATAAAAGCTTGAAAAATTTTAGCCTTTGTTCCGGGCAGATTTTTCTTTTCAATTTAGAGCAAGTCATAAAAAACAACTTCTAAATAAACAGAAAATACTGGATAATGTCTAATAACTGATCAATAAAGTGGCATTAATACTATAAGGGGAATCATTAAGCCAAAGTCTTATAATGTGATTAAATCACTCCTTCTAAAGTAACACAGACTTCTGAAAAAGCATCCCACATGAAAGCAGACTGAGTCACGAATAAGCTAAGAAATTCCTCTCGAGGCTCACAATAACCCAGACAACGGTTCTGGGCTCATCATTGGAGACGATCTCTCTTGGCTTCTTTTGCCTCTTCCGGACCCTGTATCCATGTAGATTTAAAAACAGTGAGTAAAGAAGTACACCTGTGAGCCAGGTGTGGCACACGCCTTTAATTCTAGCCCTTGGGATGCAGTCAGGCAGATCTTCGTGAGTCTGAGGCCAGCCTGGGCTACAGAGTGGGCTCTGGGACAACTGGGACTACGCACATAGAGAGACCAAGTCTAAAAATAATAATAATAAATTAGGTGTGTTTCTCAAATCCCCTCTAATTTTGTCTGACATGCTGATAGGGTGCAGGGACCTCCTGACGTCACCGCTGGGGTGAGGTAACATGACAGGGCACATGTTTTCTTTCTCCCATCCTCATTTCTGAGAGCTGTGGAAATGCCTATTTCCCAGGCTATCTGTTCTCATTAAAGCCAGCTAGGTGTTTCATTAAATGTGACCAAGACTGCAAAGTAGATGACATACCACTTATTTGCCTTGAGAGGCTATTATGAATGTGAGGTTTTATAGGCTTTAGCTGATAAAATGCACTAAACTAAGATCCTTCCATTTAAAGTGTGTTCACTACAGGTTCGGAAAAGTTGTATATCGCAAGTGTTCAGTTTCAATGGTTCTCATACTTAAAACAAACAAACAAACAAACAAACAAACAAAAACATCAGTATATCTCCAAAAGCACTGTGGGGGAAGGAAGAGGGATAGAGAGAGGGAGGGAGACAACTCTGTCAGGATAAACACTGAAAGTGTTTGGAGGTCACGCCACATGTTATTTTCCCAATACATTAGAAATAAAATTGCCTCTGGTGGCTAAATTTTAAATCAATACGTTACCAAGATGCACAATCATTTCCCTTAGAGAAAAAGTAGTCCCATAGGGAGTGGCACTATTAGGAGGTGTGGCCTTGTTGGAGTGGGTGTGGCCTTGTTGGAGTGGGTGTGGCCTTGTTGGAGTGGGTGTGGCCTTGTTGGAGTAGGTGTGGGCTTGTTGCATGTGGTATGTCACTAGTTCTCAGAAATGCAAGCCTGGCCAGTTGTGTGTGTGTGTGTCACAAACTTTTCCTGATGTAGAACTCTCAGCTTCTTCTCCATGCGTGCTGCCATGCTTCCCACCATGATGATAACGGACTAAACCTCTGAAACAGCAAGCCAGGCCCAGTTAAACGCTTTCCCTTATAAGAGTTGCCGTGGGCAGCACCAATCAAGGATCTCTCCGAGGATGTGGAAGCAAGGCCGAACGTGAACATCAGAGAAGGGATGTTCTGCCCCATCAACCGTCCTCCGTGTATAATGGATATGTTGGTGGCTATCAGATATTCATCTAAGTAACTCAGCCTGAGCACAGTTCCTGCTTCCCAATGACACCCAGGTCCTCTGTGCCTCCATAGGAGGCAGATCTTCCGGAGTCATAGGCACTGTTACATGAGGTTAGTACAGGAAGGGCATCTTGGAGATGTACGGAACTGTATCTCAGAGACTCAGAAGTCTGACTGTTAGCTACACTGTCTCCTATCAGGCACCAGCTGACTGGATGCTTGAGGCTGGATGACAGGCAGCTCTGCAGAAGAATCCACTGAAGCCCCGCATGCATTCGGCCTGAAATAAACTCCAGCATCAAACCTGCTATATCACCATGAGTCTATTCGCCTGTTGTGACGACGCCTACACATACATAAGGCTCCCTTAAGTTGATGTGTGTGCGCCATATGTGCTCATGTGTGTGCAGGTGTGCATGTTCACACATGTACATCAAGGCCAGAGGAGGGTATCAAATGCCTTGCGCTATCACTTTCTGCCTTATGCCCCTGAGACAGGGAGAATGTGGAGCTAGGCTGGCAGCAGCAAACCCCAGTCATCCTCCTGTCTCTACCCCCAATAGCACCGGGGGTGCAAGCACACAGCCATGCTCAGCTTTTTTAGACTAGAGTTCGGGGAATTTGAACTCAGGTCCTCAGTGCTTGCACACCAGGCCATCTCACCAAGCCATCTCCTATCTCTTCTGTCAATCTGTCTTTTTTCTTTTCTAGATTAGAATTCTCTTCCCTCCCCACTAGCCTACATGATGTACCTTGTAAGTCTCCTCTTCAGGGACACATTATGTGAATAAGGAGAGTAACTGCACTAATTGCAGCTAATTAAGTGTATTAAGTAACTTCAAAGGCCCCAATTACGTACGCATGCACACACACACACACACACACACACACACACACACACACCCCTCCACTGTTGGGCATGTAGCTCCTCTCCTAACATTGGTGATTGTTTCTCTCCAGGAGTATCTTGTCTTCCTGCCTACTCTGTAGCTTGCCAGCTTTGTGTCTCTGACTCCCCTTAAAATTATTCTCTGTAGCGTGTGTTAAGACTCCGGCTGCACCTGAGTTGAAGCCGCACAGGCTTGAGGGGGAATCCAGGCTGCACAGACAACGGTGACAAGGTACATTCTCTGCGGACAAGCGTAGGTAATCACATCTACAATGGCCCTATGGCCAAAGGAGACTCCATCCTGTGTGACATACACTTCAGCTCAAATCTGATGATTCTACAGAACTCTTTAAGAATATACAGTTTCATAACAAATAGAATAGAGGATGTAATTAGGGCCAGGATTAGTTGGTTTTCTGTTGCTGTGGTAAAAAGCCATAACCAATGTCAGCTTGTGGAATAGAGCGTTTACTATGGCACACATCCCCAGCACAATAAGAGTCCATGATGGCAGAGTGAGGGCACGGCAACGGAAACAGGAAGCTGACACCTCAAACAGCAAGCACAAAGCAGAGACAGAAAGCCACAAACAGGTGAAGACTTTTACTTTCAAAGCCCAGCCCCACTGACACACTTCCTCCATCAAGGCCACACCCCCTAACCCTCCCCAAACACTGTCACCCACTGAGTGCCAGGCATTCAAATGCCCTACCCTGTGGGGGACATTTTTTCACTTAAACTATGTCAGGGACATTGATAACTTCAAGTCAGCCTTCATTCAAACTGACTTGAAGGAGCAGAGTGGCCAGGAGCGAGCATGTTTGTAGGGATGGGGCCAAAGCAGGAAGGGCAGCGAGGCGGGGAGTGGTTGATCTGTAGGAAACAAAGAATTCTCATGCCTGTGGAGCTCGTTAATTCTTTCAATTAAAGATTTGTTTTTATTCTATGTGTGTGAATATTTTGCCCATGGGCATGCATGTGTGTCTCATGCATGCAGTGCTTGCAGAAGGCAGCAGGTCCCCTAGATCTCGAGTTACTGGCACTTCTGAGGCTCTTGTGGGTGCAAGGAACTGCTTCCAGGTCAACCTCAAGAGCAGCAGGTGCTCTCACACCAGCAAGCTTTGACTGCCTCCTTGAGAGTGATTCTCTAAGTCGCCCTTGAATCCTGAACAGCATCAAATTAAACACATGATCTCCTCCAGCAATCTGAGCGCGCATGCGCCACACACACACACACACACACACACACACACACACGCACACGCACACACACGTGCGCGCGCTTGTTTCTCCTTGCCTCCGACCCTCTGTCCCATGAGTCCTGCTGAGAGGTGGAGGGCACCGGACCACCTTTCCACTCTGTACTGGCTGATGGCCGACTGTTTCTGAGTCACTACCTTCCACGGTCCTGTAGTGCTGGGTTGGACACTCCGGTTTAGCCTACTAAGGACTGTTTGACTTGGCTACTTTGTGACATCAGTATTAAACATCCGGTTATCCATTCAAATGTGTGCCATTGGAAAATATAGTTTCATAGTTACTTCCGTATTTACCTTCTTCAGGGATGAGCCACAGCCACAGCGGTCGAATAATGCTGTTTCAGAATTAACGTAGGCAGGTGAACAGGACAGAGACCTATGAAGAGACCCAGTGATTTGGAAAACAAATTTTTAGCAAGCCCTTGTGCTCGATGACTGGGGAAGGTGGGGTTTGGGATGGGGTGATGTAGACAAGCAAAGCAGCTGTTGGGTGCTCTGGGCTCCCGGAATTTTCCACTAGGTAGTATGTATTCTGGTCACATACACAGTGAGATTTCCTGCAGCGTTGGTGCAGATAAAAAGGCCTGCGCGGCTCGGTAATAACTGTGCTCCATTTAGGCAAACCACAGACTAGCGCGTTTTACAGCGATTGTCTCGGAAGCACGAGAGATGCTTCTGTGCGCAGGTTTTAAATATGGATTCATTAGTGCCCAGAGAACAAAGGGAGGCATTCTGAAATGCATCTTAATGGGAAACAAATACTGACGGCTCATTTTCATACCATCTTAAAGCTGTTGCATGGTGGTCATTTCTTGGTTGAATTTAGAGATAAATAAAATCTCTCTTCCCGTTCTTCCCACCCCCACCCCCCATTTCCTGAGAGTGGCTCCTTCAGAGCCTCATAACATGTATTAAATGTCCATTACATCTACCATCGATTGGTGGGCTGAAAGAGCAGCTCTCCTACACCGCCCCCGCCCCCTCCACCGCCTTGCAGGAGCAGCTGAGTATGGTGATTCACGCAGTCCAAGTCCGGCATGTGACCAGGAGCCGAGATGAAAGATACTGGGCTATCCACGGACTGTCTGTGGTTCTCGGGCTCCCACGCACTCACGCACTCACGCTGTCTAGCCCTTTGTAGTTTTTCTGTCGGACTGTAAAGCCTTTTAGGAGACAATCTCCTCGCTGTGGAATGCTGTGTTTGTAGAAGCACTGTGTTTTAACTCACTGCTTATCAGCAGAACTGCCTCTGAGCAGAGCAGACATATTGGGACAAACAGGGCTGGCCGGTGCAGCGAGGGACCCGCCTCGCGTCTGCAAAAGCTGAGGCTGGTACGAAACTGCAGTAGAATCTCTTGTGGAAAACAAGACAGGAGATCGATTGAATCCATCGGAATCTTGATTAAGTCACACTACTTCCTGGAAAACGTCTTGGCAAAATAAATAAATAAATAAATAAATAAATAAATAAAATAAAACCTCGTATTTAAAATTTTATGTAAATTTTAGAAGCATTGGCTGAAGAAAATATAAAAGGGTTTTTCTTGGTTTTGCTTTGGGTTTTTTTGTTCTTGTTTTTGGTTTGTTTGTTTTTGTTTTGTTTGCTGTTGTTTTCATGTGTTTCTCTTTATAAGGCAAACATGGGCCTTGGCAATTGCTAGAAGAGGCTCTAAAAACAAGGGAAGGTTGGGCTGTGGTGCCAGTGGGACGCGTTCCCGTGTGTAAGACCCTAAATCCAATCCCAGCCATGCAGGAAAGGAAAAGGACACCAAACAGAGGAGACCCGGCTCCGTGAAGGGATCTTCCGTTTCCTCTATCTCTCTCTGTATCAGGAGATAGATTCAGTTAGGCTTACAGTACTGGGGGGCTTGGGAATCCAAGATCACAATGCCTGGGAGCCAGGTAGAAAAGTATGGAGTTCACACAAAGGACTGTGGGTAAGTGAGGCAGGATTCCCCCCCACCCCACCCCAGACCTCACACTGTCCAGATGCATCCTTTGGGACCTGGCTAGAGGTCTTCATGCCCCATGGCTTGAGTCGTAGGTACAGCCTGCAGACTAATATGGTGTGTGTGTGGACACTACCAAGGCTGAGCACCCAGATGTAGCTGGGGTCTCTTGGGGACAGCCACCTGGCTGCCTGGCCCTGCTAATCTTCTTAGTGACCCGTGGATTGGAGACACTCTTTAGGGGTTTTCACTCTTTACACAGCCAGGCTGAGAATCTTTTCTTTTCCGATGCTCAGTTTCCCCTTAGCTGTACATTTCACAATCAGGTGATTAATTGCTTTGCTCTTGAGTCTTAGCACAAGGGAAGAGGAACCACTGAAGCTCTCGAGCATGGCCGCTTGGGCGTGTCTCTCACAAGACACTCTAATGGCTGCCGGTAAGGTTTGCTTTCCACAGAGCCCCAGGCATGACTAGAAGGCCTTCACTACACTACAGGGATGGCCTTTCATCCAATTCCCGGTAAGGCATTATGCTTGCTACCTGAGATCACATCAGAATTCCTTCACTGTTTCAAGCTCTTATCTGCATCTTTTCCAAGTCGCTGGAGTCATCTCCAAGAAGTCCCAGGTGTCCCTGGCCTCTCTGTTTTCTTTGGAGTTGCACTTGATGCTCCGTTTCCCGGATAGGCTTTCTTTTTATCTGGGTAGGCTTTTAATAGCTGGTTCTTTGCTGTCGCAACAACTTGTCCTTATCCAGCCGCAAAACCTTTGCTACCATGTTAGCTAACACTCCAGCAGCACACAAGTTATTGGTCCTAATAGTGTGTCTTGGTTCATTTTCTCTTGTAACAAGACAACACCCAAGACTGGGTAAATTAATAAAAAGGGGTCATTTTTGGACGCACAGTTCTGGAGGTTAAAAAGATCTCAAAGCTGCAGGGTGAGGGTCTCGCCCCTTAATAATGAGCCGCTGTCCTGGTGATGTGGTTAGCCCCAGGAGAGGGAGAGTTCCTGAAAGAAAGGCACACAGCCGTTCGTGCACCGAACCATTCATGCACACAGCCGCTTGTGCACACAGCCATTTGTGCACACAGCCTTTCATGCACACAGCCATTTGTACACACAGCCGTTCATGCACACAGCCATTTGTACACACAGCCGTTTGTGCACACAGCCGTTCATGCACACAGCCATTCGTGAGAGGTCCACCCTTAACTCAGGTAACTCCTACTGAGTCCTGCCTCCCAACGCTACCACGCTGAAGACTAAACCTCAACAGAAGTCTTGGTAGGTACGAACCATAGTCAAGCCACAGAACTTCCTTTTCCAGCCACTTTCAACAATCCTGGATGACAGAAAGGCAGTTATTTGTCTTCGCTTGCGTGAGTGGAAACCGGAAGCCCAGACATGCAAAGCTCACATACTCACGCACCAGGATGCACAAGCGCAACTCAAATTGTTTCCAAATTGACTCCATTCTCTTATTAGCACGTCACGTTTACTCTAAATGAACAATTAAAATGACACAATTTAAAATAAAAAATCCCAAAGTTAGGCTTAAATTAGGGGTCCCTAAGCTGATCAGAGAAAACTGTGTCAACAACAAAGCAGTCAGTGCATTGACAATCTCACCGTAGTGCTCAGAAATCAAACTACCTGTTTAGCTTGGACCTTGCCTTGGACCTGGGGGCCAAAGATGGATTTATGTTTGTTTTTACTTCTCCTTAGATCATAAAAATGAGAGCAGTGGAGAATTGGGAGGGAGCTATGGTGCTAGAGCTTAGGCTACACAGCTCTTTAGCTGGATAGCATATGGGACCAGGCAGGTGCCTCTTTAGACCAGTGGTTATCAACCTGTGGGTTGCGATCCCATTGGGGTTGAATGACCCTTTCACAGGGGTCACCTAAGACCATTGGAAAAACACAGATATTTACATCATGATTCATAACAGAAGCAAAAGTACAGTCATGAAATAATATCAAAAATAAGTTTAGGAATGGGGGATCACCACAGCATGAGGAACTGTATTAAAGGGTTGAGCCACTGGGAAGGTTGGGAACCACTGCCTTACACAGTTTCCCTGGCTGTCAAAAGACAGCTTAGCAAAGTTTCTAAGCTTAGGCTGGAGAGGTCCCTGTTCCAATGTGGCCATGATGGTTATATAAATCACTATGATTAAATTATTTTAGATTCACCCAAAACACCTGTGACTAGAATGCTTTAGACTTCATTTTTTTCATATTTTGAAATGTTTAAATAAGCATGATAAAATATCCTTGTATAAATATAAAATGTATTTATTTTTGTCGGGTCAGGATTATTGTTCTTGTTTGAGTTATTGAGACAGGTCTTGCTGTGTAGTGCTGCCTGGCCTGGTAGTCATGATGCAGCCCAGGCTGGCTTCAAACTTGGGGCGGTCCTCTTGCCAATAAGTCTGCTGCGGATATACATGTGTGCCACTTACACCTGGCTTATTCACACTTTATACACACCTGATACACACAGCCTGGAGGTAACTTTATACAATATGTTCGTAATTTTGTGAATGAAGCAAAGTTCCATTGCATGAAAATTCCCACCTCAAGCATAATGCCAGCACTCCAACAGTTGGGGTGTTTATAGCATTTTTGGATTGGGCTTTTGGGGCCTAAGAAGTTTATTAGGTGGCTCCGAACCACTTGACAAGTAGCACCCCATCTCCAGCAACCCAACACCTCCTCTAGGATCCGTCATCACTCCATGGGGTAGACTCTGAAAGGCTAATGGCTGAGCAGTATGGGTCTCCTAGGGCTCCTCACCAATGCACAGCTCACATTTCCCCTGGGTGCCAGGCAGGTACTGTATGGTTACTAAGCATTTTGTATGCAAAGCAGCATTCTGTGTGCATGCAAACACAAGTATGGGGTGTGGGGTGGGTGGCGCAGGGCAGGGGGAGTATTGCCCTCCTTGGTCAGTGCAGGCTGCCTCATTGGTTCCCTTTAAGTTGGACGAAGACTTAATATGTTGATAAGTTATCCACAGTTCAGTCGTGTGAGTTAAATGGCCTCAGCCCCTCCCCCTCCTCCCAGGAAGAAAGAGAAGGCGGGGCACTGAGGATAGGGATCTGGGTTTTGTGTTCTCATTTACTGTCCCAAATGGCAAGAATTTTTGTGAGCAAATTCACAATGTCTGCTTCAATCTGCACAAAAGGTGAACTCTGCCTGCTAATGTATTTAGATGATGGGTCGCTTCCTTAAAAACTCGGGGAAGGGACTTTAGGTTGTCACTGTAGACATTTAATGCATTTCAATATGAGCTGAATTCTCTTCTTACTTATGACTAAATTTGTACTTCCTGAGCCAAATTAATTTGCCTCTTAGGACTCATGACAATTGCAGACACAGAAGTAGAGGACAGCCAAACAGTTATTCATAAAATTCCAGTCACCCCTGCTTTTAGAAGACATGTACTTTAGCTGCTATTTAAATATCTTGCTTACTCTCCACTGTCCTGCTAATGCCAAAGATTGAATTCCTATAGGAATGAAAAGAGAGAAATGATGACTAGACTATATTTCAGTCTGCACCTTCAGGGCAAGCGTGCCTTCTAACACTGCTTTTGCTCAACACCTAAGGGTTCCTGCTCCTTTTAGGGGTAGCATCCTCTGCTGAGCCATTAGCTTCCCCTGTGGTGCCTGGTGGCTACAGCGGCTCTTGGTATCACATCTCCATAAGGCAATATGAACATAGACCAGGCGTGTCCCAGGGCTCATCTTATCTGGCTTGTACATCTCATGCCCCATTTGGAAAGGAAACAAGAATGACCCAGTTGAGTCTTATGGAAGAGTGGGGTGAAGGATAGAAGGACTCAGAAGGGACAGGAGCTCCACAAGAAGACCAACAGAGCCAACTAACTATGGCCCAGTGGGGGGCCTGTGGAGACTGAAGCTCCAACCAAGGACCATGTGTGGACTGGACCTAGGCCCTCTGTACAGATGTATCCAATGGGCAGCTCAGTCTTCACATGGGTCCCCTAGTGAGGGGAATGGGGGCTGACTCTGACATGAACTCTGTTGCCTGCTTTTTTAAAAATTACTTTCCCCTGGTAGGACTGCCTCGCCAGGCCACAAGGAAGAGGTTTTCTCATGTTTCCCTATTAGGTTTTTTTAGTTTGCATATTTTCCTAATTAAGATTTTAAAATGTATTGGTTGTAGCAATATTGTAGGATATTAATTAAAAGTTATACTGTTTACATTTTAAAATGATGTAACACGTTTGACTAATATCAGAAGGAGGTTGTTAAAAAAGAGCCCTTCAGGTTAAAAACAACTAGACCAACTATTATAGGTAGCTGACAAGAAGTAAGGAATGAATGAACAGAGACAGTTAAAAGCTTTCACTTAGAAAAGTTGCAGGAAAAATAAAAAGACAGCAGAAGTTCTAGAACGTTCTCTTCAAAGCAAATGTGTTGGTGGATTGAAGTTTTTGTTTGTTTGTTTGTTTGTTTGTTGTTTGTTTGTTTTGGGTTTTTTTGTGGGTTGAAATTTTAAGGCGTGAAGACAGGCTCAGGGATAAGGTAAGCTGTGTTTTTCTTATCAGCTTACATTGGGAAGGCAGGATTTAGAAAATGCTGACTCTTCCTTTGAAACAGGCAGCTGGTGCTGCCAGAATATGTCTGGCCATGTATTCCTGGAAAACTGATGGTTCTGAGGCATGGCTGCTTACTTCCTGGAACCTAAGGCTGGCGATTAGATATGAAGATGGGGCCTCTGTGTTTCCAAAGGCATGCCAGCAGCCCACCTTAAAGGCATCAAGTGGGTCCTCTTATGGATGTGTGCTGGTTGAACTGGAATCATGTCTCCCCAAGCCGGGACAACCCTGTGCACTGCCCTAATCATCGAGAAAGCCTGAGCCTGTTAGCAGGACCGTGGCAGCACGTTTAGGGGAAAGAAACATGCTACTTTTCTTTATATCGACTAGACTATCTCTTCCACAACATCCAATCAACTATCTTCCAGTTCAGAGTAAGGTAGTGTTGTTACTGCAGATTCCAGACTCAAAGCCTGACCCCTCAACAGACTAGATTTAGCAACATGCCCACAGCACAACAGTTAGCAAGGCAAATGCACTAGGTAGATGGCTTATTGGCACAGTGCATGCTAAGCAAGCATCAGGACCTGAATTCAACGCCAGGACCCATGCAAAGGACAAGGAGGCAGGGGCTGGACAGCCAGGACAGCCAATTGATGAGCTCCGGGTTCAGAGAAAGACAGAAAAAAAAAAAAATGTAGATCCCAACATGGTGGCGCACAGCTTTAGCCCTAGCAATTTGGAGGCAGGCAGAGGCACGCGGATCTCTGTGAGTTACATAAGCTACAAGTTCTGGGCTACAGGACTACATAGTGAGGGCCTGGCTGAAAAACAAACAAAAAGATAATGTAAAGATCTATTGAGGAAAACACCCAATATTGACCTCTGTGTGCCAAGCATATATGTATGTGTGTGTGTGTGTGTGTGTGTGTGTGTGTGTGTGTGTGTGTGTACATGTGAGGTCTAATTTTAATGGAGGACAAGAGGTGTGCTCAACTAAGCTGACCAAGGGCCAGCCCTGCCCATCACTGCCTTGGCTTCAGTCTCTCCAGAGAGTTAGTCTGACAAGTGGGCAGAACTTTGTGATATCTGTTCCTGGGAGACCAATTCCTCCTCTGGCTGCCATGAAGGTGTCAGCCTTTCCTTTCCCCCAACATAAGATTCTTCAGGAACGTTAACTCTTTGGGGTCTGTTTGTCTGATGATACAGTGTGCTCTTTAACATGCCTCCTTTCCTGCCACGTGGGCTATAATATAATCAGAATGTTAAAACTTTTTTTTTTTTTTTTTGTATTTACAAAACTACATACATATCCACTTGCATTCTTGGAATACAGAGAATCCTGATTCCAAGTATTTGATTAGCACTAGCTTTAGTTCCCAGTCAAGGAAGAGGTATAGCTAGCCTAGGGAAGAGTACGGAGCATCCTGTGCAACTGTGGCTTAAATGGCAGCAGACTGCTCACTATCTGCCTGAACTTTGCACCATGTCACAAGGAGGAATGCAGAGACACCACTTGAAGCCTTTCACATCTTCACAGGATTTGCCTCCACAATGAGAACCATTTCTGGACCAAGCACACACAGGCCATTTACCATATTGGTCTGTGTCTCTGTCCTTTGGGGTCTGGTGTTGCTTGAATTGTGTTTGTCACGTGGGAGCATCTCACAGTCCCATCTTAGTGTTGCTGTATCTTCAAAGCACCCATCTTGTTCATTGCCTGTGGGGGATAACAGGATAGTCACCCAAAACTGGAGGGTAGGGAAAGAAGGTTGGCCTTTAAGAGAATCAAACTATGAAAGAAAGCTCGCATGATATCAGACTCACAGTAGAATAGTCGTCAGAATAAAAACAAAGTCACTTAGCCCAAACTGAAAACACCATGGAGTGGAGCATTTTAAAGGAGGCCTTCTCAGGCACACAACTCTTCCCTTCGGAAAGCGTCTCTCTCCAATGCTCAGTTTTAGTTGACCATGTCAGCTGGGTTGTCCAACAGCAAGCACTGGCCAGAGAGGGCTGAGCAGCCTGCCTGTCCAGTGTGTCCTCTTGTGCAGATGGGTGCGGCAGGCTGTCAGCTCTGGTGTTACACATTCTACTCACAGGACTAACTCTGCCTGTTCTCTCCTTTCCCCCAGAGTAAACATGCATTGTGCACTGGTCAGATTGACTTCAATCTGGGGGTCTCCTCGGCATTTATATTTTCTTTAAAACTTAAAAGATTGTCATTCCATGTTTCTTATATCACAGGCTTTTTTTTTTTTTAATTTTGTCAGCATAAGGTAGCATTTCTAAAGTTCAAAGGTGGCTGGTTAAGGAATGATTAGACATTGATTAGGTCATGAGTACAGAGTCCCCTTTTTAAAAAGACCTCACTACATCTAGTTCCAGATCCAGGGAGAGAACCTATCAGGTGTCCTTTCCAGCCGCCACATACATACACTGCACATACCAACATACAACATACATGTACATACAGCAGACAGAGAGAGAGAGAGAGAGAGAGAAGCCCAAGGCCAGGCATTGTGGCATATGACTATAACCCCAGAACTTAGCTGAGGCAGGAGAATAATTAGATATTAGCTCTAACAATAATTAGGGCTAAACAGTAAGAATCTGTCTCAAAAAGGAGGGAGAATGAGACAGCAGAAAGGAGATGTCAGAGAAGTGGGTAACGGGCCAAAGGATCCAGAGCCCTAGCTAGCCTTCTACCAAGTGGATATGGGCACCGCAAGAAGGGGCCGCTGTGGACCAGAAAGCCAGCCCTTCATCGCCATCCTCTCTGTCTGCTGGATCTGTCTTCTTCTGGGGGCAGAGGGGGAGTTTCCAATATTCCTTACCCACTAATGTCCGTAGGGCCTCAACTCTATGGATGAGTGATGACAGCCCCAGAGTGCCACACTGCGGCAGATTTACGTTCCAAACGAATGCATAGAGGAAGGAGTGAAAAGGAGGGAAAGCAACCAGTTAGGCCAACAGGAGTCCTGTCCTCGGACAGTGTTTTGGTATAAATAAACATAAGCCATCTCCGGGCAAGTTAACAGATGGATAATAAGCAGACCTAATGCGTTTGCTGCTTTACCCCAAAGAGCTCACCAACCTCAGGGTTTTCCCCACAACCTCTGGGCTTTCTTGGCTAATGCCGTTCCACAGCTGTCACGCCGAATTCATCTCCAGCGCTAAGTCTGCCAACTCTTCAGGGCTCTTTTTCTAAGGGGGGAAAAAAACAAAACAAAACAAAAAAAAAAACAATGCTATTTGACAGGGACCTTTGCGAGTTGTCTTTATCTCATTCAAAATGGCGGCGGCCCTATTTTCCAACTTTCCCTATTGGGCCAGTAAATATTTCAAAGCATCAAATGAATATTCAAATTCGTGTCAGATTGCCATCTCTGAGGTTGACAGTAAGTCTCCTATGACTTGGTGACATAGGTTAATGTAGCTCAGTGACGCTGGGATTTTAAAGAGGGATCTGTTCATTAAAGGTAAACATATATTTTTAAAATAAAGAGGCCTAGGTGTATGGGTCACCTACTAGGTGTGTGGGTCACGTGCAGCAGAATTCCCTTACCAAATACTCTCCTGACCTCAAAATTGCAGAGGCGCTCCTGGCTCACCAATCAGTAACTCTGTCTTTTTAGCTGATGAGAATCAAGTTGGCATCGATGACTAAAACAATTAATTTGGGGGTAAAGGTGGAGAATATTTGCAAAAAATTAATTTTCCCAAATCCAAGTAAAATAACTTTGTAACGCTTTAAGGCCCAGTATCTATCCAAAGGTTTTCTATGCTATTCCATCAACTAATGAGACAATGGAAGAGCATTGTTCGGCCAGAGGACCTCGGGCTGCATTTCTGACCACCTGCCCTGGACGGCCCGCTGGCATTTTGAAGAAAACAATGATCACACATCATAGGGTCACCAGGAGGCCCGCAGCCTCCTGTGCAGCAGAGGTCTGCCCACCGTGGAAATGTGTGCTTTCACTCTTCTGCAGGGGTTGGAACTGCACTGTGGGACATGCATGTTTTTACCCCAGCGCTCCATGAGTGCTTAGTGGTTGGCAAGGATAAATGAAGGAATGAAGGGGAAAACTTCAGTGCTGGCTTTTCCTGCTAGAAAACAAACATTGGAAATAGATCTCCCAGCATCCTCTTTTCCACTGTTCCCTCAAAAGAGTGGCTGGGTGAGCAATGGCTCAGTTTCTTAGGAGTCACAGACCAGCAGCCCTTCCCTAGCCCAGCAACGGCTAGCCTTCCCTTCTCCCTAGCCCAGCATAGGCTAGCCTTCCCTCTGTCCTGCTCACTTCTGTGTGTGGATTAACCAGGTTAGCACTCATGATTTGATGGGCTGATTCGTCTTATAAAAATAGCTGCGCCCAACATGTCTTCCGAAGCTGCTACTACGTTTCAAGGAAGATCAGCAGTGGCCTGAGTCAGCTGCTTGTGAAATCTGAGAAGTCAGGCAAGTGACAGCAACGAAGGAGTTGGTGGGAACTAAAATGTCCCCATGTAACACTGAGGATGTTACAACTAAGCAGGAAAAAAATGTGCCAGTAGGGCTGTAACCAAAATAATTACTGCTGACTTTCTATTTTTAAAAGCATGTGTGCTTTAATATTTATTGGAGCATAAATAGATAGATTAGTTTAATGACTTCAAATATGAGAAGTAATATGGTGCTCAGAATAGAGTAAGGTGTACTAAAAAAAAATCTTACTATTTGTAGAACTTGTTCTTAGAGCTTGATTTTTTAAAATAACAAACCCACAGGTTTTGGGAAATCTACACTTTTATGAGCATATAAATTCAATTCTAAAGCTAGAAGGAAAGATTTCTCTCCCACTGGGGTCTCTGTCGGTAGAGGTTAGTCAGGTGTGGGAAAGGGTTAACTACTTTTCATGTACTTGATGTTTTTTCTGTTTTAAGGCCAGAATACAGTCTTTCTTGTTTGCTTGTTGAGAAAGGGTGTGTGTGTGTGTACATCCCAGGCTAGCCTTGAACTCACGATTATCCTTAACCTCCTGGGGGCCTGGGCTTCTGTCTTGATGAAATAAGGAGTCAGTGTTGTTGACTGGCGCTGCTTGCTGTTTTCACATTCGACTGTGTCCTTGTGCGCACCTGCAGCTGCTTGGTGGCTATGCAGGGTCACCTCCCTTATTAGTCCCAGCCAAAAAGGATGGAGACCTGGTGGCACTCAGAGGAAGGGCAAGCAGGCTACCAGGATGAGACCTGATAGGCTGTGATCATATGGTGGGAGAGGAGGTCCCCTTCTGTCACAGACCTAGGGGAGGGGAATAGGGTGAAAGAGGGAGGGATGAGGGGAACAGGAAGATACAAGCGAGGGGATAACAATCAAGATGTAATCTGGAAAAAAATTACTCAAATAAAACCAAAAACAAAAAAACAAAAAGGATGGAGCGAGGACAGAGACAAAACTCATGTTTGCAAAGTGCACATTTCTGACCACCAGAGGCTGAAGACTAGTCTCACGCAGATGGCAAAGGCTCTCGTGGCTTTTACGTTGGCCTTGCTGTCCAAGAGTGATGCTATGCTCTTTGGAAGCACATTTTTTCACCTTTAACATAAGGAACAGTGGCAGCAATACCAGGAAAGCAGGTATGAAAGGCAGCCCCGTCACCCCTTCTGCGTAAGAAGAAGCAGGCACAGGAGGAACTGGCCTCAGCTTCTTTCTAAATATATATTTTTATTTTTAAATTATGTGTTGGGTCAGCATGTGGATTCTTGGGTCCCCTGGAAATGTAGTTACACACCTTTGAGGACCACCTGATATGGCTGCTGGGAGCCACTTATATCCTCTGGGAAAAGAACCACTTCTCTTGACCACTGAGCCATCTCTCCAGCCCTCTGCCTCAACTTCTTGATGCCTGATGCTCCAAGACAGCCCTTTTCCCTGTGCTAAGAGAATGCCTCATGGCTCAAAGGGCAGAGCCACAGGACTCAGCAACTCTGAGGATGACCAGGGGAGGGGACCAAAGCACCTAGGTCCACAGTCTCCCACCACCAGCAAGGTGAGCTGAGATTTAAACTGATGTCATCTCTAGACCCCAGACACTTCTCACGGGTCTCTTGGCGTTGCCAAGCAGATGACACAATGTCTCAACAGACAGAAACAAGGTGCCATCTTGGAACAAGAGTGAAGTCTTCTGCCTTCAGTTTCAGGACATCTTAACTGAGGAGCCTTCCTAAGAGTTCAAAAAGAGCATCCTAAAACTATAGGTCACAGGGTCACGTGGAAAAGGAGCCTTTGATAGATTTATATGGAAAAATGGGGTTTACACAGAGTAACAATAAAAATTCAAAAGTAATGAATATATGTGAATGCACACACACAACACATATGAAAACATCCTCAAAGCTATTTTGGGGATCAGAAAGACAGAAAAATATGAATTAAAGTTTGGAAAGGGTGTGGAGTGTAGGAGAATAGAAATGTTTAAAGCCTTTGAAAAGAGACTGGGGGAGGAGGTGATAATTTCAAGATGGTTGAGACTGCCGTCTCAAGCCTCTGCTTACCTGAGGGATGAGAGCCCAACTGTTGTTCTGGTTTGCATCAGTCCTTGCTGGAATAGTTTTCAACATGATTTGGAAAAGGGTTTTCTTCACAGAACAAAGCAAACCAAGATCAGCTTTTCCTCCAGAGGAGGCACGGGTCACAGATCCTGCTGGAAGATAATTTGGAGATAGCCGCTTTTTCTCTCTAAGAACCCCTGTGATCATGTTCAAACGTCCACAAATCATGCAGTGCACATAGCTGGCTTGCTTGACTTCTTGATATATGGATCATGGGGAATGGATGGAGGAGCAGCTGGAGAAGAGAGGCGAAGACATTGAAATGGCCATCACTGCACACCAGAAGCCATCACTGCACGCCGGAAGCCTGGTGTGAAGCTCACTGTGGGCAGCGGAAAGAAGCAAGCTCAGAACACACTCTGCCCCAGGTAGAGAAGTCATCCCCACTGGAGAGTAGCCACGAAAGCCTCACTAGCTTCCTCTAGCTGCTGCTCTCAGCCCTCATGTGCTCTCTATTCGAAGGGCAGGAAACAAACCTGAAACACTAAAGTGAGTGAAACAGAACTCGGTCGTCATATTGCAGATACAGACACAGCGATCTGCCATATTCCGGTTTACCAAGTAAACTGCATGTAGCCAGCTTGGCATAGACTGACCCTTACTTTAGAAAGACTTTTATCTCCAAGAATCAGGAAGATGAGAGGGGGTGAAGAGAAGGAAGGAAGAAGGAAGGGAGGGAGGGAGGAAGAAAGGAAGGAAGGAAGGAAGGAAGAAAGGAAAGAGAAGGGAGGGCAGGAGAGAGGGCAGAAGGTGGGAAGAGAACAGTGTCTCCGGCATGCATCCTGAAGGTCACTGTCTAGTTTAAGGCCTTAGGGAGATAGAGTCCTAAGAAGGTCAACCCTTGAACAAGCCAAATCTCATCCCTAAGAAACAGATGTTTCCTCTGTACTGGAGTCAGCTTCTTTGGAAACCAGGACGAACGTGAAGCCGCCATTCCTTTCCTCTGTAGACTTATGCCTATATACGGAACTCATGACCGCCAGAATTTGCCCTCAAAAACTGCATTTGCTTTACCTGTTGATACACAGACTAATGCTCATGGAGAGGGGTGGGATGCAATAGTCACCTGCAATCCCAGTGTAGATTTTTAAGAATTAAGAAGGAATTTAAGCAATTGGAATATTGTAGGTGTAGATGTAGGTGTCTGTTTAATCAAAGTGGATCTGGCCTCAGGGTCTCCCAGCACCCATCAGGCCCTACCTGTTACAGGGCATGGCTGGCATACCCTGCCCTCTACCCTGAACTTTCCCGCCCAGGGGCTGGAACAGGGGCGGGCGGGGGGGGGAGGGGCAGGGGAGGGGGTGTTCCTCCTCCATAGAGGCTCTTCACTCTACAGTCCAGACATTTGGTTCCTTCTCTCTCTGCCCCCTACTCCAAGTGTTTTTCTGTCGTCCTCTACCTGGCAACTTCACTGATCACACACACACGCACACGCACACATACACCGTGAGGTTAGTTAACCCCCTCCAGAACTGCCCCCAGAGAGCTGCTACCTTTGTGCTTTAATTTGGTGTGAATTGCTTCATTTCATCAGCAGAGAACACCTGTCAGCAGGGAATGCGTGGAGAAAGGGCTGGGGGTTAAGAGCGCTTACGACTCTTGCAGAGGACCCAGGTCAGTTCCCAGCGCTGGAATCACGCACTGATTCATAACCACCTGTAACTCCAGTTCCAGGGCATCCAGTGTCTCTTTTGACTTCAAAGGACACCTGCACGCCCATACACACTCACACACACACACACACACACACACACACACACACACACACACACACAGTAGGATGCAAGTTGATTCAATCAGATGATTATAGCTATGTTCCTGCTGTCTATCCATTGATAGAACTTACTAAAACCCTCACATTGTGTTGTCATGCTGAAAATGTCAAAGTTTATGCTCTGGACACTTGATTTGTTCAGTCAACATCACTTCTTGAGATGCACCTTGGGTAGAGATAAGCTGTGTTGCTTCCTCTCTCATAAACAGTTAGCAGAAGAACTATAATCTAGTTTCCTTCCCCCCCCCCCACCCCCCTTCCCGCTCAGGGTCTCTCTATATAGCTTTGCCTGGCTGTCCTGGAACTCACTACATAGACTAGGCTGACCTCGAACTCACAGAGATCTGCCTGCCTTTACCTCCTGAGTTCTGGGATTAAAGGCGTGCATCCCCACATCTGGCACCCCTGTTATCTCTTAGGTGTGACCTCCAGCCTAGAAATTGGACTTCTTGTTAGGCGGCGGTATGTAGTAGAGGCCCAATCACACACGTAGCGCAGTGCAGAGGGTAAAGAAAACAAAGGGAAATTAAGGCTGCATGCGGACATATTAAAATTGTATCTCAAGGGGCTGGAGAGATGGCTCGGTTAAGAGCATTTGCTGCTCTTCTGGGGAAGCCAAGTTCGAGTCTCAGCACCCACATGGCAGCTCACAGCACCTGTGACTCCAGTCCCAAGGTACCTGGCAGCATACACATAAAAATAGATAAATAAATGTAAACAAAATAAAATATCTCGAGCATCAGCTGAAAATATGCCATTTTCTCTTTCACACTAACTCAGGAGCCATTCGCTTCAAGACTGACAATGACCATGTACGCATTCTGCTTTTGTTTATTTTTTTCTCTTCCCATATGCCAATAAGAAGTGTTGGCCCTAGAGAGAGGACGAAGGGGAGGCGAAGATAACTCTGAAACTATTTGAAATCTGCTGGGATGTACACCTGCTCAAGTCAAGGGAGGTCAAAGGGGGCAAAGGGTTGCTGGTAGGACACGAAGAACAAGCCTTGTGACTCCTCGGTGCCGTGCATTCCGTGTGCTAGAAATAGTTTCAACACGTTCTGCCAGATGCCTTATCCTGGCAGGTTTTCCTTTTGTTATTCCTCCGGGCTGCCCAAGAGAACCTCCCTTTGCCCTGTGAGGGTCAGTGGCTGGCACAAGTCAATCGACAGTCAGCAATCGGATTTTAGGAACTATCTCCAAGGCAGAAGCTTCGGTGTGGACTTTGTCTCACCATATCTGGCAAGGGCACACCGAAAAGGGTTGGTACTTGGATATATTCTCGTTCCCAGCTTCCTTTCGCCATGAAATGTGCATGAGTTACATTTGACAAGGAGGCGTGAACTCCTTCCTGTCTTTGCCTTCCCTGAGGCAGAAATGACTTAGTTCTGCATGGAGTGAACAGCCTTATTTTCATAGCGAAGCCACATGGGCCAAGATAACAAGGCACCTCCGTGCCACTTTTGTCCTACTTGTATCCATGGCGGCTGTGTGTCACTCGGCATGAAGTTCCTGCTAAGCCCTGCCCTTGGAGTCTTTCCCAGTCCAACAGTGCAGCAATTCTGTGAGACGTCCTTTGAGAGGTGGCCCAGAGGGCAGCCCCAGCTCAAAGCTGCACCAGAAAGGCTATCCTAAGAAAGATGTGTTTAAGGCAGGATTCCCTAGCTGACCTCTGGCTTGCTCTGGGGAGGAAACCAAACCGTGGACTGATTTAAAAAACTAACCTGGGCTTTCAGAAAATGTCAGAGAAGGCAACACCGAAAGGCCTGCTCTCGTTTTAGCTTTTATCAACCAGAAATGTGGGTCTATTTTCAGCAGAGAAAAATGCCACCTAACCTTTATTCAAATTTCACTGTCTCGTTTTTAGACTGTGTAATAATTGAGTCCAGAGCTTTTCTTTTAGTTAAAAAGATTATTCTTTGTGACTAATGCCTTTCTGTGGTAATGAAAAATTACATAAGGTCACTTCTTCTCATCCGAAAGTGCTTGAGTTTGTGCATGCAGAAGTGATGGGAGAAACTGTGGGTATCTCTGTTGAGGTAAGAACAGCCCCTTAAATACATACTGACTAAGTGACAGACACTTGTAGCTGGAGGTCAATGGAGGAGGATGCCATTCAGGTTCTGCCTATATAGGAATAGTGGGTGACCCATACTGAGTAGGCACAGCAGTGTGCAATTCCCAGCATGCCCTGTGGGCAGTGTGCACACTAATATACAAGCCACATGCTCAGGAAGGACAGAGCAATAAACGCTTGACACATGCAGCGTCTAGAAGCTTCTCAGCAGGGCTTATGCTGTGTCATACGCATCACTGCCCGAGACACGCTCTGAAGACATCCCCGTGCAGAACAAAATTGGGGGCAGTTAAAATGTGTCATTTGGCTCTGCCAAAGTGTTCAGCTGAAACCAGCAGTGAGAGTGGTTCTCACGGTGCATAGTGTGACTCTGGCTTGGCCCTCTCCTGAGTTCTTTCCAAAACCTCTGCATTGTTTGTTTTTCTGTTTGGGTTTTGGGGGTTAGCATTCACTCTGTGTACTGTATTCTCCTTCACCGGTCCTGTATTCAGGTCATGCAGCCTGGAATTGCAAAGGACTGACATGCTACAGAGAGCCTGGTGAGCCCTGGGTCAAGTGGCCTTTTTCTAGGAGTGGCCAAGCTAGCTCAGCTATTTGGGACGCCTCTGGCATCAGACTCTGGAAGGCCCCCAGAGCCCTCAAGATGACCCTGGCTGATCTTCCAGCGGCATAGCCAGGATCTTAAATTAGTGCTCTCTCCTTTGTGAGGACACCAAGCCCTTGTCAAGCGTCCAGGATGGCAGCACAGTCCGCGTGTGTGAAGTGAGAGCTGGCAGGTGCTGAGATGTAGCTGTTGTAAAGTCAGAGACAGAGAGGCAGCAGCAGCCTAGCAGGAACAGGAGTCAGGAATGAGTGACATCCAGTAGGGGCTCTAAGGTAGTGAAGAGAACTTCAAAATAGCTGGTGTGGGCTACACGAAAGTTTAGATGTTGGTATCGTGTCCATTCGACATGTCCATCTGTCGATCCCAGCAGCTGACTTGTAGTAGCTTGTGCAGGATCCAATAAGGCTTCTTCACAGAAGTTACCCTGATTTGAGGTAGAACCGAAAGTAAGAATGACCTACAAGGCTCTGGCTGTCTCTGTCCGTCTCTTTCCGATGAGTCTTCACACAAGTACTTCATTGGAAAACGCTGCTCCCACATTTCCCCCAGAAAATAAGCTATAGCTCCATGCATCAAATTAAGTGTGGTCCAGAGCGGGACAGATACCACAAAACAATGAGGCAATTGTGTTTCCAGTGAATGACAGCCAATGAGCAGAATCAAAACATATGAGAAGCAACTAGAGCCTCCCAGGTTCAGGTAGGAAGAGAAATTGCTGTGTGAGCCTGGAGACAAACTCCCATGATTCCCACTGAGGATCTGTGTCAAAGATAAGCCACAGTCACAGGACTCAGTGCTTAGAAAACAAGGGACATTTTAGTAGCCCCTCAGATAAGTGTAGAAGCTCTTTGACACTACAACAAAACTAATCTTAAGAGATTAGCTGATTACTTTAGATTAACTGGATAATCTTCAAAATGAAAACTAGGAAGAGGGGATGATGGTAGGAAAGGATGGATGGTGACGTGTTAGCTTAACATACACAAGGCCCTGGGTTCAGCCTGCCCTCAGGACCTCAAAAATTCTGAAAGTTATAGACCAGTGAGTGGTTCTCAACCTGTGGTTTGGGACCCCTCTGGGGGGTCAAAAGATCCTTTCGCATGAGGTGCCTAATACCATTGGAAATATCAGATTTTTATATTACAATTCATAACAGCAAATTTATAGTTATGAATTAACAGCAAAAATAGTTTTACGGTTGAGAGTTACCAAAATGTGAGGACTGTATTAAAAGGTCACAGCTTTAGGAAGGCTAAGAACTACTGCTCTAGACTAATGTGGAAAAACGTACTCTGACACATTTAAGGAAGGCCATTCTAAGCATGACATATTGCCATTGATTCAATCAAGACCAACTATGGGTGTTCTCAGACCAGCAAGATACTATGCTGTATTTTTATGCATATGCATCCCTAGAATAAAGTTTAACTTAAGATTTAGGCACAGTGAGACAAACGACAATCGTGCTGGCTCGTTTCATGTCAGCTTGACACAAGCTGGAGCCGAGCTGGAAGAGGGGACGTCAATTGAGAAAATGCCCCCATCAGTCTGGCCTGTAAGGCAGAGGCAGGCAGATCTGAGTTTGAGGCCAGCCTTCTTTGTCTACGGAGTGAGTTCTAGGACAGGGCTATACAGAGAAATTCTGTCTCAAAAACAAACAAAGTACAAGGGATGGGATAAAACATTGAAATGTAACAAGAATAAATTAATAATAAAAAAAAAGAAAACAAACAAACAAAAAACAAACAAACAAACAAAGAAACATGAAACAGAACAAAACCAGAAGTTCACAAAGGAAAACATAATGCTAGCAGTATGTGCTTTGTGGCAGGCCATGATGCAAAAGGCTCGCCGTGCGGTGTCCACTCTGATGAGAAGCTGCACAGCTACCCAGGCCCAGTGGAGGCCTTTGAGAGCTCAAAGCCTAGGGACGCATCTCTTCCAACAAGACCACACCTCCCAATCCTTCTTAAACAGCCCACCAACTGGGAACCAAACACGCAAATACACTAGCCTATGGGAACCATTTCTGGTTCAAACCTCCACACCTGCTGGGATGCAGAGCAGCTGTAAGCGTGAGTGTGAGAGTGCGGAGGATGTAGTGGCCAGTGGCCCTAGGAAGCAGATTTCCTGGCTTCCTGAGCTATCTTCCTGCCCTATGTGTCTGGATACCTGGTGACACTGAGAGCTTGGAGCTCAGGTTCGGTGAGTGGATTGCTTGACTTCCCCAGCTTACCTAAGTCTCCTTCCGGGTGCTTTATTGGTGGGCCAGTCCTGAAATGAATGAGGCTTGTAAGCACAGTGCCCATTTCCCCAGTTCTTTCCTCTCTAGCACGGAGCTCAGTGCTCTGTTTGCTCTCCTAATCTTTGGAGCAATCAGGGGACAGTCTCAACTCAGACATTTGCCAACCCATAGATGCCGACACTGGTGTGTCTCTGGAGAGACAGAGAATCTGTCCACCCCACAGGCCGTAGTGCTCACAGGGCCAGCAGCAGCTCCTGATATACAAAGAAGGCAAGTTACTAAAGTCAGTAGAGTGCTGATACTAACAACCTACCCTCAGCCAGCCAGGTGTTCAATAAACTCAACACATTTAAATGCTCATGGACCACGACCACATTGTTTCATTCCGGGAACCCAAGAGTGGTTCAAATGAAGAAGTCCCAGTAAGCCGCGCATAAGCAGAATCAAGGACAAAAATCATACAATCATCTCCAAGCCTTCATGAGAAAAAGCCTGAGCCAACTAGAAACAGTATTACCATAAAGGTTCTATATGACAAATGAATAGTGATTATTATAAGAAACAGGACAACAGAAAACAGTTCCTAAAACACTCCCATAACAAGAATGGCATCCGTGCCTATTTAATGTAGTGCTTGAATTCTTACAGAAATAAGAGGGGTAAATTAAAGGGCTATAAATAGGAAAGGAGGACGTCAAGAAGTGAAATTATTCCCACAGCAGATGATATGATGGGGAAAACAGACAACAACAATGCTAACAAGGATGTAGACGGGCGGGGAAAGGACTAGCTCTGCACAATGCCGGAAGTGTAAATTTGCTCAGCTACTATGGAAATAGTGTGGAGATTCCTTACAAACCTAAAGACGGAGCTACCATAAGATCCAGCCACACAATTCCCGGGTATATGTCTGTGCTGGTTGGAATTGTTTGTTTGTTTGTTTGTTGATATAGAAGTTTTGGTTTCTTTGTAAACTTGGTTGCTTTATGTAAATATGTTTTTTGTTTTAGTCCCAAGTGTGGGATTTCCATTTGAGCTTTAGTTTGTCCATAGCTGTTAACTGTCTCATGAGGGGCTTGGCTTTTCCCAGATGATACTGGCCTTCCTCACGCAGCGTGAAGAGGGGTGTGGTCTAGGGCTCTGAGGTTATAAATGAGAGCACAGAGAGAGTGTGGAGTGGAGTGCAGTGTTGGCGTGTGGCTTGTAGAAGTTTGAAGACTGGAGCAGACAGACAGAGAGAAACACTTCAGGCCATAGCAGCTTGGAGGAGACTGCTGGCTACATCTGCTGTTGATGGATATTGGTACAGCCCCAAAGACCCTTCAACCCTAAACAGCCAGGAGAAATAAAGGGGTCCCCTCTCCCTACTAACCACCTCTCTCCTATGTAGAGTTGAGAGATTAGAAGGGAGGTTGAGGCCTAAACACCCCAAATAAAGTAGAGTTTTAGTTTTTTGTCTTTGGGTTTTGTTTTGTTTTGTTTTTTTAAAGAGCGCCATAGTTGTTGTTTGTCAGCAAAAGCTAGAGTTATCTTGGAAGAGGAAACCTCAGTTGAGGGATGGTCTCCAACAGCCTGGCCTGTGAGCAAGTCTGTGGAGGAATTTTCTTGACTGATGATGGGCTTCTATAAGGGCTCAGCCCACTGTGGACAGTTCTGCCCATGGACAAGTGGTCCTGGCATGTGTAAGACAGCAGGCTGAGCGAGCTGGGAAGCAGCACTCCTCCGTGACCTCTGCCTTAGTTCCTCCAGCTCCCTGCCTTAAGTTCCTGACTTGGCTTCCCTTGGCAATGAACCATAGGCTGTAAGATGAATTAAACCCTCGCCCCCCCCCCACCGCCCCCGTTTTGCTCTAAGCATAGTAAACAGCAATAGAACAGCAATAGAAGGCAACCAGGACAATATCCAAATAAATCAAAGTCTGTATACAAAGTCTGCTCCTCCTGGGTACAGTGTACGGGACAGAGTTTGCTCCAGATTATTGATTGTTGCTTGCACTTGTTATTCAATTGAATTTTTACACTATCCTCTATATGCCTCTATAGAAAACGCATGGGTTTTTTTGTTTGTGTTTGTTTGTTTTGTTTTGTTTTGTCTTGTTTGTTTGTTTTTTTGCCAAGTGCAGCTTGTCCCTGTGGTTATGTACAGCTTGAACTCATGAGAACTTTACTCACGTGACCTTTCTTTACTCTCAGAGTATATCTTGGTTGGGGCGCTACATAAAGTTGTCTATTCCATAAGACTTTAGTTTGCCTCATGCATTGGGCCCCCTTCCCCCAGGTCCTGCCACCTTTAGGGTGCTGACAGAGGCTGTATACATGAAATAAGCCGGACTCAGAAAAACATTGCATGTTTCCAATCACATACAAAAGTCTACATTTTAATATAAACACACAATAGTAGTGGGAGACTGCTACAGAAGAAGGGGACTAGGGCAGAAATGCAAGAAAGGGCACCTGGAGAGGGAAGGTCACCAAAGGACACATGTCCATATATGAAAACACCACTGAATCTACTGTTTTGCATTGTTAACATATCCTAATTTAAAACATATTCCAATATAACAAGGACTTATACTTGGATATAAAATGAGAGGCAAAAATCATAAATGAAGGCAAATCTGTTTCAGACACACAGAAGCTGAAATAACTTTTCACCAAGAGACTTGCTCTATAGAAAATATTAAAAATAAATCCTTTAAGCACAAGAAACATTATGCCAAATTATCAAAATGTGCATTTGTAAAGAAATGAAGAGTCCTAGAAGTACTAAGTATGTGAGTAATAAGAATATTTCTCTTAATAAACAAGCCTTTTGAAATGCAAGTGATTAATAAAATGACAATATACTGAGGGATTATAAAACACATGAAAGCAATTATATGAAGAAAGGAAAAAGAGAGATGGAAATGCATGCCTGTGTTGGTTCTGTATCCCCCATGAGGTAATACAGTATCACCGAAAAGCAGGCTGCTAAAGTGAAGATGTATACCGTAAATCCAAAAGCAACCGCTACAAACACAAACGTAGGCATAGTTAATGAGTAGCAAAGGAAGATCACACAGAATTATCAATAAAAAAAATACTAACCCAAAATAAGAAAGGAAAGGCGGAAATAAACAGATTATACAAATAACTAAAGCAAGAGGATGGACTTAGACACAGTCAGATCTACGACATTAAATATAAATGGCATATAAATCTCGAATAAAGGTCCAATCACATTTAACAGTAAAGCCCAACTGTGTGCTGCCTGTTAGAAAACACACATTACCAGATGATGGTGGTGCTCACCTTTAATCCCAGCATGAGAGAGGCAGGCGGAACTCTGAGCACAAGGCCAGTCTGGTCTACAGAGTGAATTCTGGGACAGCTAGTACTATGCAGAGAAACCCTGTCTTGGGAAAAAAAAGCAGGAGCAGGAGGAGGAGGAGGAGGAGGAGAAGAAACACACATTACACATAGGCACATAGGTTACATAGAAAGCATAAGGAAATATAAACTGTGTCATGCTACCATACACAACAAAAGAAAACTGATGTGTTATTTCTGGGTATGGTAAAGTACTAGAAGAGTCAAGATAAGAAAAGAAAAGGCAGACTCTATCAAAAAAAACAAGAGAGAGAGAGAGAGAGAGAGAGAAAGTTTTAGAAATCTACACATGAAGCAAAAAGATGCAACACACACACACACACACACACACACACACACACACACACACACGTGTGGCAAGAAGCAAGCCAAGTTCCGTGCAGCCTTGGATTTGAGGTCTCTTGGCAGGAAGAGGGACACAGACGAAGGTGCTGAAAAGCCAGGCAGTCCTACCCACAGGACAACCCCACATCCCTCAGGAGCCCCAAAACTAGTTGATGATTTTATTGAGAAAGTGATTTCTCTCACAGATGTGCCCTATTCTATTTCCTCACACTGTGTGAATCAGAGCATCCTGATCAGGTAGAACAGCCAGGAGTCATCTGGGTTTGAGAATTATTCTTGAAAGTGGGACCCCAGGGACCTGAGATTGGAGAGCACTCACACGTTTGGAAGCCTTAGACTTTGGCTCATTATAGGCCTTGGGTGAGGGATGGTCCAGGTTGGGCAGGCACGAGGCTGTAGGTTGGCTGGACACTGGTAGGCCAAAGAGTGGAGGTGGAGAGGGCTGGCTCGGGCTGGGCAGAGCATATGGAGAGATGGCCTAGGCCTTGAAGGTAGCTCATCATCTGAAAATTACCCTGGACTTTGCTGTATCTGAGTCTGAGACAAACAGGTAAATCAAATTCCAGAGACACCTTATTGATTGCTGCGGAGCTTGAGAACACTGAAGTCCTGGGTCCAGCATGATACTCACAGTAGCTGGTTCCCAACAGTGGCATTAATACTCAGAAAGCCATGATGGTTCAAAGACAGGTTCTCTGTTATAATCTCAGTGGTGTGGTTGCTCCCCAAACTCCCAACTCACTTGAGAGACACCCCTTAGGTAACACAACCACTCCAGGGGGTGCCATGTGGGGGAGTCTCGGGAAAGTAAGATACGTTGCTGAGCTCTCAGTGAATGTATCTCAATGTAGCCATCAGAGGCTCCTGGTACACAAGGAGGTAAACAGCTACTGCCAACACAGCTCTGGCAGACATCAGACATTTGTCAAGTCGACTGAACTCTGGGATAACCCCTAGAAACAGAGACCCACAGCTTACGGAACCACTCCGCTAGCCCTACTGCTAGCAGTCTCCAAATTTGAGGAAATGGAAAACTAGTCCCGAAAAGTCAACCCTTTTTTTTTTTTTCTGCACATTTAACAGGGATTCTTACTGTACTGTATTTTTAAATATGGTGTGCATTTTATAAATTTGTTTACTTGTGTGTGTTCATGGGGGTGCACCTGTATATGCGGGTCACATGTGTATGTATTCATGCATACACAGCCGTACATGTAACCACCTTGGGAGCTACCCATCTTATCTTATGAGGCAGGATCTCTCGCTGTCCTGCAAATCTCCAAGCAAGCTAGGCAGCCTGGCCAGCAAGGCTCACGGTGCGCGTCTGCTTCCCCAGTTCTGGGGTCACACGCACACACGCTACACTTGGTGTTTTTTCTATACTTGTTCTAGAGATTGAACTCAAGTCCTTGCTTTGCAAGTTTTCTACTAACGGATATAGTTCCCTGAGTCCGTGTTATATTTTAGAAATTGACTTGATTTGCTGTTTCCCTCATACTCTTTCACTTGATTTTTAAATGCATTTTCCCAGTTTTATTTCCCTTAGTTCCTTTTTCTTCTTTGGTCCCCATGCACCGTCATTTCCCTCTCTCTGCAGTTAGTGGTGTTTTAACTTTCTTTATCTTATTGCCATTTTTTAAAATCCTCTTTATCTTATTGCCATTTTTTAAATCCTCTCATGTTTTCATGTGTTATTTCTCACCTCACATTTATTGGATTTTATTTTTGAACCCTTTATTAGGAAATCATATTATTTTTTATTAAAACTGTGTTTTAATCCTTTTCCCCTTCTTGACATCCTTCTTCATTCCCCTTCTTGTTTCTCTGTCTCTGCTAAGTCTTGTTTTTCCTTCCCCCCCCCAATCTCACTGTGTCTTTCTTCTATTTTATTAAACACTTAATCCTTATCTTGCATAATATTTAACATGATCTCATTTACTATTTTCACATTTACCATAATATATTTAATGCCAGAGCATACTCTGCAGTAGTTAGCCATTTTCAGCCTTCTGATCATTAGTGATGTGTTGATGGGAATATCTTTTGTGATCTTGCTGCTACAAACAGCTAGTTCACTCTCTCTTGAGCGGTACTGGGAACTAGAACGGTCAAATAGGTAAAACGATTTCCAGCACTCAAGGTGGGCAGCTCACAGCTACCTGTAACTCCAGCTCCAAGGGCACTGTGACTTCTTGTTTCCTCTGCAGGTGTCTGCACTCTGGAGGTGTGCACAAACCCACTGAGCACATGTGTGCACACACACAGACACACAAAATTAAAAAACAACAGTTTTTACAATTGTTTTGGGTTTGCTTATTTTGTTATTTCATGTGTATGAGTTTTTTGCCAGCATGTATGTATGTATGTGTGCCACATGTGTGCTGGTGTCCTAAGGAGATCTGAGGGTATTGGATCCCCTAGGACTGGAGTTACAGATGTCCGTGAGCTGCCGTGTGGGGATGGGAATCAAACTTGGGTCCTCTGGAAGAGTAACAAGTGCTCTTAACCACGGAGCCAACTCTCCAGCCCAAACAAACCTGTTGTTTTTCTCCCAACCTCTAGTAAAATCATCCTCAAGTTTTCTTAGGCATCTAGTTTAAACGTCCCTTGTGACATCTGCACTAGCTTATATTGCCACCACCTGTACATAAGGGCTCCCCATCCCCACCCCCATACATTGCCACCACCTGTACATAAGGGCTCCCCACCCCCACCCCCATACATTGCCACCACCTGTACATAAGGACTCCCCACGCCCCCCCATACATTGCCACCACCTGTACATAAGGGCTCCCCACCCCCACCCCTATACATTGCCACCACCTGTACATAAGGGCTCCTCACCCCCCACCCTCATACATTGCCACCGCCTGTACATAAGGGCTCCCCACCCCCACCCCCATACATTGCCACCACCTGTACATAAGGGTGCCCCACCCCCACCCCATACATTGCCACCACCTGTACATAAGGGTGCCCCACCCCCACCCCCATACATTGCCACCACCTGTACATAAGGGCTCCCCACCCCCACCCCCATACATTGCCACCACCTGTACATAAGGGCTCCCCACGCCCCCCCATACTTTGCCACCACCTGTACATAAGGGCTCCCCACCCCCACCCCCATACATTGCCACCACCTGTACATAAGGACTCCCCACGCCCCCCCATACATTGCCACCACCTGTACATAAGGGCTCCCCACCCCCACCCCTATACATTGCCACCACCTGTACATAAGGACTCCCCACCTCCACCCCATACATTGCCACCACCTGTACATAAGGGCTCCCCCCCCCCACCCCCATACATTGTCACCACCTGTACATAAGGACGCCCCACCCCTACCCCATACATTGCCACCACCTGTACATAAGGGCTCCCCACCCCCACCCCCATACATTGCCACCACCTGTACATAAGGGCTCCCCACCCCCACCCCCATACATTGCCACCACCTGTACATAAGGGCTCCCCACCCCCACCCCCATACATTGCCACCACCTGTACATAAGGGCTCCCCACCACCACCCCCATACATTGCCACCACCTGTACATAAGGGCTCCCCACCACCACCCCCATACATTGCCACCACCTGTACATAAGGGCTCCCCACCCCCACCCTCATACATTGCCACCACCTGTACATAAGGGTGCCCCACCCCCACCCCATGCATTGCCACAACCTGTACATAAGGACTCCCCACGCCCCCCCATACATTGCCACCACCTGTACATAAGGGCTCCCCACCCCCACCCCTATACATTGCCACCACCTGTACATAAGGACTCCCCACCTCCACCCCATACATTGCCACCACTGTACATAAGGGCTCCCCAACCCCACCCCCATACATTGCCACCACCTGTACATAAGGGCTCCCCACCCCCACCCCCATACATTGCCACCACCTGTACATAAGGGCTCCTCACCCCCACCCCCATACATTGCCACCACCTGTACATAAGGGCTCCCCACCACCACCCCCATACATTGCAACCACCTGTACATAAGGGCTCCCCACCCCCACCCCCATACATTGCCACCACCTGTACATAAGGGTGCCCCACCCCCACCCCCATACATTGCCACCACCTGTACATAAGGGCTCCCCACCCCCACCCCCATACATTGCCACCACCTGTACATAAGGGCTCCCCACCACCACCCCCATACATTGCCACCACCTGTACATAAGGGCTCCCCACCCCCACCCCCATACATTGCCACCACCTGTACATAAGGGCTCCCCACCCCCCACCCTCATACATTGCCACCCACCTGTACATAAGGGTGCCCCACCCCCACCCCCATGCATTGCCACCACCTGTACATAAGGACTCCCCACGCCCCCCCATACATTGCCACCACCTGTACATAAGGGCTCCCCACCCCCACCCCTATACATTGCCACCACCTGTACATAAGGACTCCCCACCCCTACCCCATACATTGCCACCACCTGTACATAAGGGCTCCCCACCCCCACCCCCATACATTGCCACCACCTGTACATAAGGGCTCCCCACCCCCACCCCCATACATTGCCACCACCTGTACATAAGGGCTCCCCACCCCCACCCCCATACATTGCCACCACCTGTACATAAGGGCTCCTCACCACCACCCCCATACATTGCCACCACCTGTACATAAGGGCTCCCCACCACCACCCCCATACATTGCCACCACCTGTACATAAGGGCTCCTCACCCCCACCCCCCTACATTTCCACCACCTGTACATAAGGGCTCCCCACACCACCCCCATACATTGCCACCACCTGTACATAAGGGCTCCCCACCCCCACCCCCATACATTGCCACCACCTGTACATAAGGGCTCCCCACCCCCACCCCCATACATTGCCACCACCTGTACATAAGGGTGCCCCACCCCCCACCCCCATACATTGCCACCACCTGTACATAAGGGCTCCTCACCCCACCCCCATACATTGCCACCACCTGTACATAAGGGCTCCTCACCACCACCCCCATACATTGCCACCACCTGTACATAAGGGCTCCCCACCACCACCCCCATACATTGCCACCACCTGTACATAAGGGCTCCTCACCCCACCCCCATACATTGCCACCACCTGTACATAAGGGCTCCCCACCCCCACCTCACTCCCATCATTTCTGTTCCTTGCTTTCTTAATGATAGCCATTCTGATCGGAGTAAGATAGAACCGTACTGTAGTTTTAATTTACATTTTCCTAATGGCTGAGGTTGCAAACATTAGTCTCTTGTTTCTTGTGTCCCGGTGCTTACAGAGTGATACAAATGCCAGGTTTTGGGGAAATCTATCTTGAACTAAAAATTCATTTCTCAGTGACATAAAAATTTAAAAGTAGGAGATCAGCAGTTTATTCTGGAAAGGAACTGACACCAAATGACCTTTCAAAAGTAAGCTCTCCTGGGAGAGAGGACATTGCTTCCACGGGGCCCTGATGGGACCTCGAAGTGCAAGAACACTAAGACCGAGCAGCGCATCCTATCAAAGACAACATGAAGAAGACTTAAGTGAAAGGAGGGAATTGCTTTTAAAACCTGGAGAAGAGCTTCATTAAGAAGGAAACCCTTAGCCAGGCAGTGGTGGCGCACGCTTTTAATCCCAGCACTTGAGAAGTGGAGGCAAGAGGATCTCTGTGAGTTCGAGGCCAGTCTGGTCTACAGAGTAGCCTTGGTTACACAGAGAAACCTTGTCTCAAAAAACAAAACAAGACAGAAAGAATACCTTAAAGAAGTGGCTCTCAACCTTCCTAACGCTCCAACTTGTTAATACAGTTCCTATTGCGTGGTAGCCCCGACCATAAAATTATTTTCATTACTACTTCAAAACTGTAATTCTGTACTGTTATAAATCATAATGTAAACATCTGATATACAGGATATCTAATATGGCACCCCTGTGAAAGAGTCGTTCCATCCCCAAAGGGATCAGAACCCATAGATTGAGAACCACTGCCTTAAGGTAAAAGAGAGATAGTTTCTCTGGGCAACATGAAAGAGGCTCAAAAGAAGCCTTCATAGAAATGTCCACACAATATAGTCTGGGATAGCATATGTGATGAGGGGCATGGAGGACCAGGAACTGGATAGCATCATAAAATAAGTCACAGTACAATACGGCCTCTTAACTCTCTGTTGGTGAAAGACAAAGACACACACACACACACACACACAGAGAGAGAGAGAGAGAGAGAGAGAGAGAGAGAGAGAGAGAGAGAGAGAGAGAGATCACCCCAGGGGTAAGTGTTTTCAGATGTCTTTATTAGGCTGTGGGAACTGGACACTTAGCATCACAAAGGGTCCAGGATCTAACATAAAACAGGTGACAAATAACAGGGAGTGGAGAGAAGTGAGCAGGTTGTTCTCACACATGGAGAACTGGCTGTCTTAGCAGCAGGCCATGTCCCTTGGCTGGGTGGATAATGGCCTGTAAATCTCAGCCTGGAGGACTACTGAGGCCAGAGGTCAGAGGTCAGAGGTGAAAGGGAAAGGAAGAAGGAAAATGTCCTCCTTGAACCTGCTGAGGTTCACTTTCCTCCACCAGCTCAAAATACTGTGTGGGGGGGGGCGGGGGGGAAGTTCTGGAACTCAACAAAGAGTAAACTCAGCCATGTAAATAAGACTCGGGAAGTAATTGCCTCTCGTATCTCCATAAAGGTCTTTAACGTCCGAACACGCTGACCATGAGGTTAATTACAAAAACAGCCTGGGTTTCCCTGAGGTGGTCCCATAGCTTCCTGGTGTCTGGAGCATTTCACACACTCCTGGCAAGCTCTCTGTCTGTGGCAGAGATTCTTCTAGAATGTCTAAGAGGTTGTGAGATGGTCTGTGCTCTGTGCAACTAGAAGCATGGGTCGCCCCTGGACAGCCTTCCTTTCCTAGTGGGAGCCTCTCTAAAGCCTCCCCTCTGGGTCTTTCCTTGATGTAATGAATGCCTAGTTTTGTCTACTATGCGTGGGAAATGCAGACCCAAGAGCGCTTGGCTGTGAAGACGTCTCTGCTCTTGCTCTCTTCATCCCTCCACTCCGTGCTAGCTGCGGCTCTTGTGTTTCTCTCTGCCTGACTTTGGTCTCATGCCCATGTACGCACTCCACAGACCTCCAATACCCTCTCCCGCTGAACATCTCACCAAGAAAAACAAAACAAAAAGCTGTTGAGAGAATAGTCACGTTTGGAAGGTTGTGGATTGAACATGTGTGAATAGGTATCACTTGTCTAAAATTATCAGCTGCGGTGGGTTTCCAGAGCAACTTCCATGTGACACTTCTGCATGAGCTTTGCCAAAGAGGAAATGCATTCTTGATCTAAGCCGTAGATTTTAGGGTACTCACTCAACCACTGAAAGCTTGAATGTCAGAGAGAGGGGGGAATCTAGTCAGTTTTACTTACCTATCTGGATGCAACCCTCTTGGACCAAATTGGTTAGTCAGTGTAAGCCACAGAAAGAGGAAGCCCAGAAGTGAGGAGGGACTGGTATCTAATCTACAGCCTGTGAAGAATTTGGCTGAACACAAAGTATGTACACGTGTGTGCTCTGTACTGCGGAGTAGTGCACAGAGTCAGGTCTTCAGGCCCCTTTAGCCACCATCTTTTCTACCCCTTTAGAATTCCTAAAGTGACCTCCCACCTACCTCAGACTTCCCAGGAGTCATCCCAGAGGGAAACACATTCTGCTCATTAGAAAATTTTTTAAAACCCCCAGTTTAATAAAAGCGACATTCTTGGCTGGTTATGTAACTAGCAAAGCAACCATTCGATGGGCTGTGATAAAGACAGATGCACTCAGTGTGTTCGGCATGAGACTTATCCCTAAGAAGTGCTTGGTAGTTACCAGCTCTTTCCCCTCTCCTTGCTTCTATGCCAGTAATAGCAAATAAGAGATGCAGATTAATATTAACCAGTGGATAGGGGCACCTGCTCGGCTCTCCGGACCTCCTGATTTGTCTTTGGGTAAACCAGGTGGTCTGTATGGGATCAGATTCTTAAAGTGAGGGTTTAGACTGGATAATGGCTACATTGCTTTCTCTCTAGTCATCAGAGAGACTGCAGACTTGAAGTTAATTCTTATGCCATTATTTTCCATTTTAATCAGCTAGATTAAAAATATTCTGCTCAATGAATCATCCATAACAACATCAAGAAAGTTAACCCTCCAAGCTCAATGAGACAGCCGTCCTTACAGATGCCTGTTGCAGTTATTTTACCAGTATGGCTTAATAATGATTATCATCAGGCCTATAATTATTATTACAGCAGTATTTTCTAACCTGCTAGCAATAAATCAAGACACAGACATCTGTTATTTTTAAAATAGCCTCAGTTAACCTGGGACAGGACAGACATTAATCCCCTAAACTACTTCCCACAGTGGTGCAGGTATCCCATACCTGCCCCAATCCCATGCCATCTGCTTCTAATAATTTCTATCAAGATGCCTCCCATCCATAATCCCAAATACTTGCTAATTATCATCATCTAGGCCAAATCTCCATCCACGCTGGCCATGTGCTTCTCCTCCACCTAACCCATGGTGCAGTCTTCTTCTTCTCCCCTCTCCTCCTGTCTCTCTTCTTCCCAAGATTCTCTCTGTCTCCCCAAGCCCTGGAACTTTAACTATGCCTATCCCATTTGCCCTGCCCAGGTGTGATGGCCTTTTATTGGTCAAACAGATTAGGTTCTTAGGCAAGATACAGGTGGGTCACAGAGATAGCAAACAGTAATTGACATCAAAATACATCAGACCAATCTCCAACAATTCCCCTTTTCTGTCAAAATTAAAAGACTATTTTTAAAAAATATATGGTAAAAACAATTATGAAAAATTATAAAAACCAATAGGTAAGACTTACATATATAATGTCTAATCAAAAGGTATTTGGCAGCCTTGAAGAAAATATTATCTATTCTATCTTGGTGAGTCTAAAGTTTCGAACTTAAATCAATATCTATCAAAGCTCATATCTATCAACCTAAAAATATCTATCTAGACCTAAAAATATCTTCTTGACATCTAAACAACTGCCACGTAAGTGCTGGGAACCAAATGGGTGTCCTCTGCAAGAGCAGCAAGTGCTCTTAGCTGCTGAGCCATCTCTCCAGTCCTTCCTTCTAACTTCTTATTAAAATGAGCATGAGAGTATGCAAAAAGATGAAAATTGGCTCTGATACAGAAGAGCTGAAGAGAATAGGTCAAAGTTCAGATGGACTTTCCACTGATCAATCACAAACAGAGAGTGATGGAGAAACAGGTTCTGGAGTGGCACAACATGATCCTGTGAACCAGACCAGCAAGAACAACTCCAAATCAGGAATGAGAGTGACTCCCCACTTAATTCCAGAACCCCAGTAGCGTTGAGAAGAAGAGCGGCTTCCTGCCCCTCTCGCATTGGGTCAGCATCGGAGGCGGCCAACCTCCCAACCTCTCACCTTCATCCTCATCAGCAGTTCTATTTATATGTCCTCTCAGAGACTGTGCACCCCAGTTAACAGCCAGCCAGAAGCTTATGGGACTGGGTAGCAGTTTAACTAGTGTGGAGGAGGACTGAGCTCAAAGGAAGACCCGGAAACTCTGTGCTAAGTGCTGGGAACACAGGTGACGATGTGTTGTCCCCCCATATACAATTCCATGAAGCTTCATATCTACAACTGTCAGAGTGTCAACTCTTTGGTGCAGATCCTGTGTCTGAGGTCTCACACCCAGGGCCTTTAACCTTCTTTGGGTAGGTCAGAAGGGAAATATGAACAGTCCCTGAGTGGGCAGCGAAGGAGCCTGTGGCCATATCACTTGCCTTGCCTGTGGGTAACTCAATTCTCCACCTATGAAATTAGTTTATAACATTCCAGAACAAGATATTTATATGGAAGACTCAAGGGAGGGTTTATTTTTCAAATCAGCACTGCAAGTGCAAATAGAATAAGCCTTTACTGATGGAGCAATTGCTTCAACGTCTTTACTAACGGAAACTCCTCAGGCTGGGCAGGCGCATTCTAGAGCCATTTCCTGCTTGGTTCTGCTCAGGGCTGTGTTGGTCATGGCTTTTCAGGGCAATTCTCCAATATACTAGATTAACCAGCTTAACTACATCACCGTTGATTGGCCCTGTCATCTGGAGTGCTGCAGAGGTAAACTGCCAACTATATGATGGAATGTGTTCTTAAAAACCAAGTGGAAATCCCTGTCATGTGCCATAATGCATTAGACACAGCACAGGCTTTGTCCTGCCTTCTCCTCAATACGTCACGGAAGAAGAATGACTGTAATTCTCTAAGCTGTTATATTAAAGCAATCAAACTAGTGCTTGTGGAGGTCCAAGGTCTGGATAGTCCCTTATAAACAACAATCTGAATAAATAGAAAGCAGTTCAGAGCTTGGCCATTCTTACTTTATTGCTGTGGCAAAGGCAGCTCTGCTCTATTGTACAATTTACACACAGAGACACGCCCATCCCTATATTAAACTTAAAGAATGTTCCAGCACTATGCTAATGATCAATGGATTCCTCCTTTTGTGCTTTCATTTAGTTCCAAACAGGCATTGAGGGGGCGGCAGCCTGGGTGAGGTGTGAAAGAGCAACTGTTCACACATGTTAGAAAGGCACTGTCCACATGTCACACGCACTGTGCATAAAAATGCACGCCATCTCACGCAATCCAACCCTAATGACTCTAGGAAATAGTTGAAAAATTACCCCTGGACTGCAAGCCAGCGAGGTAACCATCAGGCATCTGGGAAATGACCCTCCAGAAGCAGGAGCTGTAAGACCGTGCCTACCCTGGGCAGCTCCTTAAGGCCAGCAGGTTCTTCTGTATGCCTTCTGTGGCAACCTTTTTAGCCATGTAGGGTGACTGTGTGGTTCCCTTTTTCTAACTAATACGTAAACTAGCAAATAGGAGATGGTTCTTAGAAGAAAATGAGACCTAGAAGACCTAGCGGTGCTCAGGGATGGCCAGGGGCAATATGGAAGGCGCAAACACAGTGGTTCTTCTGAAGAGACAGTTTAGTGCAGAACTCAGAGACCCATGTCAGTGAGGAGTAAAGAGGAGTTGCAAAGGTCCTGAGGTGAAAACAAAGTTGGGTGGATGCCTCAGGGTGGAGAAGATCAGTGAGACAGAGGCTGAGTCAGCAAAGGGAAGACAGAGAGAGCTTAGAAATGTGGCCCTGGGGAGACACGAAAAAGCCTGGAATCTGTTGTGTGAGGTGAGGATTCAAGGTTCTGCTCTCTGTGTCCTGGGCACGTGGCCAAACCAAATGTCAGAGCGTTACATGTGGTGAGATGTGTGGGGACTGGCTGCTTCTGAGCCTGGACATAAGATTGCCCATCCCTCCATCTGACCCCCTGCCACCCTGTTCATCTCTGTGCTGTTGTTCCTGCTCTTGGCCATGGAAACATCAAGGAGAATTTTCAAACGAATGTGCTAAAGGTGGCAGGTCGCACTGCTGCCCTCATGCCACGCTGAAGAAAGTCTGGCTAAAAGTGACTTTGCTCACTCCCAAATTAAATTTCATTTTGTTGAACTATGACAAAATCTACCATAAGATTTCCACCTTTGGAATGTGGTAGTTTTACAAAGCCCTGATCTCCCTTAACCAAATAGTTGACAGTTGCTATTGGAGGGGCTGAAGAGATGGCTTAGCAGTTGAGAGCACCTGGCTGCTCTTCCAGAGGACCAAGGGTCAGTTCCCAGCACCTACATGGCAGCTCAACATTGTCTGTAACTCCAGGAGTTCTGACACCTTCACATGGATGTACATGCGATCAAAGCACCAGTGCACATAAGATAAAAATAAATAATTAAAAAAATAGCAGCATCCAAAGTCCATCTGCCCAGCTGTGAGCCGCCTCTCTGATGTGCCCCACCGATGATTTTTGAAGTTGCCTTGATTTCTGACTGTCCTGATTTTTGCGACTAGAAAACGTCCCGAAACTGTTTCCACAGTGGTTGGTGGAACCTGAGGTGACCTAGCTCCTCAATCCTGACCTATGGTCACTAAAATTTTTTCCCTCCAAAATAAACTATCTTTTATTCCCTTTGAGTTGAGAGTTGATTTTGTGTCAACAGACCCAAGACTCTCTCCAGAGGATGTGCCAGTGACTCTAGGTAAGATGGTTGGATGACCCAGGGACCAAAGGTTCCTAGGTCCTGCCTTGCTCAAATGGGCAAGCGGAAGTGCTGCCCAATGGAGAGACTCGGGATGAGACAAGTCCAGGAAAAGAAAGCAGCGGCCGACTTAATCCACTTATCCAGTAGGGATGGCAAATGACATTCTATGGAATTTAAGATTTCCAGACTGGAGTTTAGAAGTCTCGTTGTGGCTAGAAATATGAATTTGAAGAAAAAAACACCTAAAAAAATTATAAGGCGATGCTCAAGGGTGATCTCAGAAGGCCCTGTTTACAGTAAGAATCGAATAGGCTCAACATAACATTAATATTTTCCTAGTGGCTATAAAATAGGACTTAAGCCTAGCAGGTTTGCTTAATTGACTCAGCTTGTAGGGAAGCGCGTATCTCTCTCTGGACCTTCTACAAGTTGACACAATATGAAAAGCATAATTGGTATAGTATTCAAAGAGACCACAGCAGAGTGGCCTGTGCTCGTGGTTAACAATCACGCTAACTGTAGATGCATTCCTGTTTGCCTATGGGTGTTTTTCTCCCAGGAGAATGAGACACCCTCATTGCTGGGAGGGACACGTAAGAGAACAGAAGAGAAAGGCACTGTACTTGCGGAGGCAAAATGAAGCTGCCTACTCCCAGTGCCTCCACTTCCCGTCAACACTTATCTTAGTGGACGGTCCCTCTCTCTCTCTCTCTCTCTCTCTCTCTCTCTCTCTCTCTCTCTCTCTCTCTCTCTCTGTGTGTGTGTGTGTGTGTGTGTGTGTGTGTGTGTGCATGAGCGCGTGTGTGCTACAGGCACATATGTGTCCAGGTGTGTGCATATTTGTGTACTGGTGGTCTGTAGAAGCCAGACATCAGTCACGTGTCCAAAAAAAAAAAAAAAAAAAAAGAATAGAAAGATAGGAATTTCTCAGCTAGGAATCAGCCAAGTTTGCATTTGAAATCTGGCAGTTTCTTATACTGTCAGCTAAATTCTCTGAGCTTCAGTTTTTCTCCTGTGTGGAATGGGAGTACTTAATCCATGACATACATACACTCCTACCTAGCACATGGTCCATCCAATAGACACTCCTGGAAGAATTTAAGTCTGACAGCCTATTTCTTCATTCCATACAGCTATAAAGCACTTGTCCAAAAGAACTCAGTAGTTGTGTCATGGTTTTGTAATTTCAATACAAAAAAAAAAACAATGTTTCATAAGCTTGTACATTGACAAGAGTTTTACATATGTAGAGGGGAAGGGGAAGATATTATTACCTGCTCACTTGCTTTTCTGACTTCCATATAGTTTCCAAAATTCAGAGTTAATGAAACAATCTCTGTTTGGTTGATTCAGTGGCTACAACTAAACCCTTGCTTGTGACGATGGAGCCAAAGCCTCTAGTGTGACTGCACTGGCAAGTATGGCGGGGTTAGGTAAAATGAGGTGACAGGGTGGAATCTAGTCTAGTTAGGATGATGGCTTGAGGAGAAAAGAGGAAAGCAGAGGAAGAAAATGGTGAAGGGGGAGGAAGAATAGGAAAAGGAGCAGAGAGAAGACGATGGTGATAATGATGATGGTGATAATGGTGATGATAGCGACGATGGTGATAATGATGATGGTGATAATGGTGATGATAGCGACGATGGTGATGGTGATAATGGTAATGATAGCGATGATGGTGATGGTGATGATGGTGATAATGGTGATGATAGCGACGATGGTGATGATGATGATAATGGTGATAATGGTGATGATAGCGATGATGGTGATGGTGATAATGGTGATGATAGCGACGATGGTGATGGTGGTGATGGTGATGATAGCGATGATGGTGATGGTGATGATGGTGATAATGGTGATGATAGCGACGATGGTGATGATGATGATAATGGTGATAATGGTGATGATAGCGATGATGGTGATGGTGGTGATGGTGATGATAGCGACGATGGTGATGATGGTGATAATGGTGATGATGATGTTACAGTTTTCTCTTTGACATTTGAAGAACAGAAAGAAAGCATCCACGTAATGACTTAAATCAAATTTGATGCCACCTTAATTTGAATTTTCTATCCTCCAAATTATAACAAACTCTGTCATGTAAGCCGATCAGTCTGTGGCATTTTGTTATGACAGCCCAACAAATCAATACAACCTCTCTCCCATCTTTCACCCACTTTTAGCACCATCCTGAAAGAATGTGTCCTTGGCATTTGATGAATTTGCCCTTGGGCTGCTGCTTCCATTTCTGATACATGGACAGCAATGGTGAGGAGGAAGTGATAGGCAACAGGTATGTTTGCTAGAAATCAAACAAGTTAGAGTTGTCATTAGGGTAGATTTATCTAATAGAGCTGTTATAGGTCATAGTTTCTCTGAGGGCAAAATTTGCATCTCCCCTGAGTATCACATATCCTTTTCCTATGAGTAAATTCCTTGACTACCACGGAAGGGTGAGCAGTTCAGGATACAGCTCAGCTGTGGGGTTCACCAGCTGTGAGGTTTACCAGCTGTGGGGTTCCCCAGCTGTGGGGCTCACCAGCTGTGGGGCTCACTAACTGTGGGATCACCAGCTGTGGGGCTCGCCAGCCGTGGGGCTCACCAGCTGTGGGGCTCGCCATATGTGGGGCTCATCAGCTGTGGGGCTCACCAGCTGTGGGCCTCACCAGCTGTGGGGCTCACCAGCTTTGGGGCTCACCAGCTGTGGGGCTCGCCATATGTGGGGCTCATCAGCTGTGGGGTTCACCAGCTGTGGGGCTCACCAGCTGTGGGCCTCACCAGCTGTGGGGCTCACCAGCCCTCAGATCACAAGTGTCTCAGAGCTGTGGAAAGTATGGCAGTTCATAGCTGCACAGCTCTGCCTTAGCTCCTACTCTTCTGTGACTTTCCCCCAGGTCCCATTTGTGCCCCAGTGATGTCCCACTGACTGGCATTGTTCTGCCACCTCTGCACATTTTTGCATCTCATTCCCTCTGCCTCACATGCTCTCCGGCACAGCTCAGATACGCTCCCCCACTTCACCTCCCTTTACCTCCCACTGCCCTTGAAAGGACTTTGTTGGCTACTCCAGAAAGTGACTCAGTGCATGGTGGCTTCACATCGTGCTTGCACTTACCCAGAGAACCTAGCAAGGGTAAATGTTTAAAAGTACTTCCTGATCTAAATACGCTTCTACAATCAGGCGTGGCTGGCTCACACGTGTAGTCCTAGCTTTGGGTGACCGAAGAAGGAAGCGTGAGTTCCAGGCTTGCCTGGGCTACATTGAGGCATCCTGTCTCGAGAAATGAATGTTTGCCCGGGAAATACAGCAGGTTCTTTATAGAACACTGCATTTCTTTATACCAGTGGTTCTCAACCTCCCTAATGCTGTGGCCGTTTAATACAGTCCCTCATGAAGTGGCGACCCCCGCCCATAAAATTATTTTCATTACTTCATAACTATAATTTTGCTGCTCTTATGAGTCATAACAGGACTGTTTGGAGATAAAAGCTTACCAAAGGTGCTGTGACATACAGGTTGAGAACCGCTGTTCCATCTGAAAAAATGTCTTCTTAGACCCTCTGAAGATAGCTCATTAGGGGTTTCTTTCCTGTGTGCGTGTGAGTGCGCATGCGCGTCTGCGCGCCCAGTATTTTTCTTTTCTCTTGTTTTACTTTTCTCTCTCAAGTTAACTTAAAAGAAAGTGTCTTGAAGACCACTCCCATGGATAAGGTACTGCTATGGGAACAAACACAGGTGCTAACCGCTGAGCGAGTCACTTCCTTCACGGGAAGTTCCGTCTGTAAGTGAGAATCCGGACTCCTTCCTCCTGAGGAAGGACTCTTAGCCTCCTGGTCAGTGCTCAGCATGGGAACTTTATTCTGTGTCTTACTACTCCCCGCACTCGGCATGGGGCAAATACTTTAATACTCTGATGATGTCTCTCTGTGTAGAGACGAAGCGGGAAAACAACGGCAAGGTGAGCTTATGCGGCATCTCCTCTTTAGCCTGAGATGACCTGCTTTTATGAATTTCCAAGCGTGTCGACACTGAGCAGAAGGCGGCTCGGGGCAGGACAATGGCCCTCTGTAAGGAGGCCGCTGTGTTGCCCACATTTCTTTCATTGTTCAGAAAATGGCTTGATAAGCCCACAAAATGACTGGGAACTCTTCCAGGCCCTGTGAACCCACTGTTCGCAGTGTTCTAAGCGGCGCTTTTGTAGTGACATTAGACCCAAAGGAGACAGCCAGAAGACGTACTGGGCATGGTGGAATTTTCCATGGCTGGAGAGAAACTCTGGTAATTCAGGGCCAGCTCTCTCCAGTCTCAGACCTCATACTAGTTTCTTCTCTCCTCTTCTCTCTCTTTCTCTCTCTCTCTCTCTCTCTCTCTCTCTCTCTCTCTCTCTCTCTCTCTCTCTCTCTCTCTCTCTCTCTCTCTCCCTCCCCCAGAAGGGGGGAGGGGGTCTCACTATGTAACTTTGCCCATCCTAGAGAAGTTCCTATGTAGACCAGGCTGGCCTTGAAATCATTGAGATCTCCCTATTTCTCCGTCCCCAGGCGCTAGGATTAAAGGCGAGCGTCACTAGTTATGTTTTCTTAAAGATAGCAAAGGCAGTTGAGTATATAACTCAATTTTAATTTAGATGATGTTTACCCCAAAAATTGAATGCCCAAAGAAGCTGATGTCTTGTTTGAAATTTGAATATGACAGTGCTCTTGTTTCTCTTTTGCTTGTGTTAACCCCAAGGCCAGGGGTGTAGTGGTGGTGGGGGGGTGTAAATAGCTTTGCAGAACAGATGTGGCATCCATGTTGGATGGATGCACAGGGACTCTGGGAGGCACTGGGACTTCAGAAAGACCCAAATCCCTGTTTCTTTCAAGTGTAATCTCTCCCGAGTCTGAAGCATTTATAGAAGGAAATGTGTTTTAAACAGATGTACATTGGAACACAATGCAAAATTTAAAACAGATCTGAAGATACATAGGGCTGATGTGGACACCTGAGAGTAGAAAGGAATAAAGAAAATTTAAGGCCGGGCGTGGTGGCGCACGCCTTTAATCCCAGCACTCGGGAGGCAGAAGCAGGCGGATCGCTGTGAGTTCGAGGCCAGCCTGGTCTACACAGCGAGTCCAGGACAGCCAAGGCTACACAGAGAAACCCTGTCTCGAAAAACCAAAAAAAAAAAAAAAAAAAGGAAATTTAAGTATTGTTCAATAATTTCACCTGATGTGAATCTGTGTGAAAACCCAAATTTGGGGCCTGGAGAGATGCCTCGTTGGGTGAGGGGGCTCAGAGTTCTGCCAGATGACTCAGTTTGGTTCCCAGCACTCACAACTCCTGGGAATCTAACAGCCTTTGGCCCCCAAGGGCACACATGGCATATAAACAAACATAAAAATAGATCTTTAAAAAAATTATTTTGTGTCAAACATCCTCCTGCCTCCCCCTTTTTAAATTAATTTATTCACTTTACATGAAGCCTAGCAAGTTCACCCACGGATCTAGCAACAGCTGTCACTGTCAGACCTGAGTCCTCCTTCACCACACAGGTCTCTCCTGCTTCGCTCTCGTGTGTGCTCACTGCCTTTCTTCCATCCCCGTGTCTTCTGTCAGAATATTCAGAACCATTTTCCCTCTAATCTTGCAGCCCGTTTTCTTCCTTTCCGCCTCAAGTCTAATAGTGCTGAAGACAGATAATGCACCCTGCCCCGTGACACCCAAGTCCCTGCTGCCCAGGGTCTCTGAAGAGGACTCACGCTGCCCTCCAGCCATGCCACCAGTCTCCTCAGACACTTTAAATACAACGCAAACACTTCATGACTTTCACGCAGTCCTTAGTTTCTTTTACCCCTTTTCTCCCCAACCAAAGTATCCCTGTCTTTCCCGGCCCCATTCAGCGGACATAGCGATATCAGATACAGGCATGACCTGGGGTCTTAGGATTCAAAGCCCCGAATTTCTCCCACTGCTGCACCATCCCATAATGGGTTGCGGGGTACAGGCGATTGTTTCTGAAACAGGAGGCACACAGAAGCCCAGGTCTTAGCGCAATAAAAGTTCATTTTTCACTCACATAAAACCTAAAACAAGTGTTTCCAGCTGTGTGGCCAGAGTAGGGCGGAGAGCAGAGAGGGAGCCTTACCCATGCTGTCATTTGAACCGCTAAAGTGGGAGTCTCCAGGATTTTCTTTATGGGACCTCTAAAATCACCCACCATCCAGGCCAAAGCTGGGAAGGGTGGAAGTCCAGAGAGAACGCACCACCACGTCAGCTCATGTTCCACCGGCAAGAATTAGTCAGAGTCCCAGCAGGTTGTAAGGGAGGCTTGGGCTTAGAAGTACAGGTTGCAATCTGTCAGTCCGCCATCTTTATTATAGCAAAAAACAAAGGGAGAAAGAAGCCAGACCCGAGACAGCCAGCAGGCTTGCCTCACTAAGCTGTGAATGAAGCTTCCTGGCAGATAAAACAATTTAGGCAAGGGCGGGTAGCTAGTTTGTGGGAGACTCGAGCCCACTACTTAAGAATTTTACTATGATTCGAGACAGCTCTGAATCAGGCCTTGAAGAAGTATTTGCTAAACAATAGTGTTGAAAGTAAGCTGGAGCTTCTAAACAAAAGTGTTCATTTAATTTCTCAATAAATCTGGTTCTCAGTCACAAATACCTTCCTAATTGGAAACTCCAGATTTTAAAAAGGAGCCACCGCGTCACTAAGGGCTCTTCATGGAACCCTCTCTTTCCAGGGCTCCCATCAGCCAGTGCGTGTTGGTCTTGGGTCATGAACTGCTGGGGCTGCTCACCTGCTGTCTGCTTTATCGCTGCCTTGCACTCCTTGACTTGCCTCCTTTCTTCGGAATTTGTCTCTCAATTCCTCAGCCCTCCCCCCGCCCCATGCCACGGCCCTCTCCCTTTGAAAGTTGGGGTACATTTCAGAGCAGCAATCGCAGCTCAGTGTTTTTTCACCCATTCCTCTAGACTTGTATGATGTTACACCAAATATGAAATTAATCTTCACCACACAGCATTCAAGTGTGACATTTTGACACCTTTATTAACACGTCAAAGTAGGATTTTCTTTTAAGTAGGTCAATATAAAAGATTTGTTGCTCCCTTCCGTGATAACTTACTACGCTTCCTTCGTCAACTTCACTATTTTTAGGGGGGAAAAAAACTCTTTGACTTTATAATAGAAATCAGTAGGAAAAGGAAATTTGCTTCATAGAAGCTCACGTTTGCAGTCAGCTTTAATCTTTAATTCCATTTGTTTGTTTGTTTGTTTGTTTACAATGTGGGAGGTCAGAGGACAAATGCCGGATTGGTTTCTGCCTTCCATCTTGTGGGTTCCGAGCACTGAATTCAGGTCGTTGTCAGGCTTGTCGGCAAGCACCTTCACCTTCGGAGCCGTCATCTTGCAGGCCCCAAAGTCAACCTTTTGACAATTACATTTGCTCAGAAATAGAGATGTCAAGGCTTGGGCTCAGGCGTTTAAATGTTTGTGGGGCAAGCAGGAAGCCCTGAGTTTGGAGCACACGCACGCACGCATGCACGTACGCACGTGGGCACACCACATTTTAAAAGTTAAGCAATATCAAAGTAAAACTAACAGAGAAGCTCTACTGTTTTAATTTTTTGTAGATTTCAAAAATGTGATTTGGTTTCCCCCATTCTGAGGAAATCATTGTTGTTAGTCTGCCATCTAGTGGCCATGGTTTTTTTGTGTGTTTTTTGTTTGTTTATTTGTTTGTTTGGCTTTGGCTTTGTTAGGGTTTAGTGAATGACTGGGCCAAAAGCCCAATGACCTCTCTTTGAAAGAACACAGGGATCAGACTGCTATGTAATACAGACAATGACAAAATTGTTGGACCACTCAAAAATTTACAAGATAGCCTGTAGACATTCTTACTTAGCCAATATAATTAAAGAATAAAGCGTCCAGAAGGAGTCAATACATGTGCTAAGTGATCATACACAGTGCACAAGTCAAGTGTACATCAACAGTTTGCCTAGAACTGATATATAGCAAAATCTAGTTGCCATCAATTTAAGTTTAATTAGTTTTAATCTTTATATTGAAGGATACTTTAAGTACCCACAGATCTACACTTTGAATAGAAATGCTCAACATTATAGTATCAAGATGTAATGTTGAGCTTTCTGGTTGCTTAAATTTAAAATTAAGAGTGATTTTGTGTCTGCCAAGGAGCAAACAGCCTCCAGTGCCTACTGTGAATGACAGCGCATTGTCATTTTAACTGACCCTTTGTACATCTATTCTCATATTCACATATATTGACTTTTCCTAGTGAATATTAAATAAAGACAGAGAGACAAATGATAACAACTTGGGATTTTTGTTTGTTTGCTTGCTGGCTTTTTTCTGATGTGTTTTTTTTAGTTATAGTCTTGCCTTCAGAGCCCTTGTTTTCCATCTCTACACAAAGGGGGAAGGGGGTTCCTTTCATAGCTCCATACTTTTTCACAGACAGCTCATGAGGGATGGAGTAGTGGCTGTGTGAAATGACAAAGCTGCAAAATGCTGTTCAGCAGCCATGTACAGACATTACAGAGAGCAGGCCTAAGAGTGGACAGCGCATGCTCGTCCCGAGACAGAGCAGACACTGTGCTGCTCTCATTGTGGCATCTGTTGCGATTATTATTTTTAAAGGAACAGTCGTCACATATGCAACCACTGCAGGAGAATTACCATTAAGCAGACGTAGGGAAGCGGAGACCAGAAACCATTGGTCTCTTAAGTTCTTAATACTAGAAAGTGCTCTGCTGCTCGGCTTCCTTCGACCATCCCAGCAACCTGGCAAACAGCCTTTGGTGGTGAAACAACAGGAGTTAAATAATATCCACTCCTGGATAAGGCCTGAGTGTCTCTGAGTCCGAAGGCCAAAAGCACCTTAAAACCACATCCCGGAAACATGCACCATGACGCTGTACTCAAGTCAGCAGGAGAGCAGAGTGTCGACAGTACCTCACTTTGACCAGCTATCGGTGATGGCTGACAATCACTAGGCGAGCATGATCATTAAATGCTGAGGTACGGACATGCTTTGCCAGAGTTTTTAGCTAATGCAGTCATCACCATTTGGGGGGGATGAGGGGAAAGGGTATATTTACTCCCTTCAGGCTGCCTCCACATGACTGACATTGGGATTCCATTCAGAGGGTCTTGTAACATGTACTATCTCACAACATTATTTTTGTCAACAATTCATTGGGCCAAGGTGTCAGATCAGTAACTTTACCCCATGTCCGAGCTGTGGCATACAGCGACCAAAATATGAAGGTTGTGAGGGCTCAAGGACAAAGTTCTATGCTGTGACCAGGGACATTTTATAAAGTGTGTTCGTATGTACTGCGTGCTTTTCTAAGCTGCATACTAACTCGGCTCTATGCTAAGCTAACAGCCTAAAGGATTACAAATAACTGTAATTCATTTATACAGTGCAACCAGAGAACAGTTGGGTAGGGCTTGTTGAAAGTATTCCAAAGATCCAAAGATTCCCTGAAGGTAGCTAGTTTATCTTAGTCTGGGAGTAACCATGGGAAATAGAAGCTATTGGGTGAAGATATGCAAAATAATAATAATAATAATAATAATAATAATAATAATAATAATAAAAACAAAACAAAAACCAACAACCAAACAATAATAACAAAACCAAAAAAATGTTTGCCCTCCTGGTTAACATGGGTAAAACCAAAGAACAAATCCTTTGTCATTCCCTACTCTTTTGTCCCTACCTCAGGAGAGCACAGCAGACATTTGTGACCCTGACATGGAGAGCAAGAGAGCAAAGGTCAGCTGCAAAAGGACAGGGCTCTCTCAGAGGACGCTGACTCTGGGTTTCTTCCAGGGAGGTCTATTTACAGAAATTGCTGATTGTAGGTTTTTCCATTACTTGAACACCGTATATTAGCTTAGACTATCTACTAGACATATGGTGTGGCCATTTTTGTGAGTCAAAAATGGTAGAAGATAAGCAGTTTTATATGACTGCCCTGACTTTGTGTATTGATGCGGCATTCAAAGCTGTTTTTTTACTTCTCCAGCACTCAAAACCTCGCCGTCCTACCCTGGCACCTGAAAACCCTGAAGGAAGATTGAAGAAACAGAGCTAAAGTGCTCTTGTTGTTTAATCAATGGTGTGTGGGTAGGAAGGTCATCCAGGGAGCAGGGCAGCTCGGCTGCTCGATGCATGTGATGCTACTGGTTCTCCTCCTATGGCCCATTTCAACATGTCCTCTCAGAGTCACTTAACAGAGAGTTAGACACACGTGTCCACTGTCATGACTGCCTCCCTGGCCAGCTCTAGCGAGTCCCTTGCCTGTGCCGGGGTTGTGGCTCTTAGCTACAGTGTGTGGTAGTCAGGGCTACCTTAGGAAGTGGCTGATTAGTCTTTTAACCGTGTGTCGCTGTGGGATTGGACAGAGAAGAGGAAAGGCACATAATAAGGAGTTGGGGAAACTGGCAATTTAATGGTGTGTCTGTCTTTTGATCTGTTTAGGCCTTATAAGAAAGAGAAACCAGCTAGGCGTGGTGGTGCACACCTGTAATCCCAGCACTTGGGAGGCAGAGGCAGGTGGATCGCTGTGAGTTCAAGGCCAGCCTGGTCTACAAAGAAAGAGAAACCTAGCCAGCTGTGCACTCAGGGAGGCAGAGGCGAGAGAATCACTGTGAGTTAGAGACCAGCCTGGTCTACAGAGTGAGTCCAAGACAGCCAAGGCTACACAGAGAAACCCTGTCTCGAGAAAAAAAAAAGTGGTGGTAGTCCTGTTGTAGCTAAAGGTAAAGTATTTATTTTCCACTTGGGGCCAGTGACCTACATAAATCACCCCACACAGGATTATAAATAACACACACACACACACACACACACACACACACACACACACACACACGCACGCACGCACGCACGCACGCACGCACACACCCCACATGCACACTTTTATCTAATGTCACACCCAAATAGTCTCACTTTTTAAACATTTTATTAGCATAAATTAATTGCACAGATTATTGCCTCTTGATTGTTTTCATTTTATTTGACTTTAATGAGCTCATAAAGTAGGAGGTTTCCTTGTGGCAAATTGATAATACTTCATTTTGGCTGGCTGATTCTCTCTGTCTCTCTGTCTCTCTGTGTCTCTGTCTGTCTCTGTCTGTCTGTCTGTCTCTCTCTCTCTCTCTCTCACACACACACACACACACACACACACACACACACCTACTCCTTCCTGGCATCCCCTTTCCCCCACTGTAGCCTTTTGTTCCCCCTCCAGTTCATCTAATTTTTAAGCATTCATTCAGGCTGTGCCCTGAGCCCTGCTGTAAGTTACTCCCTATGTGTAAAAGAAGAGCTTTCTTGCTGTGTTTTCTATGATGGCATCTGGCTCCATTCTGAGTGCAAACACAGAGGCAGTAGAGCTCTGCGCCTCATTGTGCACCTACCTAGGTGCCACCCAGGAGGCACAGAATGATGAACAGCTTATTCCTAGCTGCAGAAAGTTACCCTATAGATGCCACCAAAGCAGACTGGGAACATGTGAGTACACGGTGTACTAAAAACACATCAAAACAACAGCAATGAGGCCGAAGAACTAACAGGAAACACCAGACCGATGAAGGGTACAACAGGTGCCACTGCTAGACACAGTCCACTCCAGCTACCTGCTGTCCACCTATCTGTCCATCCATCCACCCATCCAGACCTGGTCCTGCACTTTGCCTGCTGCATCCTCTGCATCTCTAGACCATCTTCCACCTTGGCTTTCACGCTGCCCTGGGAATATGAACTCAAGTCCTCATGTGTGTGGCAAGTGCTTTACAGACTGAGTCATACCCCCAGCCCCCTTCTCTTTAGCTTGGGCCAACACCAAAGCTCAACAAATAGTCTATCCTACTGTTGGTGAAAATGAAGATCTGCACAGTCGGTACAGAAGATACTGTGAAGGCTCTTAAACAACAAAACAACAAACCTGAAAGTGAAACTGTGGTGCAATCCAGCTGTCCTACTGGTCTACCTCCAAAGGAAATGAGACCAAGTTGTCACAGAAATTACTGCACTCCCATGGTTTGTACAGCACTGTTTACAACAACGAAGGACTGGAGTCAACCAGGGTCCATCAACGGATGAAGAGGTAAAGAAAATGTAGTGTATATACAAATAGGACAGATAGTGTTTTTCATAAGGAGAATGAAATCCTGGCATTGTGAGTGACCACATGGACCCAACTGGAGAATGTTGTGTTAAGTGAAAGAAGTAGGTCACAGGAAGATAAATGCCGCATGTTTTCACTTATCTATGGAGACTTAATACAAACTGACCTTATAGGAGTAGAAAACAAAACTGTGTTCTCTGGATGCTAAGAAGAGGAGGGTGGAGGGGAGAAGAGGGGCCTGGGTAGCAGACACCCAAAAGCATTGAGACAGGAGCAGATTCTAGTGTTCTACAGCTCAGTAGCATGGCTAGGGTTTAGTATGTTTCTAGACAACTAGAAGAGATGAGCTCAAGGTTTCCCGTCATGTTTAAGGAGACAGACAAGCTAATTGTCCTCGTTCAATTATTCTATGCTGTACACATGTCATATTATGACACTGTCCCCATAACTATGGGCCCTCCCTGCATACCACTTCTAAACCACGTCCTTTTAGCAGCACTGTTTCCACCTGACTGTCCTAACACAAGGACACGAATTTGGTTGTGAGTTTACCTTTAACGGCTGAGCCATCTCTCCAACCCCTGACACAACGACTCTAAGGTATGAGAGACTTCGGTTACCCTAGTTACCTTTTTTTTTTTTCCCCAGTGTCAAGGATTGGATGCAGAGCCTCACACATACTAAGCAAGTGCCCTGACACTGAGCCACACCCCCAGCTTCTCGTGACTGTTTACGGTGGTGTTTCCATGTCTAATAGTGCTTGGTCCTATAGTGGTGTCTTAACTGTGGAAGGCCACTAAGAACAGGAGTGGCCACTCCTGATACTCAGCCCAGACAGTAAGAGCTGTAGCCACTGCCCCGTCTGTATTAGCAGAACTTCCCGATGCTATCTTGTCAGTGTCACTTGCTTTTCTGAGCATCTTCTGCCCGGGCAAATGGCTTGGTTGCTTATTTCAGGGGCCTTCCCAACAACCCATAACTTTATATATATATATATATATATATATATATATATATATATATATATATATATGTGTGTGTGTGTGTGTGTGTGTGTGTGTGTGTGTGTGTGTGTGTGTGTGTGTGTGTGTGTGTGTGTGAATTTATGTATTTATTATGTATAGTGTTCTGCCTGCATGTACACCTACATGCCAGAAGAGGGCACCAGATCACACAATAGATGGTTGTGAGCCACCAAGTGGTTGACAGGAATTGAACTCAGGACCTCTAGAAGAGCAGCCAGTGCTCTTAACCACTGCACCATCTCTCCAGCCTCCAGCCTATAACTTCTAAAGGCAGCATAGGCATAGGATTTCAAGAATTTTAGGTTCAAACTGCCAGAATACGCAGACCATAACTTCTAAAGGCAGCGTATTCTGGCAGTTTGAACCTAAAATTCTTGAAATCCTGTGCCTTGGTGTGTTCACAAACCTTGGTCTGCTCTACTCTGATTCTTACCCAATACTTCTTTTTGAAAAATCCTGCTGAAATCTCACATCCAATCCTCAATAAACCCAGTATTTGCCTTACCCTTCGCTGAGGTAATATCAAAGCTTTGAGAAAAGCAACAAACTCAGTTTTGTCTAGAGTCAGCAGGCTGCATTGGTGACTCATCAGGTGCCACTGACATGTGAGGACAGATGTGGGCTGGTTTCCTTCAGCTTGGAGAGCACAGAAAGTACAAATTTTGGAGAACAGTCTCGGATGTCAGGCAGCCAAGCCTCATTAAAGAGTGGCTTTGAACACTTGAAACAAATTTGAAAGTGGAATTTATCCTCTCTCTTTGGCTTAATGGTAACTTTTAGTATTTGATACTCAAGAAACTGCAAGGAAAAATATGCCACTAGGTGGTGCTAAAGTCCACATTTACACACACAGAGGAGGGGCGCAGATCAGTAGCAGCAGAAAAAAAGCCTAGCCATTTGCTAATGTGTAAAATCTAGGGGAGAAACTATATAAAGACACCAGATCTGCTGTGGATTACTTCACTGTTTTAAAAAATGAACTTTAGCTGGGTCCAGTGGCCACACCTGTAATCCCAACACTCTGGGAGGCAGTAGCAGATGGATCTCTGTGAGTTCGAGCCAGCCTGGTCTACAAAGTGAATCCAAAACAGCCAAGGCTACACAGCGAACCCTCCCCCCAAAAAAGAATAAACTTTAACCTTCAGCACAGTGGCGTTTTCCCTCCCTGGGGTCACATAGGTCATATCATCAACTTCCCTTCAACCTGCGCAGCTTTCCCTAATGCAAATGCACAGGCGGCTTGTTCCAGTATGGAGAGAATTAGGAGAACTTCTAGTCGGCCCTCTGTGTTAGAGGAAGGTTTCATGAAGGAAGTAATGGCTCCAAGTGGGACTGCAGCTCAACTCACATAAGAAGCAACACTACACAGAACCTTTCAGAGCCTTGTGCCTACATAGTATATACAGTGTGTCCTGTGCCTGTGGCCTGGACACAACTCACCCGCCCAGGACTCTGTTGGGATATGGACTGTGGCTCTCCAGTTTCAAGTTCCATTACTGCTGTAGTAAGTCACTTAAGTATCCTTTACCTGAGAAAGCCCAGCACAGAATAGATGCTAACACACCCTACTCACTAAGAACGTGTTTATAGGCCGTGTGGAAGTGTTAACTATTGGTTGTATGTAGTACTATAAACTGTCTTATTGAAAAAGAGAGATACACGTGAAATGAAATCATGCAGCGCCTTAATCCTGTGATTGCAATGTTGAGAGGAGCTTAGCACAGAAATGGTGGGAAAATCACAGAGACTCTTCAACAGAAGGAAGTAGAAGTTGGAGTGTCCCATCCGTGTTGGGTCATGTCCTCCCCCAGCCCTCCCCTCCATCCTCCACAGCCCCAACACACCCTCCCGTCAGAGGGAAGTCGGCTGGGGATCAGAGGCAATCCTGCTCACCATAGGGCAGGAGTTGAGAATTCAAGCCAACATCACTACAATCCCCTGAGGTCCAAAGACCCCAGCAGACACAAGCGTTAACATGCTTATGTGGTGCAGAAACTGTGGAGGAACAAGAGCGGCGGATGCAGGTGACAGAAAGGCTCTGGGGAATTGGCTCAGTAGCCAGCCCAACTGAAGGAAATGGGAATTGCCACAGGCAATGGAGAAGGCAGATGAGGAAAGAGAGTCCTGAGAAGTCATCTTCCACCAGCACCGCTGGGATGTAAGACAACAGCCAATAGAGCCAGAAAATCAAGAGGGACATTTCTTTTCTTTTTTAAATATTTTTATTTAAGTAATTTATTCAGATTACATCTGTTATCCCCTCACTTGTATCTTCCTGTTCCCCCTCCTTCCCTCTTTCATCCTATCCCTCCCCTAGGTCTGGGACAGAAGGGGACCTTGTCCCCCACTATAAGATCACAGTCTATTAAGTCTCTTCCTGGCAGCCTGCTTACTCACCAGCTCTCCCCACCAAGAGAAAGTGGTCAAATAGGGGGCACCAGACTTCATGTCAGAGTCAGTCCCTGCTTTCCACACAACTGTGGAGAGTGTGGTGTCCATTGGCTGGATCTGCATAGGGGTCTAGGTTTACTGCATCCATTGTCCTTGGTTGGTACAGTAGTTTGAGCTGACCCACCTGGGTCCAGATCCACCAGCCTTAATGGTCTTCTTGTAGGTTTCTAGGACCCTCTGGATCCTTCTATTTCCCCATTCTTCCTTACCTCTCTCACCTAGAGTCCCAATAGGAAGTCCCAGTATCTATCCCAATCTCCTGCTAAGTGAAGACTTTCAGGGGACATCTCTGTTGAGCTAGTGTCCAATTATAAGTGAGTATATGCCATCTGTATCATTTCTAGTTGCATCCATTTGCCTGCAAACTTCAGGATTTCCTTGGTTTTTTTGTTTGTTTGTTTTTGTTTGTTTGGTTTGGTTTGGTTTGGGTTTTGGTTTTTGGTTTTTCGAGACAGGGTTTCTCTGTGTAGCCTTGGCCATCCTGGACTCACTTTGTAGACCAGGCTGGCCTCGAACTCACAGCGATCCGCCTGCCTCTGCCTTCCGAGTGCTGGGATTAAAGGCGAGGATTTCCTTGTTTTTAATAGCTGAATAGTATTTCATAGTGTAAATGTATCACAGTTTCTTTATCCATTCTTCGACTAAGGGGCATCTACTTGTTTCCAGGTTCTGGCTATTATGAATAAGGCTGCTATGAACATGGTTGAGCATATGTCCTTGTTGTGTGGTGGAGCATCTCTTGGATATATTCCAAGGAGTGGAATAGCTGGATGTTGAGGTAGCCCTATTCCCAGTTTTCTGAGATAGCGCCAGATTGATTTCCAAAGTGGTTGTACTTAATCAGCCGCTGTTCCAGACAGTTTCAAATAGCAAATGTCCAGAACTTTCCAGTGAATCACAAGAATGAGCCTCCCAGGCTAGAAGGAAAGAAAACCATCCTATCCCATCCTATCGCCTTCAGCTGGGCCCTTCCTACCACTCCATTCTTGTCTGATGGAGGATAATTCTGTGTCTCAGGAAAGCCTGTTGTTATCTAGAGAAACACCTGAGCTTCTCTGTTTACTAAAAGTCTTCCCTCACCATTATCATACATGCTGAAGTGAAAGGACCCAAAGGAGTCGATTGTGAACCACTGCTTTACCTCTGCCCAGGAGCACAGGCGCCCGCTTATAAGCAGCTCACACCGTTCCCTGACTACACCCGACATCACCAGACTGTTAGGGTCACATCCTGGACCCTGGCCACCTTAACACACTAGGATGGGCCATCTGCCCACGAGTAGTAATGAAATGCAGAAAAGGCTATGCATGAGTAAGCAGTCTTGGAGCAAGAAGGTATGCATAGTTCTGGCCAAGGTGTGGTCCTGCTCAGTGCCCCTATCTTAACTCTAATCTCTCAGGCAAGAGTCTGGTCTGACAAGTTGTCAGAACAGTGAGATCTCTCTCCTGGGAGACAAGCTCTCCCTCTGGCTGGCACCAAAAATCAAGTCTTTTCCTGCTCTCAGCTCGAGACCCTTGAGGACTCTCCGGTTGTAGGGAGACCGTTATTTCCAAAGCTGGCTTAGCCAAAGGGAGGGGCGCAGTGTCTTCTGGGTATCTTCATCCCTGGCAAGACCTTTACACCAGCATGTGGCGATCTTCCCACAGCACCAGCGACAAGCTCACCAGTCATGGTGTATCTCAAATGAAACGGATACTCACTCCTCAAACATCTATGGGATGCCCGCTGCATGCCGGTGCTAGAGAAATGAGCAAACCCAGAGCCCTGCCTACAGGGAACCGAGACCCAGCAGAGCAGGAGAACCAGTGTTCATGAGACACCATGATGTAAAGCTCTGGGCTGCGCACAAGTTCCTTAGTTAGGAGTCTGTGCCAAGGCTAGAAAACCTCAACAGAAAGGAGTCTGGGAGCCAGGACCAGTGGTACACGCCTTTAATCCCAGCACTGGGGAGGCAGAGGCAGGCGGATCGCTGAGTTCAACGCCAGCCTTGTCTACAAAGTGAATACAGGACAGCCATGGCTACGCAGAGAAACCCTGTCTCGGAAAAAGAAAAGAAAAAAAGAAAGAAAGGAGTCTGGGTCCTTTCTTGGTCTCTCTGATGCAAATGGCAGGTTGGCAGGCCACTACAGCTGCGTCTGCTCTGTGACGGCACCTGGCTGGGCTTTTCTCTGCCCAGCTTGGAAACATTTGTTATCATACCTGTTTGCCTATGCCTGTAAGATGGCAGGAAGGAGGATGAAGAGGGGGAAAAGTAAGTCATACTAGCTCTGCCCTCCCTCCCTCCCTCCCTCCTCTCTTTTTCTCTACTCCCTCCCTCACTCCTCGCTCACTCCCTTTTTTAAAATCAGGAAAGCAAGACTTTCCCAGGGAACACAGCAGCACGGGCTGCTGTCTTACATCTAATTGGTTAGAGTTTTGTCATGGGGCCACCTTGGCTGGTAGGTGACTAGTAAGAGGGGTCTTGGGATAGGAATCAATCTAGTCACCCTGTAGTGTGGGACACGCTAATGCTGCTCCAATGCTTCCTTCCAGCCACTCCTTCTTTCCACCTTGCAGACCTTGCTCTCGTGAGCCTTGCCAAGGAAGTCTTGGGCAGGGCTCCCGTTTCATCCGTGTCTAGTGTTCTCTTGGTGTAGTTGGCTGGAGCAAGATGAAGAGCAAGAGGGAGTCCATCTTTCAAAGGACATCTCTGTTCACTCAGTCCGTTCGTGTCGGGGCAGAAATTCAAAGAGGCATCACCGTGTCTCCTTAAATAAACCTAGTCTTCCACTCTCGGGGGCTTGGTGTCTCTTTCAGGCTGTTGAGAACCCAGTAACCCACTGCCACTTGAGACCAGTGAGTGTAACCTCACCCCTTCAGCTGGTGTTCCCGTTACCAGATTATAGACAGACTGACCGGTCCCTCACCAAAGCCGTCCACCGCAGGAACATGTGTCCCCTAACTTACTACCCATGAACAGAGAACGCCCAGCAGCCCATTCGCCACCTGCCAGGCACTGTACTAAACTCCTCAGATCCCTCAGCAGCAAGTGACCATATGACAAGGAGTAGGACCGTCAGTTCATCAGCAAAGTAACCCAGACACACAAAAATATGTCACCTGTCCCAGCCCGCGTCATTAGCAGCAGAGCTAGATTTGAGCCCAGACTGCCTGCTTTGTGCTGGTAACTGAGCAGAGGCTCCTAGTCCTGAGTTGTCCTGTCCCTGCCCCCCACCCCACCCCATCACCCCCCGCCCCAAGCCATCGAAGGGAAGACTACATATCCCTGCAGCTCTTGGGGATACAGAGAATCTTCTGGCTGCTGGTGCAGGTCCACTTAGAGGAAGCACGGGTAATGGTGCAGGAGTTATAAAGAATTTAAGGATTTGACTGTTTATTCGTTCACTCAGTGTCTGTTGAGCCTCTGCTGTGTGCTAGGTTCTACTCCAGAGCCTTGTGATCCAACAACGAGCAAGCCGTCCGGTTCCTCCCTGAGTGCTTAGCGTCCAGGGAAGACAACTGCATAACATTTGATGGGATGGTATCACTGGAAACATTCAAGGCACTGTAAAAACTGCATCCTAGAGGAACTGGAGTGATAGCACAGGGGCTAAGAGAACTTACTGCACTTGCAGAGGACCGGGGTTCAATTCCCAGTACCCACCCAGAAGCTCACAATCATTTGTAACTCCAGCTCCAGGAGATCTGATCCCATCTGCTGACTTCCCCAGGCACCACGGCTTAAACATGATACACGGACATAAATGCAGGCAAATCACCCATATACATAAAACAATACTGAATAAATCTTTAAAAAAAAAAAAACCACACATAATGGAGCCACAGAGGGTGTGTCCTATTGCAGGAGGTTAAGAGGGGAGCAGGTCAGGAAATGCTTCTAGGAAACATGGTATTTAAGCCCTCTGCAGGGTTGCTGCTGGCTGGACCAAGGAGCTGATAGGGAGCCAGGCTTACTGGAGGGTTGGAATGGATCGTGAAACGTTTAGGGCAGAAGTTGAAGGAGCTGAAAGATGTGGGCAGGAGAGTCGTGAAGAGCTGCGACCTTCTGAGGTAACTGAAGGCTGAGTGTTTTGTTTATGAATTCAGCTTTTTTTTTTTTTTTTCAAGCAGAGTCACAGAATCGCTAGTAATGAGACCGGGGCATCGTTCTTGCCATTTTGTCCCTAAGCAGCTTGTTAACTCCACGGTACACTGAGCATTTAAAAATGAGGAGGAGTTTTTTTTTCCTCATTAACTTCAAAATGTTTGGCAATAAATTCCTTGATACTTGAAGGCATTTCTCATGCTTTAGATGGAGGAAACGAGGTAAGTGTGTTATCTAACGAACGCTCGCTGGTCTAGAGTCTTATTTCAAGAGTAGCGACGAAAGGCACAGACCTCAACTCTTAGTCTTTTCACAGGCCGCTTTCAGGGAACAGAACTGAGGTCGTGCCAGGATACGGGATTTTGGACATTGACTTCTGGGTCAAGGAAAGATTGCAGCCCCGTCTCTCAACCTTCTCTCTGTCCTCCGGGCACGTGTGCCCATTTCATGGGTTCAAGTGATCTCTGCAAAATCTTGGATATAGAAACAGGATTTCTCGGCTCCTTGTTACAGGAGAGCAGGGAAGGGTGCAAGGCCTTGACGAGTCAGACGGGGCATACAACCCCAGAGGCTCTGGGCATGTGCTCTGGGAAGTGGCTGAGTCTTGGAAAGCCTAGTGCAGACAGAAGACAGCTGCAATCCCGGCAGCCAGAGAGCTTGCTCACTGCTCACCACAGAGCAAAGGAAGGGTTGACAGGATCCTGAGAGTCACGGTATGCTGCGAGATGTGGTGGCAACAAAAACTTGCCTTCCTAAACTTTGGTTCTGCTACTTCAGATAGAATCTAGTAGCATTTTTAAAAGTAAAAACAAGAATATTTCATGCCACAATGGACTCAGTCTGAAAAAAATGCAGATTTGAATTTGGTTTTCTGTGAATAGATACATCACATTAGCAGAATAAAATAAAAAAAAATGGGGGGGGAGGAATTTTGATAAAATTCAATATGCAATGGGAAGTTTTAAAAAGCACAAGTTCCACAAAGAATTTTCTTAATTTAAGAAGCAATATTTATAAAAAACAAGACAGCCTTTGGTTAACACTGTAACTAACGACAGAGTGCAAATCTTTTTTTGAGATTATAAGACAAGCATTGTCTCTTATTACAGAAAGAGAGAAAGGGAGGGGACAGATAGACAGACAGACAGATAGATAGTATTAGATAATACTGATCTGGACATGATGGTGCTTGTCTTGAATTCCAGCACTTGGAGGCAGAAACAGGAAGATCTCTATGAGTTCAATGGCAACTTTGTCTACATGCTAAGTGTAAGGCCAGCCAAGACTGTCTCAATTTATATATTTTATATACATTATATGAATAAATATACATATAGAGAGAGAGATTCATAAAGGACATTGAGTAGCCTAGCCAGAGCAATATGAAAATAAAAATGAATAGATGGCGTAATTATTGTAAATAAAGAAAAATGTTATTTGCAGATGCTATGATTATGTATATAGGCAATGAAAAATAACTCGGAGCCAAATTAGAAGAATTGATATGTGAATTTAAAGGAGGGACACATAGTGAGAATTTTGGGGTTTTTATTTTTCTCTCTTTTGGGGGGAGAGGTTTAAACATAGATTTTTTTCATGTTTTTTTAAACATGAATATGTTTTTGTTTTAATCTCAGGTGTGGAATATGGGGCTGCTTCAGCTTATCCACAGCAGCTGACTCTGATTTGCCTCATGCTCTGGCAGCGGTGTGATTTTGCCAGCTGAGGCTAGCTTGTGTTTGGAATTCTGGGGACTTTTCAGAGAATAGGTAAACGCTGGAGCCGCAGAGGGGGCTGAGGGGGCTGCTGCTGCTGCTGCTGCTGCTGATGATGATGATGATGATGATGATGATTGCTGTTTGCTCCTGGTGATGTTGCTGTTAGCTGTTTGTTGATGATTGCTAGATTGCCGGTTGCTGGTTAGAGATATCCTGATGACAAAGACCAAACTCACCCTTAGGAACACGATGCTCATCGTCAGGAGGAAGCAGTCTAACAACATCAATGCCCCCCTTTCCCCTCTAACCTTCATTCTCTCCTACCTCGTGTTAAGGGGTTGGAAGGAACACGGGTGGTGTAGGGACGTAGGAAAAAGAACCCAATAAAGTAGCCAAAAGTTCGGCTACAGGACTAGAATCCAGTGCCCTCTTCTGATCTCCTCGGGCACCAGGTACCCACATGGTATACAGACATACGTGCAAGCAAAGCCTCGGCTACAGGACTAGAATCCAGTGCCCTCTTCTGATCTCCTCGGGCACCAGGTACCCACATGGTATACAGACATACGTGCAAGCAAAGCCTCGGCTACAGGACTAGAATCCAGCGCCCTCTTCTGATCTCCTCGGGCACCAGGTACCCACATGGTATACAGACATACGTGCAAGCAAAGCCTCGGCTACAGGACTAGAATCCAGTGCCCTCTTCTGATCTCCTCGGGCACCAGGTACCCACATGGTATACAGACATACGTGCAAGCAAAGCACCCATCCGTATATCTACATTGTCTTTCTTAGAGTTTCTATTGCTATAATGAAACGCCATGACTAAAAGCACCCTGGGGAGAGCACGGTTTGTTTCAACTTGTATTTCTAGGTAACTGTCCACTCTTGGCGGAGGTCGGGACAAGAACTCAAGCACAGCAAGAAGCTGGAAGCAGGAACTGAAGGAGAGGCCACGGAGGAGTGCTGCTCGGTGGCTGGTCCTGTTGGCTTGCTCAGCGTGGCCGGGGTTGGCACCGACCACCATAGGCTGAGCCCACCCACACCAATCAAGAAGATGTGTCTTGCACATGAGACTTGCCTTCAGGCCAATGGTATGGAGACACTATTTTTTTTTATTTATTATTTTTTTTTTTTTAGCTAAGATTGCCCCTTCTCAGATATGTCTCTAATATGTGTCAAGTTGACAAAAAACTAGCTAGCACATACATAAAATAATAATTATTTTTAAAATATCTATAAAATATGCAAGACTGCTATGTAGAAAATAAGTAAAAATTAACCATAAATACAGTAAGACCTAAAAGCTGGTGAGAAATATATAATATGCTCATGGATTTAGGATGTCAAAACAGTAAAGAATAATCCTTTCCAAATGTGTCTAAATATTCAATAATAACAACACTGACTATATTGTTTGATTTTTTTACAAATATAACTTGACCAACTGTTTCTAAAGACACCTAGAGATTTTAAGGGGCAGGAAGATGCAGGCAGCGTTTTAAAGCTGGCCTTCTGAATGCCAAGGTCATAGCGCTGCAGTAGGAGGACGCTGGAGCAAGTCGTCAGACGGAAACCAGAGAGGCAAAGGGAAGCAGGAGCCACACAGACATCGGTTCATGAGAAAGGTCATGGTTGCAGAGCAGTGGAGGGAAAGAGACAACACGCAGTACTGGGGTAATTAGACATAATTATTACAAAAATAAACTTTACCCAGCCCTGAGGCCCCAACAAGAAATTAGTTCCATTTTTTAATGGGTCAATGGTTAAGAAAACTGGCTAGCCTTCCAGAGGACCTGGGTTCAATTCCCACTGCCTACATGGCAGCTCACAATTGTCAGCAACTCCAGTTCCAGGGGGGCCTGATGTTCCTTTCTGATCTATGTAGGCACCACACATGCACATGGCACACATATGCGTAAGGGCAAAACACATATAAACTAAATCTAAAAAAATAAATAAATAAACAAAAATGTGGAAAAATTTTAAAGTGTAAATGTGAAAATAGAAATGAGAGAACTTCAGGAAAACATGACAGGAACAGATCTTCATGATCTTTGAGTTTTAAAAAGACTGTAAGTAGAGCATGAGAAACACTAACTGTAGAACAACCTGGAAATACAGCCTTCACCTTCAATTCCAGGGAAATGGGCATGTCTGCTCGCCAGCACTTGTCCTTCAGCATGAAAGGAGACGCCCAGAGTGGAAGAGAGGCGGATCTCTATGAGTTCAAGGCCAGCCTGGTCTACAAGTGAGTCCAGGACAGCCAAGGCTACACACAGAAACCCTGTCTCAGAAAACCAAAAATCAAAAATGAAAAAGAAAAGAAAAGAAGGCCATACTTATTCCTCCTTTCGAGCCCTTCCACGCTCAGTTCTTCCTCACTCCTTCAGAAATCCATGTTCACTCTGCTCGGGAAGAAGAGGAAGAAAATGGAGGAAGAGGAGAAAAAGAAGACAATGAAGACGAAGGAAGGAGGAGAGAGAGAGGGAGAGTATGGAGAAAAAGAACTAGCCATTCAAATGGCCAATAAATTATAACCCTATAATGCCTCCTAGACAAATGCGAACTGAGAGGTCAACACAGAACAGTAGCCTTGGTGAGACACAGAGAAGAGAGCAGGAAAGTTTGAGAGTGGGCCATGAGACTACGCCAGCTCAAGAGTTGGGGTTCTGTTTACTTAAGTTGTTTTTTAAAGCTCCACTACTTCTATTTTTACTTTTTTGTTTTGTTTCCCGGTGTGCAGCACCAGTCGGTCTTGAACTCTGGAGCCTCTCTCACTTCCTCCTGGATGCTAACAGTTACAGGCATGCCAGACTTAAAGCCATTTTAAAATATTTATTTTTAAAGTTTGTATTTTATATTTTAAACTATGTATCTATGTAGGGGACATAAGTAAGCACAGGAGTCTGTGGGTACCAGGAGACAGCATAGGGTCTCCTGGGGCTTGAGTACCAGGTGGATGTGAGCCACAAAAGGGGGGAGCTGGGAACTGAATTCTGGAAAGCAGCAAGCATATTCAACCTCTGAGCCGTCTGTCCCAAGCTTCACTGTTTTAAAGAAAGATCCCAAAGTCCAACCCCTGCTATTAGGACATGCTAGGCGACAGTCGCTACACATTATCACCAGTGAATGGAAAGACTCAAAGGTATGTGTCAGAAGACATTTATTTCAGCACGGTCCTTACACTAGCTCTTCCCTTTGGCCATTAGCCAGATCCTCTGTCAGTGGCCAAGCTAGGCCAGTGGCTTGTCTTGAGGAAGCTTGTCTACCTGCCCCCCCCCCACCCGCCCCCAAGTGCTGTTGGCAGCCGAGTGGAGATCTGCAGCTGAGCCACTAGCTTGTGGGACAGAGCTGCGGAAAAAAATAAATTACAAATCGACTTTTACTTGAGGGGACAGCTATTGACTCACATTTTCAGGAAACCTGTTATAATGCTGTCCAATAAAATCACCCACAATAATGTGCGTCTAAAAATTGCTTAGCTGGGCCCGGTGGCACAGGGCCGGAATCCCAGCTACTCCAGAGAGTGAGATGGGAGGATCACAAGGTTAAGGCCTGCTGTGCCTCAGGTGGGCTGGTTCAAGGACAGCCTGAGTCGAATAGCAAGGCCCTGTCTCTGAATTAAAGTAGGAAAGGTGGGGGAGGGGTTCAGCACACAGCTCAGTAAATCCTTGCCAAGTATTGCAAAACTCATGAGTCTAATCCCCAATATGGACAGACAGACAGACAGACAGACAATAAAGTAGCAAACCCTGGCTACCCTACACACTCCTTCAGCTACTGTGTATAGCTCCGTATACAGGGTCTTCAGTGAGAAATCATGCAAAAAAAATTCCACCTGAAACCTCTGCTTAACAAAGGGTAATTGTAGTTTGAGATCATTTGTAGAGCCAGTCCTTCATAGAATGACATCTCTGAAGATAGTCCGCATGTGAACTCCTCAGAGTGAATCAGTCGATCTGGAAACTTTACTGTGCAATGGATTTAATTCCAAGTAGCCTCAGAGGCACTGTGTGTGTAAGTATTGCTCACACTCCTACAGCCAGTGTAACAGGAACTTGGAGTGGATGCAGAAGGCCTACCAAAGTAGAATCACTGGGCATGTCCTAATAGCAAATAGAAGGCATACAGTTGTTCTTTCAAAAATCCAAACTAACGTTGTGGAAGCTTGTGTTCATTTATGGGTCCCAAAATATCTTTCCTAAAGTAGTGAAGATTTAAAAACCGAAATTCATGAGAACCAGTTCTGAGTGTGCTTCTGGGATGCTCCATTATAGAAAGTCAATTTTATCCATTATATCAAATAGTCACACGAATGTACCATAGAAACCCTGTCTTTGAACATTGATTTATTCACTGCATTTGGTAGTTTTAAAAACACCAAGGCAGACTAAAACAAAGTCAGCACTGCCTTCCACAGGGTTTTATTAATCTTCCAGTTTGGTGAATGAATGCCATGGAAGAGCTGCAAATAGAACATTTATTTGAGTAATATAAGAAAAGCTAAAGTACTCGCCTGAGTTCTCAGAACTGGGCCGTTCAAACTGTGTGTTAAGGAGGCATACCTGAACAAACAAATGGGGAAAATACAGAAAAATACAGAGAAGTATTTATCATAGATACACACGCTGAAGCCTAGAGAATCCCACATCCGGTTTTACTGTCACTATCTGGAAAGTCTTTTGGTTTTAACTTATTGGGGTTGTGTGTGTGTGTGTGTGCGCGCGCGTGCGCGCGCGCGCGCGCGCATGTGTGTGTGTGTGTGTGTGTGTGTGTTGGGTTTTCTATTTGTTTTAGAAATGCTCTCACTCTGTAGCACATACTGGCCTGGAACTCTCGGCATAGCCCAGGTTGTCTTCAGATTCACAATACTCCCCCTCGACGCTGGCATTACAGACACGACCCACATCACTGTTTCAATGCCTCTACTTTTAAATTCCTAACGTTTTTAAGACACGAAGTCCCATGGGTCCCATTGGCTGTTCACCTCTCCCTCCCTTTGCTCTTCCTCCCCTTTTCTTTCCCCCTTCCCTCTTCTCTCCTGTTCTGCCCATCTCTCCTCTCCTCTCCTGCCTTCTCCTTCCCTTTGCAGTATCGGGTATGCGGGGCCTCAGGCATGCATTGCAAGTGCTCCACCACCAACACATTACAGTGCTGGTCTTTCTTTTCTTTTCTTTTTATTTTAACTTTATTTTTTTCTAATTATTTTATTATGTTTCCTTTTTGACATATACATTTATATTATTACACATGAATAAGATAAACTACATACATCAGGAAGAACCACAAGACAATCATGAGTTATATGAATGTTACATTCAGGGTGACTTGGCTGTTTGTATTGGTCAAACTTGAAGTAAACATCTTTCCTACCTTGTTGGGTCTAAATTTCTGAATGAAAGTCAGTATCTATCATATCTCATCTCTATTAACTTAAGTCATCTATCTTGATCTAAAAAGATCTTATCCCCTAACCAATTAAGCTTGACTGTAAGACTAAACTATCTGGTCTTCAGCCCCATCAGAGATTTGAGAATGAATAAAACTTAAATGCCTTGAGTGAACTGGAAGTGCAGGTTAGCAGCTTCCAAAATGAAAAAAAAAAAAAAAAAAAAAATGACTGAGACAGTTTACTGCCTGAACAGTCACTCAACGCTCTCCATAACATTGGAGCATCATCTTCAGCCTTCTAGCCCGTTATCTCTGTCAGACATATTTGATAGGCAGGAACTATTGAGGACTTGCTTACCCTGTCTTGGCAGAGTTTGGTCGTCAACTCTGCCTGCATCTAAGGTTGCCCATTTTTAGGCAGAATTCTGTCTGTGGCAGGAACGAGGACTTTTTGCCCAGTGGCTGGTTTGCTACATTTGAAGCCAGCTCCATAAGGAGGTTCTTTGATGTTGACCATCTTCTTTGAGGTAGGCTGGGTGTTGCCAGAAGTAAACTTGTTGTCAAACAGTCTTAGGATAATGAAAACATCTTTAAATGCCATATTCTGTGGGTCTCTGAGGCTTTTGAAGACCTTATTTAACTATTTTACCTTATGTATCTATAGAGTCATATATGTGTGTGTGTGTGTGTGTGTGTGTGTGTGTGTGTGTGTGTATGTGTGTGTGTGTTAGACCTAGGATATATATTCTTGTAATAGAACTAGACTATTGTTTGACATGACCATGACTTGCATCAATATACAAAATTCTATACCAATGAATTAAAAATAACCTCCTTTGTGAGTAACAATTAAGGCCTTGAGTTAAGAAATGGGTTCAATAATTTACCTTTTGTTCTATCCTCCCTCTATATTTCTATATCTCCCTTTCTTTCTTTTCAGCTCCTATCTCCTTACCTACAAAAGAAAGATAAAGGAAAAGAGAGACCTCCCTGAGTACAACCTAGTCTCTTCTCTGTATAAGACCAACAATAACTTATAACCACCTCCTGATGAAAAGATGCTTCTGTAGACCCAGAGAGCAATCAGAAACCTACCAAACCCCCCTTAAAGGAAATGGGACGTCGTTCTCTTAAGGTTTCTTCTCGCTGATTTGGGGCAAATAATACCTTTGAAGGGACCCCCAAAAATGGGGAAAATGGTTAAGCAAACCAGGGATTGCATTTGTGGTCCAGTTTCTAAATGTTGAGAGATTCCAGGCTTAATAGGAGTCCTGGGTGGGACAGACTGAAATGCTGGACCAGTTGGGATCAGAAGCTTTCTACAACGCTGTCCTGGAAGCTGTCCTTTCTGATGGGTAACAGCAGCTGAGGCGCCTGGGGCTGGAACAAAGAGGATGCAGGATGTCAGCATCCAGCATGCTGAGATGAATGAATCCTATCAGGTCTGGTCCAGCGTCAGTGTCTGGTTCTTTTGTTCTGAAGACATAATTTCTCACAAGCCTTATACAGTTCTAACATTATGACTGTATAAGGTGTGCGGGATGCACAGAGCAATTAAGGCTGGTTCTCTGCTCATTGTATGAGCAGAAGAAAGACATCTGCAAACCTTCCTTCATGCCATACGAAGAATGGCCTCTAATGATAAGTCACAGAGAATCTGTGGCTGGTCTTATCTTCATATGAAAACTGAGCTGTGACTTACCCGTGCTTTATGTCCTAAGATGTTAAAGGGCATACTTTACTTTGACCATTGCCAAGTGTGTAAGAGCCAAGTATTACTTTCATTTAACAGAAGACACAAACAGGCGTGTGAGAGAAGGACACAGAATGCTCCATAAACATTTGAAAAACACTCCAAGATTACACGCTAGTGTTTACATTGTAATCAGCAGCCTACAAATTGGGATACCATTTCTCAGCTCTCAGAATGGCAAAACGTGGTCCTGGTTAAAGTACCAAATGCTAGAGATCAGGAAATAACCTGACACCAGAAGGTCCATTAGCATTAGAAACAGGCCACCAAATAGTGGCTGACTCTCGTAATGAAATGTACTTTGGAAACAGAGGCCGGAAATGAGCCACCAACACCGCCACCCACAGAGGAGAAGCAATACAGTGATGTGAGCCGTGGTGCAGTTCCCTTAACATTGAGCTTGCCTGAGTCAAGTTAAACAAGATAGCATTGGTCACAAAGATGTGATAGGAAAAAAACAAAAACACAAAAACAAACCAGAAAAACAGAAATCATTAATAAATGGGGAGGAGAGACTCTGGAAAGAGACCATAATACTAGTGAGGGAAGGACATCCAGAAAGAGTCTGGTTACAGTGTCCTGTTTCTTAACCTGGATGGCAAGTTAGAATTGTTCATTCTTGTTCTGATATTATTTTAAAGATTTAAAGATTTATGATATTATTTTAAAGATTTATTGACTTTCTTATTTTTGGTTTTGTTTGTTCGTTGCTTGGCTGGTTGGTTGGTTGGTTGGTTTGGTTGATTTGTTTTTGTTGTTGTTGTTTTGTTTTTGTTTTGTTTTCGGACAGGGTTTTTCTGTGTAGCCCTGACTGTCCTGACACTCCCTCTGTAGACAAGGAGGGCCTCCAACTCAGAGGCCTACCTGCCTCTGCCTTCTAAGTGTTGGATTTAAGGTGTGTGCCGCCATGTTTGGCTGATTTATTGACTTTTATTTTATGAATATGAGTGTTTCTGATGCACTGTGTGCACTTGGTGCCTACCCACCACCAGACAAGGGCTTCAGAGCCCCTGGAACTGATAGTTAATAAACTAGCATTACGTGCCGGGAACTCAACCAGATCCTCTGCAAAAGCAGCCAATGTCATCTCTCCAATCCCTGGATCTTGATTTATTGTTTACATATCTTTTGCAAATGTATTTTAAATGTGAAAAAAAAGCACCATTGCCCATTTTTAAAGATTAAAGAATCATTTTTTTCCTTTTTCCATCTTTTGTGTTTGTGGTGTGTCTGTGTATATCCATGTGTATGGACACATGTATATGGACATGCATGTACACTTGGAGGCCAGAGGTTATATTGGGGTCAACTTTGATTGCTTTACCACTTTCTTCATCAAAGCAGGGTCTCTCAATCAAACCCAGAGCGCATCAGTATGTCTACTCTTGCTAGCCAGCTTCTGAGCCAAGGGTTTGCTTCAATGGCTTCTCGTTTCTCCTTTGGATAGTCTTTCCTTAGCACTGACTACTGCCAATCTGTTGATCAGTCTATCCCTAAGCTCTCTGTTGTGCACCATTGATAAGCCCATGTGCTACAAGACACAGTTTGGTTTTTTGCCCATGTATTCATATGAACATGCGTATGTGAACATGTGTGTAAGCATACATGCACATCTGAATGCCCGCATGGCAGGTTTCTTCCGCTGGTGCTCTCTACTTTGCTTTCTGAAGCCTGAGCTCTCCAGCTCCAGACAGGTTAGCTTGCTTCTGGGATTTCCTGCCTCCGCCCTGAGGCCTTCATGCCTTCCTGGACTTTTCATGGGTCCTGGGGATCTGAACTCTGATCCGCATGTTCTTGTGGCAAACACTTTATCCTCTGACAAAGCCTCAGCCCGAGACAAAGTGTTATGACTATAGCCTTGAAACAAAATTGTACCAAAATCTCAGTTTTTCCTCTGGAAAACCCAGGTAATTTCTGGCGCTTCACTCTTTCTTTCTTTCTTTTTTTAATTTTTTAATTTATTTTTTATTTTTTATTTTTTGGTTTTTCAAGACAGGGTTTCTCTGTGTAGCCTTGGCTGTCCTAGACTCACTTTGTAGACCAGACTGGCCTCGAACTCACAGAGATCCACCTGCCTCTGCCTCCCAAGTGCTGGGATTAAAGACGTGCACCACCAGGCCCGGCTTCGCTCTTTCATATCAACTTTGAAATCTGTTTGCAATGCTGAGATTTTAGGGCTTCCGCCCAATTCGTGAGAATAACATCATGCCTATATTAAATGTCTGCAGCTGGCTCTCGGCAGCTTTTCCCTGGGGCCTCTAGCTTGACTCAAATCTCCCCGTGTTTGCCCTGCGGTCATCAGCCAGCAGGCCCCTCTGTTGTTGGCTTTTCTTTTTTCTCACCCCCTCCATAAGAGGATGTTAAGAGGCCTGGTCTTGTGAGTGTCTTGGGCAGGGGATCAGAACTGCCCAGTTTGAAGACTGTGAGAATTCTCTACCCTGGGGACAGTGTTTCACATCTGTTCAGGTAACCACAGAGTTGTTCTCCGTCACGGTGTTAGTGGATGCGTGCGTGGTCTGAAGGAAAGCGGGCCGCACAAGACCACCTTCACCTCTGATAGTGCAAGCAGAGGGTCTTCCCACAAACACCTGGGGTTTAGTTTGTGAGAAGGACTCGTGGAAGTCACTGGGAGTTGTTTAAGCTCACTTAGAGATTACTAGAGGGAAAGACACAGAGTAAAATCAAGGACTGAAACGCACAGGGCGGAGTCCAGAAAACCAAAGGTGGAGCTGCTGTTTGCCTGCTTCCTACAGATGCACTAGCTCAGAATCAACATGTCAGCATCAACACAGGCTGCGACTGAGGGGCTCCCTTGTCTTGTGTGCAGCTCCGTGATGTGGGAATAGCTGACTGTCCATGTGGCTGATGTCGCTGTCTGGTCTCCAGCCCCTCCGGGAGGGCCCCAAGGACCCTCACGCTAAGTGTTATTCTCTGTCTCTGGGTGTGTGAACGTCCCACCTCGCACCATGCTGTTAGGTCCAGGTAGGGACACTCCTATCAAGCCTGAAGCTGCACCAAGGGCTACGTCACTGCCCAGAGCCAAAGACAAAAGGGGCCAGACGTCTTGGGCCCAAGGTTAAATTATCTGCTATATATTCAGTGAGTAAAACTACACGTTGCCTAGTTTGTCTAGTGTCCTTGCATCTATGCTTATGAGTGGATTTGGTCTGTCAACTTCCTATTTTCCACTGTTTGATCTCATTCTGCTATTCGCGCTTGTGCTAAACTTTTTTAGTAGACTGAGGAATGTCCCTTCTTTTTCTATGGCCTAAAAGTTTTCATAAAATTGTCATTACCTATTAAATATTTATTAGAACTTGTTCTTTAATCATTGGTAGACTTTATATTTTTTCTTGAAACTCACCAGTGCAGAATGTAATGATTTTTTTCTTGCATATGCAAGATTAACAGATGCATTTTTCTCCTTACATTATTATTAGGAATTTTACATCCATGCATTTCTAGTGCTGAACCATTTACTAGCATTTTTTGTATATTACTCAATTTGATTAGCAAATATTTTCGGGCACACGTGTGTGTGTGTGTGTGTGTGTGTGTGTGTGTATGCTTTCATGTTGTGGCCAGGCCTCCTCAATTGCTCTCCATTTTTATTTTTGCAATATATGTGGCATGCATGAGTGTGTATGTCCGTGGGTGCGCATGCACATGTGTGCAAATGCGTGTGGAGGCCTGAGGCTGGTACCAGGTTTCTTGCTCCGTTGTTCTTCATGTTACCTATTTGCAGCAGGTTCCGTTACTGAGCCCAGAGTTAGATGACTAGGCTAGTCTTGGCTTGACTGCTTGCTCCAGGATTCCCAGTCTCCACCCCAGCACACAATGCGATTAGAGGAAGGCTGCTACACCCAGCCGGCTTTATGTGGGTTCCCAGCGTAGGACTCTGGTCTGCACACTTGCACAGCAAACACTACTTCGCTTCCTGTGCCATCTACCCAACCCTTCACCTTAGGTTTTGAGATAGACCTGGACCTGAAGCTTGCCGACTCAGTTAGATTGACCGGCTAACAAAACCCAAGGATCCTCCGACTGCTGCCTCCCTAGTGCTGGGACTATAGTGTACCCCCACATCCTGCTTTTAAACGCAAGAGCTGAGGGTCAAACTTGGGTCCCCACGCCTACATACCAAGCACTATACTGAGAGCCATCACCCCATCCCCAAGATTTGCACACAATTTATAAACAGTCTCCTGAAGTGTAATACGTCTGCTATTTTATCTCATTTGGCTATCAAAATTATATAATACATAAAAACAAATTAAACTTTCCTCTCCTTTTTTTATGACAGCTTATGAAAAATAAAGATGATCTTTGATTCACTAATAAAAATGTCTGAGTTTGACGCTTGTGTGGGAGGGGACGTTTTGTATGCCGTCTATCAGGACCAGACATCGGTATTTTCACATTTTAAAAATATCTTTCGTGATCTGGTATTGTTACTTATTTTTTTTTCTTAAAGTATCTATTTCACCCATGCTTTTAAAATTGTTGTTATCATTGTTTTTTGTTATTCTGTAGTTTTTACAACCGTAGTAGCCATGCCCTTTTATGCGCTAATATCTTTGTCTTTTCTCTTGGACAAAATTGCTACAATTTTCCATCCCTTTATATAGCCACTTTTAGCTGGATATGGTCTGTAATCCCAGTTTCTGGGAGGTAGAGGGAGGAGGATTGGGAGTTCGAGACCAGCCTCTGCTACATAGTGAGTTCAAAGGCATTCTGGGCTACGTGAGATCCTATCTTGAAAGAAAGAAAGAAAGAAAGAAAGAAAGAAAGAAAGAAAGAAAGAAAGAAAGAAAGAAAGAAAGAAAGAGAAAAAGAAAAAAAGCAAGCCCAGGTGGTGGTAGCCCAGACCTTTAATCCCAGCACTCAGTAGGCAAAGAGACAGGCAGATCTCTGTGAGTTCAAGCCCAGCCTGGCCTACAGAGTGTGACTGTCTGCAGTGACTGAAACTATCAGAAAGCAAAGTCACCAAGAGGCGGAAGCCTTCCTTACAGTGGAAACAGAGTTTGGGGTTTAAAGGAATGTTAGAGTGAAAACACTTAGGCTGGGAAATAAAAGGGGTTGCTGCTGGGTCTGTGAGAGCAGTGCTGGCCAAGTAAGAAAGGAGGGCAGAGCTCTGAGATTAAACAGTCACAGATCTGCAGGCAGGCTGCCTTCAACTTCCACAGAACCTCACTTCCTCAAGGAACACTGGCATTGCACTGTTGCCTGTCACAGATTCTTGCTTCTAATGCAGTTAGCTGATTGCAACAGACTATCGCTGAGCATTGTGGGTAAGGACTGCTTCTAAACAGAGGTTTCCACCTATTCCAGGAAGGAGGGCTTCCCAGATTGCCCGGCAGACAGGGAGCTAGACATGAGGTAACCAAGGAACACGGCAGCCATTACCTCCGTGGCTGAGATAGCTCCCACCAACTTGTAACCACAAGCTGCCATGTAAACAAGAGAACAAAGAGAACACAGAATAAGAAACTGGCAGAAAACTCCACCAAGGTCCAAGGCCTGCAACAACGTCAAGGTCCACAGCAGCCAAGGCGAACTGCCAACTGTCAAGGTCAACAGCGAACAAACAAACCAAAGATGAATAGGGGACGTCGAGAGTAACCATGGCCCTACTTGAACAAGCAGCGGGTAAACAGCAGACAACTATGTCCTGGCTTGGACCAAGGAACACTCCTGGAGTGTGGGGCTTCCCAATGGGCTTGGCTTGTGACGTGCTCAGAGAATTAGCCAGTCAGCAGAATCGACCTCAGCCTTGGTCCAGTTTCTGCCACAGGTTCTGGAGAAAGCCCTAACACTGTAGCTTCCCTGAACCTGCCCACCCCCAACACACAAACACACCTCCACTGGGTCCCTTCTGCAGCTCAGCTTTCTTTATGAAGCCATTAAATCCTCCCCCATGCTTTCTCTCTTTTAACAAAACTCTTTCAAATTGACCTTTCTCGTTGTCTGTGAATTCCATTCTTACAATGACTCGGTGGAATTTTTGTGTGACCCTGGTCACCTGCACCCTAATTCCTGAAGTGAGGAAATCTGCTTCTCTCTCAAACACATCCCTTCCCCACAGCCCGGTTTCACATCTCTTTCACACATGTGATAAATGTCTGTCAATGTGATGACAGCGCAGTTGATCATGGAAACTTGGGCCCGTTGAAGAAGAAAAAAGACATTACAGTTAATTAGGTCAGGAAGTCAGGGCAGCCCTATACAACAGTGGGAGGGGCCACTCTCTGTTGGACTGGGCTGGAACACAGAGGATTCTTTCAAGATATATACATTTTCTTTTGTATGCATATGAATGTTTGTCTACGTGTATGTTGGTGTACCATGAGCGTGCCTGGTACCCAAGGGGGTCAGAAGGCAGCCTCAGATCTCTAGGAACTGGAGTTATGGGCAGTTGTGAGCCTTGGTATGTGTTTAAATCAAACCTGGGTTCTCCGCAAGAGATAATACGTTAACTGCTGAGCCATCTCCCCAGCCCCATGGAACACAGAGCCTTGACTGGGGGCTAGACAGGATCCTCAACATCCAGTGAGGGTGACAACAGATGCTATGGAGTCTGTATTACAGAGGGCAGCAGAGACAGTAGGATTAACAAGGAAAAGCCTTTTTGACTTAAAGTGATATTAGCAGCAGCCCATTTTCAAATCTAGCAGCCTCTTCTAAGCAAACCGGTCTACTCTTCCCAGCCTGTCTTGTTTAATTAGCATATCACTTACTAACAAACACTCTCTTAGATAGCTTTTATGTTGTTCTTTTAGTTTCCTGAGATTGTCGTAATAATTTGCTTCAAACTTGGCCATTTAAAAAAGCAGAAATGGGCCACTGAGACGGCTCGGCAGATAGACAGTGCTTGAACCCTGAGTCTGGCCACTCGAGCTCCATGTAAAGACGGATGGAAAGAGCCAACTCCATTCCACAATAGTGTCTTCTGACCTCCACTTGCAAGCATGGAGCATGTGCTCCCCCTCCCCCCCACACACACACACGCACACACGCGCAAGAAAGAGAGAGAGAATAAACTAGAACGTATGTATTCCCTTGACATTCTCAAACTAAAACTGCAAACCCAGGGTGCTGGTGAGGTTGATTCCTTCCGGAAGCTACGAAGAAAGCTCACTTGGAGTTTCTCTGCTACTGTTTGGTGGTGGTGGCGGAGGCGGTGGCATGTCTGCACATTCACGGCCTTGTGGCCACCTAATTCCATCTCCTGCCTCCATCCTCACACCACCTTCTTCCTCATGCCTCTCTCTTTACCCCTCTTCAAAGGAGGATGTAGGATCTTCCAGAATAAAGATTATTTTATCTTAAGACGTGGCTTTCTGGAGATACTATTGGATCCACTCCAGTTACCTGAAATTCCCAAAGTGTACAGATAAAATAATAAAGTGTGAAAGAAAAAAAGGTAACAACAAATAAACAAAGACCATCTGGATTTCCTAGGGGAGACTTGAATTGCTTGGTACTTTTCTCTAAATCAGGGATAATCAAGTACTTTAAAATACTGATTTTTTTTTTTTTTTTTTTTTTTTTTTACGTGAGGCAGGCAAGCATAGGGAATAGTTTAGTAATCTGGGACTCCTCTTGGTTTAGACTATATACATATTCATTTTCTGGTATTGATACATTTGGCAGCCTGAAGCTCTTGCCTGAATATGATATACGCACATGCCTTACTGTGAACAATGAACCTAGCAACTTTCTAACAACATAGGACTCCCACGTGAATCAGGCTGCGTGCACATCCCTCCTTGAACAATGGAATACATTTCTCCTCCCCTTAACAACCACCAGACTTAGATTCCATTCAATTATACTCTCCTCCTCGTCTGGATAAAAAAAAAGTACACCCCCCCCCCCCCCCACCAAAAGAATCCTATAGCCCAAACTGGTTTACATGTACAATAAAGCAAAACTGTCCTCAAGTGAACTTTTAATAAGAATCTCCTATTTACCATCAAATGTCTATGCAAGACTGGGCGTGCATAGGATTAAAACCAGATGCATTGTGGGAAGGGAACATGTGCAGTAGAAACATAATGTGCTGGCTAGTTTTATGTCACCTAGACACAAGCTAGAGTCGTGTGAGAGGAGGGAGCTTCAGTTGAAAAAAAATGCCTCTATAAGATCGAACAGTAGGCCAGCCTGTAAAAAACATTTTCTTAATTCATGATTGATGTGGGAGGACCCAGCCCATTGTGGGTGGGGCCATCCCTGGGGTGTTGGTCTGAGTTCTATGGAAAGGCAAGCTGGGCAAGCCATGAGGAGCAAGCCAGTAAGCAGCACCCTTCCATGGCCTCTGCATCAGCTCCTGCCTCTAGGTTCCTGCCCTGTTTGAGTTCCTGTCCTGCCTTCTTCCTTCAATAACGAGCAGTGATATAGAGGCATCTGCCAAATAAACCCTTTGCCCCACAAGTTGCTTTGGTCATGGTGTTTCGCCGCAGCAATGGTAGCCCTAAGACACGTGATCTTCTCCAATCTGTCAATCAAGATAGAGAAACCACCCCACTGTGTCCACAGTAACCTAGCCCTTTCTTGTCTTGACCCTCTGAAAAGGAAGCCCCTACAGCCATCAGGGCCACTGAGCTCCTTCACTTATGTGCGTGTGTGTGTGTGTGTGTTTGCGCGCGTGCGTCCTGCTGCTCTCTTATGCTGTCTTCTGACTCTACCACTTTAATATACCTAAGTCTCCCTTGCTATTTTACAGTCTGTGTGGGCTTTTATATTTTATTTTTCAATCAAAGGCCGAGAACCTGGAAATCTCCAGCCCAAGCTCCAACCACCAATAACAAAAGTAAATAGCACAAAGGAGAGAGAGTATTGACAGCCATAGGTGATGGCTTCAAAGGGAGGGAAATTACATACCAGGACTGCTATCATAACTGCCTATAATACTGTTCAAATATAAGCAAAAATGGTTAACATCTCCATTGAGTATTTTATTTCTTGTTTTTGTGTTTTCAGGGCAGGGTTTCCCTGTGCAGTCCTGGCTGTCCTGAAACTAGCTCTGTGGTCTGGGCTGGCCTTGAACTCAGAGATCCTCCTGCTGTGTCTCCTACATTCTGGGATTAAAGACACAGGGCTCTCCATAGAGTATTTTAAATGTTTACCCAACAGTTGTTCAATATTAGACCTGTTAGTCCATTGTATATCAATACTGGGAACCAAATAATCAAAACCAAACAAAGCATTACTCGGCTGGAGATGGGCTCCTCACAGGCATGAGGCCCTAACTTTGGTTCTAAATGAAAATAAAACAAATACATCAGCGATGTATCTCACACTCTAGAAGTTAAGACCAAGATCAAGGTACAGGCAGTCTGATGAGGGGTGAGGGGCTGGCCTTTGCTTCTGAGGTGGAAGTGGGTGGGTAGGGGGTTGTGGCTTGGTGTCAGCATGCTCTGGGGGTGTGTGGCACTACTCCTCAAAGGGCAGAAGACCAAACAGTACCTATAGGTCCTTTCTGTGGACTGCAACCTTTTTCAAACCGATTTTTTGGGGGATTCTTTAAATGCTTATACCTCCCTTCCAACCCATCTACCCTAGATGGGAGAGAAAAGAGGTTTATGGGAACAGGAGAAGTAGACCTTGTTGAATTCAGTTCCTGAGAGTGATTCCCCTGGCGTAGTCAGCAGGATTTCAGCAGACTAGCAAGTCCACCCAAGTTGCTGCTGGAGCCTGGAACAGCAGCCGGAACCTGGATCAGCAGCAGGAACCTGGGGCCCCAAAACCTTCACTGGAGCATCTCGAAGTAGAGCGATGAACAGCCAAACAATACCAAGACCCAAGAAGCCCCATATATACACATATATCTCCTCTCAGAGTCTGTGCTAGGATGTGTTTCAGCTGGCGAACACCAAACCCCCCACCCCACGAAGTGGTTTAACCTCTAAGTGGATAAACCTCACCTGTTCTCTCACAAGTCTGTTCCCCATCCCACACTTGGAATCAAAACAAAAACATGTTTACATCCACTACACCTTTCTATAGAGGCATTAAGCTGTCGTGAAGGCAGAGCCCTCTAGACCCGAACAGCTCCCATCAGCCCATACCTCCCAGAGCCATCACACAGGAAATTAATCAGATAACAGGTGAAGCTGAGGCAGACACCCTCAAACTCCAAAGCTAGGCCTCTGCTATGGCTGTTAGCTTTGATATCTTTCAGAGCATCTCACTCTGTCAGCTTCAGATCATTTGCGTTGCACGTCATTTAGTGTTTCACAGCATGATGTCACTTGAGGCAGGTGTATTACATTCTAATTTTAGTAATATTTATTAGTATAAAGATAACCTCATAGATTATTGGCCTCTGTTCAGTGTGGCTCTTTGAAAATACTCTCCTCCCCGGCCCCTGATAGATTTCATAAGGAGAAGAAGAAAAATACTAGAAAACGGGCGTAGGACGATGTGTGAGCAACGCAATGAGACACAGAGAGCAACATTTCAGAACTTTCTTCTTATAGGGATGTGGTGGTTTGAATAAAAATAGCTCATAGGGAGTGGTGCTCTTAGGAGGCGTGGCTTGTTGGAGGAAGTGTGTCACTGGGGGTGGGCTTTGAGGTGTCAGATGCCAGTCCTAGTGTCTCTCTCTCTCTCTCTCTCTCTCTCTCTCTCTCTCTCTCTCTCTCTCTCTCTCTCTCTCCCTCCCTCTCTCCCTCCCTCTCTTCCTCCCTCTCTCTTCCTGCTGCCTGTGGGTCCAGATGTAGAGCTCTTAGCTCCTCTCCAACACCATGTCTGCCTGCATGCCTGCATGCCTGCCATGCCTCCAGCCATGGCAATGAACAAAACCTCTGAAGTAAGCCAGCCCCAATGAAATGTTTTCCCTTATAAGAGTCTTCCGTGGTCATGGCATCTCTTCACAGCAATAAAGCCCTAGGTAAGACAGGGGTTGCCTACCTCGGAAGCACTGAATCAGGGAACAAATAATAGGAGCATCTGAAGAGGACACTGCAGCAGAGAGGCCGTTGTTCCTCTCCGTTAGAAGCGGACAGACCTTTGAGTCCTGAGTGCTCCGCCTGTAGCTGTGCCTCTCCTTTGCACCTCCACATACTTCTGCAGAACTCAAATGCGATGAAGAGTGACCAGTGCCTGTCAGTTACCGTGCTCGTTGCTGTGGCCAGACATCCAGCGAGAAACCATTTGAGAGGGCAAGAGCGTCTGCTGACGGCCACCGTGGCAGTACGAGCGTAGAGCATCTGTTCCTTCACTTCTCTGCATACCAGAAAACAGAGAGAGAGAGAGACTGGTGCTCAAAGCTGGGATGGACTGCTATTCTCAGAGCCCGACCCTTTGTGGCCCACTTCCTACAGCCAGCCAACCCCCAGCCAACTCTTCACCCTTCCAAAAGAACACCGCCACTTGGGTATTTAAAGATAAAAGCCTGCTGAGGGCATTTTAGCTCACACCATGACAGTACCTGAACATGGGGCGCGTGACCAAGTTATGGGTGACATTATTGGTGACCAGTGGGGGGAAATCACTACATACATGGCAAAACATTCTAACCACTGAACATGTCTCCAGAGAATGCACATAGTTTGAAGATTGCTAATAATTTCTTTCTCTTACCATAAAGAGGTAAAAATCCTATTGTATTATCAATTCGCATATATCTATATGGAAGCGTCTCCAAGTATGACCGCATGCGCGCGCGCACAAACACACACACACACACACACACACACACACACACACACACACACTGAGAAGGTGGGCAGTCACTGCCCACCCCTTCCATCGCACCTCCTGTGGTGGTTTGAACAGGAATGGCCCCCACCGACTCATGTGTTTGAATGTTTGGCCACAGAGAGCGGCACTATTCGGAGGTGTGGCCTTTTTAGAGGAAGTGTGTCACTCTGGGGGTGGGCTTTGAGTTGTTCGGTGCTTAAGCTATGCCCAGTGTGGGATCTAGTCCCCTTCTGCTGCCTGGAGATAGAGATGCAGCACTCTCAGCTCCTTCTCCAGCACACTGGCTGCCCGCGTGCTGCCATGCTTCCCGTCATGATGATAATGGACTAAAGCTCTGAAACTGTAAGCCAGCCCCAATGAAATGTTTTCCTTTATAAGAGTTGCCATGGTCATAGTGTCGCTTCACAGGTTTGGAACCCCAACTAAGACATCTCCCAAGCAAGAAAATAGTTCATGTGCATTTGTATATTTAAGAAAACATCTTCCTGGGCTGGGGAGATGGCTCAGTGGTTAAGAGTTCCGCCTGCTCTTCCAGAGGTCCTGAGTTCAATTCCCAGCAACCACATGGTGGCTCACAACCATCTGTAATGTGATCTGATGCCCTCTTCTGCAAATAAAGCACTCACTTAGAATAAATAAATTAATTTTTTAAAAAAAGAAAGGAAACATCTTCCTTTCTAGAAGACTGGGAGGAAATGCCCGTTTCTGTTGGTTTTAGCGCAGCACTGTTCTCTTCGGTTTTGAGTTATTCTTGCTGGAGTGGATAAAAATGTCGGCTTTCTTGCTGGAAGGCTCACTGAAACTATTTGAAATTGGTTTCTGAATTTTCAAGTAGTTCATTTACCTTAAGTACTCAGAAAATATAAAAATAGCCCATCCTTGGTGACTCTGAGAGAGCTGGTTTTCAGAGTCATGCCGTTGGAGAAAAACTTCCACAAGTCTCTCGCTGCTCCGGCTATTCGCAGAAGTGCCGATCACTCACCCAGTGTTATGGGCTGTCTTTTCAAGGGTGTTTGTGTGCAAAACAATCATAGTAAATAGACAGTGATTCTCTCTGGAGCAAAGAATGCATGTGCCTGCTGTCAGGTATGGTATATAACAACATAGATACAACAATTTTCCTTCAGAGCAAACGCCCACCCCTCTGTGTGTGCAAATATCATGTCAGTTTCCTATAGTGCCTGCCTGTTGGGTATTGAGACTTGAAAAACTTAGAAAAATGACATTTTGATTATTATTACTGCACAATAAACTACCCTTCATCTCTTTGCAAGAGTCTGTTGTCCCCCACAGCATACAGGGGCCATGGCTGACTTGCAAGTTAGTAAGATTCATCCTGTCATTGGTTATTGAGGTGTAAGGCCAGCTTTTCTGAACTTGTGGTATATGGATGTTTGGACGGAGCTATGGGACGCTGAGCAAAGTAAATGTTTCCTTGCCTGCCCAACACAGGCAGAATATTTTTCTTTCCCTCCTAAAGTAAACACAACTGGGTCGTGCTGTATTTTTTTTTTCCTCTTTATTCCTGCTGGTATTTTGTTTAAATGTTTGCATCCATATGCCTGAGATGGTATTTTCTTTCACCAAGTCTTTGTTTTAAGGCGATCTTAGAAACAAATAAGATGGTAAGGGTCACGTGAAGAAGCCTCAAATTCTGAGTGTTTGAGTATCTGCCTGGAGCCAAGGCGCCAACCCAAGTTGGACAGTGACGTGACAAGAATCAGATGTCTCTAACAGTAAGCCATTTTACTGGGGATGCTTGTTACAGCGTCAAGTATTGCTTTTCCTGACGCATGCACGTGTGCCATTCTGAAGTCGTGCCATGATAGTAAATACCTCCATATCCAAGTGGACCACAAACGCCCAAGCCTCGCATCTCCTTCCAACTTACTAAGCTTCTAGCTTCCTTTCCTCTCTCCCGTTAGCCTTAGTCCCCGAGCTGGTGCTTCCCTCGACCTTCGGATCGGGGCTCACTCTTCAACCTGATTATGTTTCCTTACCCACTTCTGTCATCCTTTCCTGCCCGGGAGTCCTCGGGAGGACCATGAACACTCTTGCCCACTTGTCCTTCCATCACACCACTCTGGAGAAAGTCTAACCCCAGATCTGCTCTGAGGCAGCTTTTCCTGCCCCCATACCTACTGCTGAGGCTGAAGGAATCCAAGCCGGGGAAACTTCTTTAGTCTCTTCCCTTTGTTTCCCAGACCACAAATAAGGCACAGTCACGTCCTCTGGGCAGTGGTTCTCAACCTTCCTGACACTGCGGCCCTTTAATACAGGTCCTCATACTGTGGTGACCTCAGCCATAAAAGTAGTTTCATGGCTACTGTTATGAATCGTAGTGTAAACATCTTTGTTGTCAGAAGGCCCTCAGGGGTCGTGACCCACAGGTTGAGAACCAATGCTCCAGACCTCTCAGTTTAATCACTGTTCCTCAGATTTCTATTAAATGACGCCCTCTGCTGGTTGGCAGCGGAGTTGTGGGTTTTGTTTTTAGGTTTTTTTGTTTGTTTTTTGGGTTTTGTTGTTGTTGTTGTTGTTGTTTGTTGTTTGTTTTTTCCAGGCAAAATCCCTCTGCAGTGTCCAGACTCATCCACTTCCCAGACCCTTCCTGTTTTCTCGCCTGTTGCGCCTGTGCTCCACTGCGCATGCTCTCTTCTAGGTAGCTCCGCCCTTCATTCCCTTTTCTGTTGGTTTCTCCACTCTGTGAGCCATTCGGCCATTTCTTTACTTATAGACTGGTTAATGGCTGTGTGCCTACTGGCCATGTCATTACCTTTGCGCCCTTCCCCCTCCCCCCCTTCCCCCCTCCCCCAACTCCCGCAAGTCCCTTTTGCAAATCCTTTCTCAGATAAACTAGTCTGACCGGGTGCGGAATTCCTGAAATGTTTAAACATCTAGGTGTAGCTAGTTCTGCAATCCCCCCTGGATTCCCTCCCTCTTTCATCGCTTTCTAAATTAACCAATCTCGAAGGACCCGCGAGACTGAACGTCCGTCCGTCCGTCCGTCAAGGAGGTCACCCCCCGCCCCCTGCGTCAGGGATTAAAGACTGGGATCATGTTGGCTACTCACTCTTCCTCCTGCTGATGGGGGACGTAGCACCTTCTACAAGAAGATTGCTTTTGGGGGTACCTTGCACTTTGGTTGTGTGTGTTCCTCTTCTGACACCAAGAATACTCATTTCCAAGAGCCTTAGTCTTCGCTATGGCCAAGCCTCTTGGATGTCAGTGGACCTCCAGATTCTGCATCTTCAGAGCCGGGTCTCCATCCTCTTGTTTTTTTCCTCAGTCATTGAAATTTCGAAAGACATGCCCGCACTTCCTTCTTTCTGGAGCATTCCTCAGCCCACTGCCATCTGGCTTCCTCCTCCACTTAGTTACTTTGCCAGGGTCACCTGCTCCTAAATCTAAGGAACATTCCAGGCTTTCTCTTCCTGAAATATCCCCCCTGCTGAGTTCTACTTTCCTCTCCTCTTATTTAAGGGCTCTGTTCCTCCGCTCAGCTCTGTTCCTTACCTCCTTGCCCCCTGCCCGCTTCCTGCTTTTCAGTGGCTCACACACAGATGTCGCTGCTATTCTTCTTCTCTGAGTCTGGTACATATGCTCTGTTTTATTGTACCTACTCCCCAGGGCTGGCACCTAACTAAATGCCCATGCCAGAAGTCACCATCTGTGGATCAGCCTTTTCTCCTGAGCTCCAGGCTTCTTCGTGTGTCTTTGGGCTGGACGATTCCTCGCTGCTGCCTCACTTTCTTCTTTCTCAAGTACATCTTCACCATTCTTTACTGTGTGGCTCACACAAGAAGGCAGCCAGCCAGTGGTGTTCTCTTCCACCTCCTTATGCTCAGGCACCAATCCCTGAATATTCTGTTTCTTTTATTTTGTTTTGTTGTTGTTGTTGTTGTTTTGAGACAGGGTTTCTCTGTGTAGCCCTGGCTGCCCTGGACTTGATTTGTAGACCAGGCTGGCCTTAAACTCACAGAGATCCTCCTGCCTCTGCCTCCCTCCCTGAGTGCTGGGATTACAGGTGTGCACCACCGCACCGGCTCTGTTTCTTTTCCTACAGCTGGATGTGATGGGGAGGGACCAGTTAAGTGAGGAACTGTTAGAGTCAATGCTGTAAACCAGTATCGGGACCACTCAATGTAACGCTCAAGATCCGTAGTGTGGGTTTTGCAGGATGAAATCCGGCTCTGCACCTAATCCCCCTACTTGAGTCTGACATACCAGAGAGAGCTAAATAGGGAAGAAATGTCTGGGAAGTAGCAGGTCACAGACAGTGTCTCAAAGGACTGCAACTGCAAAGGCAGCAATGCCAAAAGCATTCGGGAGACACCGGGGAGAAGAGCTAAATGGGTTGCGCAGACACCATCTTAGGACGGATCTTTTTGCTCTACTGTTTGTTTTTGAGATTGTTCCTTAACTACAGCATTCCCCTCTTTCCTCTCCTCCCTCCACAACCTCCCGTATGCCCACTCTCCAGTGGCCTTCAAGCTCACAGCCACTTTTCATCAGTTGTTACTGTGTGCATTTAGGGATTTGTTTATGTACATAGAGTGCTAAATATAACCTCTTGAGTTGATGGAATGGTACCTGAGTGTGTGTGTTTCCAGGGCTGACTGTTTGGCACTGCACAGCCAATTGGTGTGCTCTTCCTGTCGCAGGCCACCCCTCCTGCTCCCATCGCCTGTAGGTCTTTGCATGGTGTTGAGGTACTGTGGGCTTATCCCTGCCCAGTGTGGCATGTTCAGAGGTGACATCCCTGTTCAGCTCATGCTGGTGAGACTTTATGAGTGTAGCTTCTGATGTCACTAGGAGACAAAATCTCACAGCAAAGACTTATCATTTTAACATTCGGATATAAAAATAACTGGAATATAGATTGACCTAGAAAAAAATTTTAAAAGAAAACCAGTTACTGTAGTATCTAGCTGAAGTGATTACTTCATATTTTAAGTACATGTTCATGCTACTTAACAAAAAATAAAAACTTCGGACAAAATAAACAACAGTTTGCGCAAGGACTCACAAACCAGGCAACCCTAGGGACCAGGTAAAGACTGGGAGATGACCACAGACAGAAAAGTTAGACAGACAGACAGACACACACACACACACACACACACACACACACACACACACACACAGGTAGTAAGAAGGGGAAAGGAGGGAGGGAAAAGAGGGGAAAGAAGTAGATTGTTCCAAAGTTACTTTCCTTCTAAGGCTAAAGGGGAGGGACTTCCTTACTGTAGGGCCTATTGGGGGGGGGGTAGCATTCTCTCTCTCTCTCTCTGTCTCTCTCTCTCTCTCTCTCTCTCTCTCTCTCTCTCTCTCTCTTTCTCTCTCTCTGTCTCTCTCTCTCAATTTTCTCAGAAAATTAAGCAATCTCACCTTCATGGAATTTTAGCATGAGTGACTCCATTTTGGTTTGGTCTGTTAGGGTCTAATGAAGGATCTCAGTGCAAATTTCACACATACATACTTTATGAGGGATGAAATTTGTACATATATATATACCGTAAGAGATGGAAATTATATGTGTGTGTGTGTGTGTGTGTGTGTGTGTGTGTTATAAGGGATGAAAAACTCTTATAAATGCCTTATAGAGATAGAAAGTGTCCCCATAACAGAGGACAGATATGCTAACATCAGAAGATCAGGGCTGTGACTATAGAGTGTTTATCTGTCCAGAACATGGCTCTGGGATGGTTCCTTAACACTGTCAAAAAAAAAATGAAAGTGGGGCTGAGAGACAGCTCAGTGGTTCAGCACTAGTTACTCTTCCAGAGGACCTGGCTTTAATTCCTAGCACCCACGGTGGCTCGCAACCATTTGGGACTCCAGTAGCACTGCGTATAGATGACAGACGGACAGACATATACACACACAAAACTCATAAACAAAAATAAAAATAAAATCTCCAAAAATAATTTAAGGGAGTAGAATAAGGGAAGGAGAGAGAGAAAGAGACAGGCAAAATGTTTATTTGATATGTTTTGCCTTGCATGAGAACTTTCAGAAATGAAGACAGAGAAGGTGACCTTCTGTCACTTATGGGCCAGGCTTGGTGAAGAAGAGGTAGCTAGTCACAGAGGAACAGAGGAGCCAGTGGCCATGATTCAGTGATGGTAAACGCAGGGACTTGGCAGAGACAATTATTAAGATTCTCCTGTGTCCCTGTGTCTTCTGAGACAAAGAGTGAGGAAGAGCTCTCAGACACTGCTGTCCTCCCAGGGTCACTGGAGTGAGAGTGACTGCCCCTCCCCCACTGTTTCAGTATTAGCTGAGCCCATATTTGGGGACAGTACATTCTGGTGACTCCTACAAGCTGTCCGTTGACTTCTGTGAAAGTGCGTGCGTGCGTGCGTGCGTGTGTGTGTGTGTGTGTGTGTGTGTGTGTGTGTGTGTGTATACGCACGCATTCGCGGCTCCATGAATTTAACTTTATGAAAATTAAGTGAAACCAAAATGCTACAAGGTACTTTTGTCTCCAGAGAAAGTGATGGGCTGCTTAAAATGTGGCCCGATGTGTGGAAGTTCAGTGTGGAATTCAAATACTGTGGGAAAGGGGTTTTTCTTCTTACCACAAAATAAATAGTGGTAAGACCAGGGAGAGTACCTGATATAATCAAATTGTTAAGAAAAGGGGGTTCCAGACCTAGTGTGTATAAGACATGTTCTTAGAATTGTCCAATTTGAGATGGGCATCTTCGATTTCAAGGGTCTTCTTAGTGGCTGGAGCCAGCATGCCTGAGACAGCTAATGGAGAGGACTGAGGACCACTCTGCCATCTGTGGTGCTGATGCAGAAATGCCCAGGCAAAAGTTTTCCCAAAGGGAACGCCAGGGATTCTTAGTTATTCTGTTCCAGCTTTTTAAATGTGGGGCTACACTGTCTAGCTGCCCATGGTAAGTAGCCTTCATACTTACCACTGGAGGACTGGATGGCCCAGCAAGAAGGACGGGCTTCGGTGTGAGGGACAGGAAAGCAGTTTCCATCCTGATCACCTGATATTACAGCTCTTTTATACCCTCTCCAGCCAAGTTTCCCATCTGGAAATGGGTCTGTTAGTGTCCAATGCACAGGGACAATATAGCCCTCGGCAACAATGTAAGCACAGAGCCTGGCTCTGCAAAGTCACATGACACTAACAGAAGTCACTCTTGGCAGTTCATTTTTGGGTCTCCTACTCACATTCTGGGTATTGACTTTTCGTGTGTGTGTGTGTGTGTGTGTGTGTGTGTGTGTGTGTGTGTGTGTGTCTTGGTGGAGGTTGAGCCCAGGACGATGTTGTATATTCCCTAAAGAGAGGCTCATAAGACTAAAAAGATAAACACAATTTGTAAGTCTCAGGGGGATCATGAATTTACAAGGCTCAGAAAGTAGTAAAACTTGCAAGGCCCTTACATGCTACAATGCCAACTTGCCAGGCAAGATGTGCCTACTGGTGTGATAGTGGTTACACTGTTATGGGTGTCACCAGCTGACATCTGCCTGGCTCTGAGGCTCACTCTCTGCAGGAGGGTGCTCGTGCCCAGTATTGAAGACATGGTCAAAGGCTAATGACTGGGGGAGGCCATAGACCTCCCCTGTTTTGCTAAATGGGCATGTGGTCAAACTGCCTTCTAAATATTTGTGTTTAAGTTCATATATTATTGTTGTCATCAGCCTCGGTCAAATAAGTTTGTCTCTGCAAACAAAAGATAGTGTTAATGCAGACACTTGTGGCTCATCGAGGTGCTGAGGAAAAGTGACCGTTGAGTGCTCAGTCTCAAGTGGAACACCCCCCATCACTCCCTCCAAGGCTCAAGGAACATGGAATACTGTGCAGCAGCGATGACGTGCTCGCCACACACATGAACTCACAGCAGCTGTGCTTGCCTGCACAGGGTCTGTACTAGGCTCAACCTAAAGCCTCCGGTCATAGCTGGGACAGATGTCTGTGGGGTAAGCCCTGACCTAGGGAGCTATTGGCCGTCAAAGGCTGCTGGAAGAGAGGAGTCATTGTTTTCAGTAAGCCCTGAGGAGTTCCAGCGAAATAGCTCCACTCCCGGTGTCCCTTTGCTGCCCCTTTCAAACCGGGAGGGTCACAGAGCAAAAAGCAAAAGCAAAAACAAATTGACACTAAAGTGGATTGGGAACTTTCTGGGAAGAGTGGAGTAGCTAGTGGGGGCAGGGCATGCATGCAGCGTACACATGTATGAAATTGTCAAAGAAAAAAAAAAAAAACTTAAAAAAAAAAAAAAAGCATTTTTTGAGGCCTATCTCCAGGGTTTAAAAACAGTAAGCAGTTAATTGCCGAGGGATGGGGAGAGACTCTCAGGTGGACCGTGGGGGTGGATGGGGGGTGGGTCGTGCATGTCAGAAAGGGAGTTCCAGGGAGGAAGCTGTGTGTGTCATCACCCACACCACAATAGGCTTTTCCACCATGCAGCTGCCTTGGAGTCTCACCCATCTTCTTGTAAGTAACCTCTCACCCATAGTCTTGGAAGCAATTCTAATAAGTTCATTGTCTCTAAGCTCTGCTTGGGGGGAAGTCATTTATTTAGTCTGTCACCAGTGCTCTATCTGGGGCGAGCAACCATTTGTCCACATCCCTCAGGAAGTTAGGAAACACTCGACCTCACACATGCTGGACCAACACGCTGCCGCTGAGATCCAGCCCCGATCTTTAGTGATATCGGGGTGCCTGCTTTCAACAATATTTTTGGCAACTCCAAACATATAGGATATTAATAATAAATCAATGAGTGAGTTTTAAAGAGCACACACAGCCTAGGCTTTGAAGCTAAGCAAATTTGGATTCTGATCTGAACTTCCTGCTTATCAGGCACTGGCTTTGAGCCATTAATTTCCTCCCATCTTCTTGATGTAAATAGGACAGCAGTATTTGCTTCAATATGCTGTCAAATCAAATGATGCGTCATTGGCCGTTTCCCGGTGCTGTGACCCTGGGCGCCTTGCTCCATATCTCTGCATTTGAAGTGTCTCTCGGGTGTTTGAGCTGATTTTAACTCCACGGTGTTGTGAGGTTTGCAGTGGTTAGCTCGCAGAGCACAGTGGGTGGCGCGTGGAAACGGCCCAGTCAATGCTACCTGTTTCCTCTATGTCTTCGGCTGTCTTTTTTGGTTTAATTGGTAGCTGGAAATTGGGCTAATGACAATGGCAAATGGGGGGAAATGCATATCTAATCTTCCAAAAAGACTGACCTAGTAGTGACATGCTGCTCTGTGTCCTCTTGGGTTTGGAGCCACACAGCAAAGGGACAGAGGTTGGAAGAGGAACAGCGGGTGGTTCTGGAGAACATTGTGTGTGGTCTGACAGACTGCCCAGTAGCCACCCTAGAAGGTCATCCATGCCTTGCACTTCACAGTTCCCACAGCACTGGCCATCTGTTGTCCCACCCTCCTCCTCCTCAGGCTCCCCTTTGGAGGGGGCAGATATTCTGATGGCTTAGCCCTATGTCACAAACCACGTCCCACTTGGTCCTTTCTGTGGCTTAATTTTATTTTTTCTGTGATAGCACAAGTTTCTCCTCATACCAGGAACTAATTCAGAAAATGTGTTGCCATGGAAGTTACTGGAAGTTTCCACGTATTGACAGGAGAACAGTTAATTGGCCTGTCAGACCTCACACCCCCACAGAGGTCATCTCTGACAGCTGGCCTTCTCTGACTACGTAAACACGCCAGTTGGTATACTCAAGCAGCCAGCATTCCTCCTGACAGGACTAGATGCTAAAAAAAAAAAAAAAAAAAAAAAAAAAAAAAAAACCCTTCTGGAAAGGTAGGAGACAGCTTATTAACTGTGTGTCAGGCCTACTGCCTGATACCTTTCCAGCCAGTCTGATTCCTTTTGGGCCCTTGACACACGCTAATTGGCATTATTCCCTTAGCAGATGCTGAGCGGAGACAGAGCCAGCTTCCTGCCTCTCCTGTACTCGGCATGACATTGTCTCATAAACACCAAATGGAACTCCTTAAACAAGTGGGGTATGCTAAATGGGTACTTAGATGTATTTAGACAGCTCACTCATCCATGAATATGGCACGACTCACTGTGTGCTCTTTTGAGGGGTAAGGGAAAAAAATGTCACAAACTGTGGGGCACAGCAGACCATGAGTCAAATGGAAGTCAACTGTGTTGTCAACAGTATGTGCCTATGCGGCTTGGCTGTCCCTCAGAATTCACATCAGCGGTCAGTCACATAGCTCTTCTGGAAGTGCATGGATTCCCTCATTTGCTAATAAATAGTAATAATTTGCTGGGCCAGACTGGTTTTGGCTGGGGAATACAGTGAGAAACAAAACATATAAACAACTTCACTTTTGTAGAACTTCCATGGTGTGATGGGCATAAAAATGGCGCCCATAGGCCCATGGGGAACGGCACTATGAGGAGGTGTGGCCTTGTTGGAGGAAGTGTGTCACTAGGACGCAGGCTTTGAGTTCTCAGCTGCCGCTGATCAGTTCCTTTTCCAGCACCCTGTCTACCTGCGTGCCGCCATGCTTCCTGCCATGGTGACAAAGGACTAAACCTCTGAACTGTAAGCCAGCCACAGGGAAATGTTGTCGTTTATAAGAGTTGCTGTGGTCATGGCGTCTCATCACAGCAATAGAACCCTAAGATACACAGTAGGTAAAATGCGCATGCGCGCAGGTGAGTGCATGCGTGTGTGTGTGTGTGTGTGTGTGTGTGTGTGTGTGTGTTTGTGATGAATGTGGTGGAGAAAGTGAGTGTGATCTCATCAGAAACCTTCCTGAGAGGCACAAAGGAAGCCAAGCCTGTTAGGGAGTCAGGGAACCCTGCTCAGGTAGAGGGGGCGGGAAGAAGAAAAGCCTTGAAGGATTTTATATTTGGAGCCCCGGGAGCCAGTGAGTGCCTGCAGACTGCAGGACTGTGAGTCTGGTTCTCAGAGAGCTGGCGGGGAGGGGGGGGGAACGCGGGGGGGGGGCGGGGGGCGGCGGGGGGGCGGGGCAGTGAGGTGCCAAGCAGGCCTTGGGAAGGACTTGAGCTTGGCTGCAATGTACAGGGTTTTCAGCCAAGTGTGTCTTTGGTGTGCACCCCAGCCCTAGGAAGGCTTCTGGAATCCTGATTGTGTCTCCAACGCAAAGCGCAAAACAAGCAAGTAAGAGGCTCCGAATCACAGGGATCGAAACAAAGGAGGAATTCCAGTCGTAAGGGCTGACTCTAGGAGGGCAAAGATGGAAGGTGTGGGGCCCCGTCGATTAAGGATAAGATATGGATAAGCAAAAAGTAGTCAGATAGCGAGGTAATTTGTAGGTGGAGCATAGGGAACGTCTCCAAAGGTCAGGTATGGGATAAAAGAGCAAGGGGTTAATTGAAAATCGTTTGTGGGCCTGAGTGATTGACGGACTGGAGTTGCCTTTCGACTGAGATGAGAAGCGCGCAAGGCCAGAACTGAGAAGACGCTTCCGGATCGACATAAACTCTTGAGTGTGAATGCCGCTGGGCATCAGGCATTCCCCAAATGCGTCTGAGACGGGGAGGAGCTGGGGGCACGCGTAGCTGAGTACCTTAAAGGTTGTTTGACAGCAGCTAAGTATTAGTTCGTAAGTTTCTAAATAATTTCTGGAACGAGAGGAGATGAAGATGTCAGCCAGGAAGCTGAGAAGCGGCTCACTCAGCCCACGCCTCTGAATCCTTCCACACTGTGACAAGAGGCTCCACTGCCTCGAGGGAATCCTGCCATCATCTTAAAACTCAAAAGAAGTACAGGATGCCTCGTCTGTAAGAGGCACCCCTGCCTCCCCCCAGTGTGTGGTACCTAAGACTGAGCAGGCTGAGTGACACATAGCAGGAGCTAGACAGCCAACACATTTCCAGCTGCAAAATGGCTGCCTTGATTCTTTGTGGAAATCCAAGACCCTGTGTGTGGTTATTTGTGATTTCATCTTCAAAATCTCTGCGAGATTTTTTTTTTTCTCTCTCTCTCTCTCTCTGCAAGATTCTTAAGCTGCTTTATTGTTGACTGTTTACATTAGAAAACAAAACAAAGCAAGCACCCGGCAGGACACTGTCCTTCCAAACACTACCTATCATAGGTATTGGTGACCCTTGTTATGAATTACACGTAACAGTCAACGGAACATGGTTCCAATTGGGTCCTACAGTGCTTGAGATTTTCAGCACAAATGACTCGCAACAAACTTGGCCCAGGATCAAACTGTGTTTCCTCCGGGTTTGGGGGGGGGGGCGGGGAGTCAAAGTTATTATAAATGGTTGCTAAGGGAAAACGGTTGCTACTTTCTCCATTGATTTGAAGTAGGTCAGATTGAAAGCTGAAGATGTCCCTAAGGTTGTAATTAAGAATGAATATTAAAAATTTGAGAGAAAAAAAACAAAACCAACTGACTTCTTTTAAACTCCCACATCATAGATATTTCGTTGCATTCCCCCCACCCTTCCCCCCTCTGGCAAGATACGTTCTTTGGAAGAAGGAACTAAGGATGGTGAACCGATTCTTTTACGTGTGCAGCAGTGACTCAAGCACAAATGCTTTGGAGAAGTTTTGAGGCACGCAGCATTGGGGCAATGTGTACACCCCTGCTCGCCATGCAGGTCAGTCTGGTGTTCCTCCTCTACCCTGAAAAGTCACATTTTCCTTCCCCCTTCCCACCCAAGCCAACTACTCTCATACAACTAACTGGCTTAATCAAGTCAGTATGTGGACTGGCAATGTAAACTTAATTACAGCGAGCCTTGGGTAAACACTGGTTTCTGAGGCATTTCTTGGTCTATATTGTGATAACTGGATCAAGCAGAATTATTTCATCCAGTTAAGCCCACGCAGTTACACATGAGAAGCTAATGCTTCTAGCTCCTTTTAGCCCAGCAAAACACGTAGAGCTATGTGAGCCATTTTAGCAGGCTTCCTTGAAGAGCCATGAGGCAGTCAGGGAGCCTGCAGCTCCAGACCAGAGGGACAGAGGACTGAGAAGTGAGGGTCCGTACACTGCACCCCATCCAAGGGGTCTAGTGACACCCCACTACTGACGGGACTCACACTTCCAGCCTTTGTATTGGGCCAGATCCCCACAGAACATGCTGTGGAAAATACACAGGACCTCTCTGAAGAGCGCCCTTCCCTCAGGCATTATTTCTTTCAGGAAACCGTTGACCTCCCTGTAAGAGCACTTCAACACTGAGAGACATTTACCTCACAGTAAAACTCTGCATCCCTTCACGACCTGGGAGCGGTTGGTGGCTGTTGATCTTTAGGACAAGGAGACATACATATTGGTTTTCAATAATGGTTACTGGACAGGTGGGTGAGTGAAACTGAAGTGAAAATGCCTAAGCTTTTGACTAAAGAGATAAATGGCCCTAGCTCAGGAAGACGGAAACATAAAGAGAAAAACAAAGGCTGACTCCGCTGGGGCTGTGGGCAGGGGCAGTCTCTGCAAGGCTGGAAAACAGCCAGATCGCTGGAGGGGAGGTAGCAAGAGCAGAGCCCTCTTGTGGAGAAGAAAGACACTGCAGGCGAATGTGCTGCGGCAGTGGTTCTCAATCTGTGGGTCGCGACCCCTGGGGGGGTTGTCCAATCATTCATTCACAGGAGTTACATAAATCGGCTACTTACATTACAATTCAAAACGGTAGCAAAATTACAGTTACGAAGTAGCCACAGAAACAATTTTTTTTTTTTTTGGTTGGGAGTTACCACAGCATGAGGACTCGTAGGTTGAGAATTACTGTACTACCATATCCACAGCGGACCGCGTTCTGGGTCCAGACCAAATGGTTCGGATCTTCATATTCTTTGGGAGACTGCAGAAACACAACTGAGTTCACTCCCCGCCCCCCCCCCCCCAAAAAAAGTCCGTGGAAAACAGCAACTGCACTGCCACGGGACAGAGGGTGCCAAGCCATTAATTAGCACGTGCTTAGAAAGCTTTATTCTACTGTGGGTGGCGGTGGGGCTTGGAGACATGAGCTAGCATGGGCTAGCATGAGCTAGCATGGGCTCCCCGTCTAGATCAAGAATGATCTACTACAGAGCCACACAGGCACGCATTTCAGGACAGTATTAACTAGCTTGCCCTCACCTCTGTCGGGGGTCAGCACGGTGGGGGCGGGGGGAGGGGGGAGACAGGATGAGGCTCCCTTGGAAGGCGGCACGCACAGTAATAGAATGTGTTTCTTACCCTTCCTTAACGCTGTGACCCTTCAACACAGCTCCTCATGTGGTGGTGACCCCCAGGCATAAAACTACTTCGTAGCTACGTCATAGCTAATTTTGCCACTGCTATGAGTCATAATGTAAGTATCTGATATTTGGCCCCTACACAGGTGAGACCCACAGGTTGAAAACCACTGATCTAGGCTACTTAACTGGCCGCGTTAGCCCAGGTGGCTAACACAAGGGGTCTGCCAAGCACCTCCCAGTGTTAATCTCCTTCTGGCTGTTATAGTCACTAGTAGGTAGGTCTGGATCACTCCCGAATTGCTTTGGTTTTATCTGATCATCCTCTGGGCTGGTTTGTTTCTGCCAACTTGACATAAACATATCTAGGAAGAGGGAAAATCAATCGAGGCTGGCTGCATCAGAGAGTCTGTGGGTAGGGCGTCACCCCGGGCAGGTGGTCCTAGGTGGTATGAGAAAGTAGGCTCTGTATGCCCTAAGGAGCAAACTAGTAGGCAGCCATAGTTTGTGATTCAGTTCCTGCCTCAGTTTCCCTCAATGGCTCGTGACCTGAGATTTTTTTTTTTTTTTTTTTTTTTGGTTTTTCGAGACAGAGTTTCTCTGTGTAGCCTTGGCCATCCTGGACTCACTCTGTAGGCCAGGCTGGCCTCGAACTCACAGCGATCCGCCTGCCTCTGCCTCCCGAGTGCTGGGATTAAAGGCGTGCGCCACCATGCCCAGCTTCGTGACCTGAGATATGTAAGCCATTTATTTAAACCATTTCCTCCCCAAGTTGGCTTTACTCATGTCTTTGAGGAGGACAATGCACTTATTATGCCCCACAGCACTGGCAATGCTTAGCAACCTTGGATATTCATTATTTACTTGGTGGTCCTTCGTCCTGTCCTCTTACGATACAAAGGTCCTATGAACACTACAAAATTTCCTAAAAATATATTTGATGCTCAGCTAGAATATTACCTAATAAAAAATGTTTAATAATGTAAGCTAGCAGTGGTACCTTGTAAAAAAAAAGTTTTTTTAAATTATTTGAGAAACTCAATTTTAAAATTAGTTTAGGAAATCCCCAAGAGGGCCTGAATTGTCCATATTATTTTTTCCAGAAATTCAAAACAAATTTTATGCTCTCTCTCAAATAAAATTTTTACTCTAGAAATCACGAATGACTTTTAAATGTTCAGAATACTGAAATTAATCACTTATTCATTTAAATGTGTTGCTGTACAGTTTATAGTGAGAAGGCAGATATTTATTTTTCATGCTAAGGGATTGCCCGGAGAAGTAGAAACAGAACAGTGGAGAAGCCTGGGCTACCACTGTGGTTGACAAGACAGTGGTTCCTACAGGCGCATATATTTGAATGTTTGATTCTCAGTTGGCTGAAGTGTTCGGGAAGGATTAGAAGGTGGCATCTTGTCAGAAGATGTGGGTCACTGAAGGTCTCAAAAGCTGAAGCCATTCCCAGTTAGTGCCCCCCGCCCTCCCGCCGTCTGTCTGTCTCTGTCTCTCAATTTGTCTCTCCCTCCCTCCCTCCCTCCCTCCCTCCCTCCCTCCCTCTTCCTGGAGCTTGTGGGTCAGATATAAGCTCTGAGCTAGCTCTAGCACAAGGCCTGCCTGGTGCCATGTCCCACCCCCCCCCCACCCCCAACTATCATCTCTAGAACTGTGAGGCCCAAAATTAAGTGATTTCCTTTATACAGGGCCTTGGTGATGGTTTTAGTTAGGGCAATACAGCCATAACTAAGACAGTCCCCTAATCTACATCTTCCTAGGTGGGTTCCCAGTTAGGTTACTTGCACCACATTTGTTTTTAAAATTGTGTCCACACTCTTTATAACTTATGCTCTCCTGTTCGCCTTCTCCACACACTTGCCCTGAACACCCTTCGTATGTGTGTGTGTGTGTGTGCGCACATGTGTGTGCACATGCATGTAGAAGCCAGAGGTTGATGCTGGGTTTTCCTCAGTCGCTCTTCAACTTGTCTGAAATCGTCTCTCACTAAACCTGGAGCACACCAGCTGGCTAGACTGGCCGTCCAGGAAGCTCCAGGGGTCCACTGCTTACAGCAACCCCAACTCTCCTATTCCTGTCGCCAGGGAAACAGGTGCATGCTGTCAAGTTCAGCTTTTTCCCTGGGAGCTGGGGATCACAATCAGGTCCTCACCTGTGCAGAAAACACTTCCGCCTGAGCCTTCTTCCCAGGCTTCACGGTCACTCAAAGTTTCCTTAGGAGTCGTGCCGTACAAAGTGATTGACAGTAAAACGTCTATGGGAGACTAGGGAGAGTTGTTTGTTTTGTTTTTGTTTGCTTGTTTTTCGTGATTACATGATTTTAAACAAGTTATTAACCAGGCCACCTGGGTAAACTATTTTCTGCACTTGCTAGACCTCCCATCTCTGTGGTGAGGAATGGCAGCAAGTCAATGCTACTTCTCATTGCACACCTGGTACTCAGTAGGCGCTTAATATGTGGATCCAGTATAAATGTCGATTTATTTTGTTTACCCTTGTCCTTACTATGAAAGGACTGCCTTCCTTGTAATCTCGGTGGCCCGTAGGCAATACTCTCAATTATACAGGAAGTATACAAGGGGTGTGTGCTGGTCCCTTTTTACGAATTGGACACACCTGAGAAGAGTTCATCTCAAAGAAGAAACTGCCTCCCTCAGCCTGCCCTGCGGGCATGTCCGCAGGGCCTTTCCTTGACTGATTCACTGTGGGCAGCGCCACTCCTACAAAGGCATCTTGGGGCATATAAGAAAGCCGGCTGAGCAAGCCATGGCGAGCAGGCCAGTCAGTAGGCAGCATTCCTCCATGGTTCCTGCCCTGAGTCCCATCAGTGATGCCCTACATTGGGATGTATAGGGCAAATAGGTCCTTCCCTTCCCAGGCTGCTTTTGGTCACCATGTCACCGAAGCAACAGAAAGCAGACTGAGGCCCAGAGAAAGCTTATCTACATCCCAGGCCTTAGAAAGCCATCCCAGGAAAACACCTGTATGAGTACTTAAAGAGAAAAGTTCTCATGATTATTGTGATTAAAAAACAAAAACAAAAACAGCTTGATTACTTTATACAGCAAACCAATACCCTGTCCACATAGACCACTATAATGAGAAATAAAAGAACTGGAGCTGCCCCTAGCAAGGAGAGGAAGGAGGGAACCGGAAACAGATCTAGTGGGTTTGTTTGCTTTTTTTAAGAAGACTATTGTAGTACGTTGGAAAACAATGACATTTCGGTTCTCGGCAAATGGAGCCTGCACTTGAACGCCTTGGGATATAAGCTAGCAGCGCTGTGAGCTCATCAAATTAGAAAGCTTCTGTGCCCGCTGTCACAAACCCAATGTGCGGTAGCTGCTTCCAGACTAAAAATAGCTTAAAAACGAAAGAATCAGATGCTTTGCCATATCAAAGTAATTTTAGACTTCATAATTTACAAAAAGCCAAGCCATGAGTTCTAGCTTTACTCACAGGCCCATTTAGAGTCCCCGTACCAACATCTTGGTTTAGAAGAAAATAGTCTATTTTAAGGAACTAAGATTTTTTTTTTCTTTTTTATTAATAAATCCATTAACAAGCAACACTATTTTGACAGGGCCCGGACACATGAAATCTGCTCTGGTCCAGCTTAGCATGTGTTTTATCAAGTCAGGGAGAATGAGAATCATATGGTAGTGAAACATTTTAAATATGATTGGCAGGCTCCATCCTGAACTTCTCAGGTTAATCTCTGCTTAGGAGAATCAGAAACTCTTGCTAATCTTACTTTCCCCTAAGAGTCTATGGAGAAGCCTGGCTTAGGGCCTACTGCTTAGCCTCTCCCCAAGTCACGTGACCCCGGAAGGCAGCAGGGATCGGCAGCAGCTGTGGCAAAGGACATGGTGGTCCCAAGGATGCAGACTGGATCCTCTCTTAGCAAGACTCGGAAGGATTCTCCAGCCTCTCTGCCTGCTCTACCCTCATACATTTCACCTATTCTTTTTCTAATTAATGATTTGGGAGAAACGCTTATTTGGAAAATAAGTTTCATTTTTCTATGTTTCATCAAGCAAAACTCAAAATTAAATATTGAACCGTGTCTGGGGCAGCAGAGAAGTGTAACACAGAAGCTGAGCCAGGAGGACTCAAGTCTTTTAGGCCATCTTTTTGGGATGTTAGTCTTTGTGTGTGTGTGCTTGTGTGTGTACGCACTTGTCTGTGTCCTTGTGTGTGCACTTGTGGTGTATTTGTTTTTGTGTATGCTTATGCACTTGTGTTTGTATGTGTGTGCACTTGTTTGTGTGTACTTGTGTGTTTCTGTGTGTATGTGTACTTGTGTGTGTTTGTATTCTTGTGTGTGCACACTTGTGTGTGGGGAGGCACAACGGGTGCATGCACGCCACAGTGGTGTGTAGAAGTAAGTCAGAGGACAACCTTTTCATGCTGGCCTTTGGTATGTTTGCCTGCCCTGTACCTGTTTGCCTGCCCTATACCTCCCAGCTTCTGGAGAATCTCCTGTCTCTACCTCTCATCTCTCCATAGCAAGGTTCTGGAATTACTAATGCTTGGCTGTGAAATGTAATTCTTTACCTGGGTTCTGGGGAATCCTAACCCAGGTCATGAGGCTTGACTTCTTACCTACTGAATCCCCACCCCTGCACCTCTGAAATTTTTAAATGAAAATTACAACTATTTTATATGCATATAGAAATGAGTGAACCTTGAATCTCCCTGTCAGTAAAATACTCTAAACCCACAGAAACTTCTCGTCGGGGCTAGCGAGATGGCTCAATGGTTAAAAGCATGCAATGCTTTTACAGAGGTCAAGAGTTCAGTTTCCAGCTTACAACTCCTGTAACTCCAACTCCAGGGGCTCACACAGGTACTTACATAGGTACACACACACACACACACACACACACACACACACACTGAAATAATAAAAGTAAATCTTTGAAAAAGGAAAAGAAGGAAGGTCACACCTGAGACTGTTCCCAGATTTCTCCTTGAATTCCCATCTCTCCCACTGGCTTAAGAGAATAACCCGGCTGCATAAGCCCAGGTTATTGCTTAGAAAGAAAATTATATAAAAGTTTTGAGTGATGTAAACTTACAAAGCACACATCACTTTTGTTCCTATGCTTAAAAGACATGAGATCAGGCTCCTGCTTAGAGACTGGTACTCCGAGGCACTTAGAATCCCACTCCACACATTCAGTGCCGGGATTTATCACCATCGTTTTGGTTCCTACGTTTGCTCGAAAACAAGAGTTCTGACAACTCAGGATGCTTGCTATTTTATTCTGTTTAAAAGTATCTTGATTTCTACCCAAGTCCATCCAGCCATAACCTGGCATCTGGGTACTAGAAGCAGCTGTGGTTGTACGTCATCACGGCCTCACTCCCAGTACTACCCCCCATTTCTCTGCCAAGCCAAACACTTATTTCCTAGGGAACAGAAGCTGGAAGGCCTTAGGGGTCCCATCCATCCAGACAAGATGCAATTTAGGAACCCTCTTTAATTACACTGCCAGAGTGGTACCAGCCCCATCACACCCTAGAGGCAGCACAGGCATGCCCTTACCTCCGAGGCTGCTGTGATCCTAATTAATCATAGCATCTCCTGAGTTTGGGTTTCTCTAAATACGAAGGAGGAGGAGAAAAGAAGATGGTCCCTGTAGCCATACCAGCTCCGTACATCAATGAAACGTTGGCTGGTAACGTGGCTGGGAAGGAGTCTGTCTACAGGGTGAGGGATTTAAGAAGCCATGCGGTCATTTTAAACACTGTGCAATGACGCTCACAATACCGAGCCCCAGTTCTGCATCCTAGTCCCTGGGGGAGGGGCCTTCTGACCACTTGCTCCTTAACTCCCCGCCAACCCGTCTGCTGCACTCCCTGCCAGAGAAGAGCTGCCACACGTCCATTATTACCAATTGTGCTCCCAGTGAGTTATCCCTGTCACAATCAACCCTCCATCCTCACCTATGCCTCCATAGGGTGCCACTGTTGACAGCGCCCAAACATCCCCTAGGAAGATGCCTGTTCATTCCAGCTACCCTTCTGGCTGGTTTTATTCCTTCTCCGGAGCCGTGGGTGTTTAGGTAACCACTCTTTTGGGCCCCTTATCTACTCCAGGGAGCACGCTGAGTCTGCGTTTTCCTTTGCTCCTGTCATCCACTCACTGATGGGGCCTCATGGGCAACTCATGACCCTCTCCAAGCCTCCCTCATTCAAGCGCCTGTGAGCTAGAGTGCTCTGTTAGCCATCTTAACCCCAACTCCATATTCCCTCATATATGGTACAGGGTCAGAAGACCATGTGACTCTGTGCTGGCGTTACCAGGAAACCAGATTCTAATACGGGGAGGAACTTGAAGCATCAATTGGTCTAAGCCCTCGGTTTCGGTGCCAGAGAGGCACACGGTTATCTCTTGGCAGATATGAGAGTAATCAGGTCTCCCAGGCGCACTCACTTGTACTAAAACTAGAATGTAACTGTCTTCCAAATCTGGCTGGGATGCACGGTATCAGAGTAAACTATGATACAGAGTAAAAAAAAAAAAAAAAAATCTGATCACAACAAATTAAAGCTGGTGTTTTCCTCCCCCCAAGTAGAAGATAAAAGTCCCTATTGCAATAACAAGAATTTGAAGAGACATTTTCTGTACAATCTAGTCACATAAAACATTTTGAATTGCATTTGTGAGTAGGCAACTAAGGCGTCCAGTTGCAAAGTATATGTATTTACACTGATTCAAGTGTCTAAAAGCACAGTCTGTTGGAGGGTCTACTTAGCAGGTCACATAACTTAAGATTTTACATACACACAAGCAGACGGACAAACTTGAGCCGGCTACAACAAAGCTCTAGGGAGCCACTCAGACATTTTAGTACTGACACATACAAATTCGTGGCAACAAACAGTGATGACACCTTTGAGTTTTTTTTTTTTTTTCCAGTGAGATCTTTTTGTACCAGGGTACAGCATATAGAATACAGAAGAAGGAAGATGGCTAAACAACTAAGCCTTCCTGCAAACTACTTGCTTTGTGCTACACACAATGTGGCGTAGCCCTGTGGACAGTATTAGAGTTTGTCCATTCCGGTCTGCAATGATGATTTTGGCTGAAAACCTCTATGCTAACTTTATGCTTTATAAACGACCAATTCTTGCTGTCTACATCTTTTAAAAGTGAAAGAAGCCACTATTGTTTTTTTCTTTACAAAAAAGAAAGAAAGAAAGAAAGAAGGAAATCTCAACTTTGGTTCTAGTAAGTTAACAGGGTCTGTTTTTACAGAATACTAACGTGTAGCCTTGTTTTTCCTTTACCATATCCGAATAAAGGGATAGTGGCCGGTCCTACTGCCTTCAGGCCAGCTTTGAAATCATCACCAGCGACGCTGAAGGCTAAGACGCTGCTCTCCAGAACTTAAAACTCTCAAAACCAACCCCATCTTTCCCCCAGCACAGTGAGCAACCAGTGGGCTTTGCTTCACTTCCTAGCAACCATCTTAAAAGACACCATTTGGTTTTCATCTCAGAAGACAAAACAGTCTCTGTCCTGCTATTCATTTTGTGGACCACACAAAGTTAAACAGGGAGAGATTAGATCATGACACCAGACAAACGCAGGGAACAAACACAGCTAAGTGGATGCCACAAAGGGCGTGTCTGAGAACACAGAATTTGCTGAGTCTGAGTCAGATTTTGCCCTTGTGGACTTTAGGATGCCCTCGGCTATAACGGTCTCACTGGGGAAAAGCTTGACTTTTCCATTCTGTCCAGCTGCGGCATCCTTCAGGGGCTCCAAAAACACCACTCTTTTACCTGCCTTCGGTTCCTCAGCAGAGCCATCGCTAGTAAGGCCGGGACTAAGAATGGATGAGTGGGCACGGGCACTGCTTTGGTTCTGAAGCATATTTTTATGTCGCTTGGCTCTACATTTGCACGGGCACGGTGTCAGGTACAGATACAACAGTACCAGGACTATACTGGCCACGCAGGCAGCGAGGGTGGTAAAAGCCGTGTTAAATGCCTCATGGGCGTGGGATCTGTTTATGGTGAAATTGCTCACATTTATCATGATATCCACAGTTTCATTTAACAGACGCTGCCTATTCATCGCAATACAGGAATAAACCCCAGCATCCTCAAAACCAGGGTTCTCGATGACCAGACTTCCGTTGTAGAACACACGGAAGTTCCCCGTGTCTTTGTCTGGCTCTAGCAGTCTGTTGTCGGGACCAACCCACACGAAGTCGGTATTCCCGTTCCCAGCCTTGCTGTCACAGTGGACAACCGTCCTTTCCCCAACCTGAGCCTCGTGAATAAAGCCGAGCGCGTGGAAGGAGCCATTGATGACGCTGTAAGAACAGTTCAGAAAACTGTCCTGGAGCAGGGACAGCTGGTGGGAGTGCCTGGAGTCCAACCACAGGCGACAGGTGTAGTCATCCTTAAAATCCATCACTGAGCTAAAGTGCCGACGGTACCAGAAGGTTAGCAGTGAGTGCAGCGCGCAGTCACAGACGAACGGGTTCCCGTGGAGGTAGATGCCCCTGAGCTGTTTGCTCGGCACTAAGTTTATATGGTGCACTGGTATGGAAGGAATTCGGTTATAGGAAACATCTAAAAATGTCAGATCGGCCAGCTTGAACCTCCCAACGTACAAATCCATAGGAAACTGCGTGAGGGAGTTGCCACTCAAGTAGAGTTTCTGCAAGCGGGAGAGCCCTCCGAACGCTGCCGGGTCCAGAGATGACATATGGTTGTTGTAAAGCAGCAGCACTTCCAGAAGCTCCAGCCCTTGGAACGTGCCACTCTTCACCGACTTCAGCCTGTTGGATGACAGGTCAAGACACTTTAAATTTGGAAGAGACGAGAAGCTGCCAGTGGAGATGCTGGTGATGTTGTTCTGCCGGATAATCAGGGTGCTCAGCTTGACGAACGACACCGGGATCCAGTCGGCTTCTAGAAGTCCGATCCTGTTATAGCTCAGATCCAGTCTTCGGATCAGTCTGAAGAGGCTCCCAGGCACCTTTGACAGGTTTTTGTTGGTGCAGCTGACAACGTCGGTGGCGCAGATGCAAGCAGTGGGGCACATCCCTGAGGCACTAGGGCTCACCATCACGGCGATGACCAACAAACACAGCAGCTCTCTGCAACCCGGTCTGACAGCTCCTGGCAGGGTGGGCAGTGTGTGGAACCTTAACGACATTATGGTCGCCTGAGTCTCTTCCAGTCGCTTCTCACCAGTTCAGCCTCCCACCAATCTAGTCACAATATTTTAAAAAAAGAGAGAGAGAGGAATGTACAAGTTAACTGCCACTAGTTAACCCTTCTGTAGTTACTTTCGTTCCAATTAACTTTTGTAATGGGTTTCTTTTCATTTTCAACAAGGAAGGTCTTTTTTTTTTTTTTTAAGAACCTGTTAAATGCATTTTTCCCTAGGTTACTCCAACTCAGTAAATTCCCCAGGTACCTTCTTCTCTCAATGCAACCGTCTCACTATCAGAAGCTCAAATTTTTTTTAAGGATGCATTCTGCCTTAACTTCCTCCACCGACACACACACAAAATACACAATCGCATCCCATAAACAATTGAACGGAAATACTTAGCCAGCCGTCGGTCTAGCCGACCACTCACAGCGCTGGGAAGCCGCAGCGGTTCGGGAGAGGCCGCCGACGGCGGTGCGCTCCGAAGGTCTGCGCGTCCGTCTGTCGGTTCGTGCCCCGCGCGCTCGCACTTTCCCTCCTGCTCCCGGTGGGCGGCAGCCTCTCAACTTTGGCGAGTTTCGAGGCGGCGGCGGCGCGGTGGTGTCCCCGGCTCTCTCGCTCGGCGGCTGCAGGTATCACCGGAGCTCGGCCGCGCCAGGAGCGGGGTGGGCGGCGGGTGAACCCGGCCCGCCGGTGGCGCTCGCAGGCTGCAGGGCCCGGGCTCCCGCGCCCGCCGCCCGCCTTTTATCCCGCGCGCCCGGGGTCGGGAGCGGGCGGGAGGCGGGTCCCCGCGTCCTCGCTCCTGGGGCGCCGCGGCGGGCGGAGCAGGAGAGGGGGGCGCAGCCAATCGCAGAGGCGGCCCGGTGCGGGCTCCGCGCCGCCTCTCGGCCGGGTGGGACCGCAGCGAGGCCTGCGACTCTGCACCCCCAGGCCCCGCGCCCCTCGCCCCGCACCCGCGGGGGAGCCGCCCAGCCCGGTAGGGAGCCGCCCAGTCTGCCGGGGAGCCCTGCGCGCCAGAGCACGCGCGTGGTGGCCCGCAGGTGGCACCCCACCCCGCCCTCAGAGCCTGGCTTAGGGGCTGGGGCGAAGGGCCTGGCGGGCGCTGTGCACCGGGTGCTTGCTGGGGTCCCCGCCCGGGTTTGGAGGAGGTGGAGGAGGAGGAGGAAGACAGGAGCTAGGGCCGCAGCGCGTACCCTCCGGCATCACCGGGGCTTTGGGGGGGAGGGGTGAGAAGGCGCCGCGGGGACGCCCCTCGGTTCCCTGGGAAAGTTCGAGCCCTTTTTCTAACTCTGAGAAGGCGGCCCGAGGCACCGGGCCCAATTCTAGAAGCGAAGGGGCAGGAAAGAAGGCTCAGTAGACCTTCCGGCTGGAGTGCAAAGATAAGAGCATTAGCCTTAAAAAAAAAAAAAAAAAAAAAAAAAACCAAACAAACAAAAATCCAGAGTCTTGCTGGCAGGCTCCAGGACTAGGGTTAATCAGCAGGGGTGGCTACGCAGAAGGACTTGTCCCCTAGAGGCCATGCAGCCCACCAGGCTCCTGTAGACTGAGCTAGCATGCTGGGAAAGACACAAGCTGGACAAGGCCGTGTGAAAATGAGGCAGAGAGCTTGAGGCTGTTGAGCTTTGCGATTAAAAATCAATTTTTGTTTAAGGCTTAAACGATGGGATTTGACTGAGCCAAATGATCCATTTGGCTGTTGTATACGGATTAAAAGAAAGAAATTACTGCCCCTACAAACCATGCTAACTGCAGTAGAAGGGACAGGGGACCAAAGAAAGGCATGCAAAATTGGGGAAGACCGTGGAAGCCTAGCACATGACTGGTTATAGTACTTAAAAACTAAAATGATTGTCTCACCCCACAGGGCACCCTTACATTTAGTGAAAACTCCCCGAGTGAGTGAGTGGCTTGGATGTGAGGGACCAGTGTGTTGTGTTTCTGGTTCCAGAATAGCTCTGTGTTTCTAAGGGAGGGCAACACGATTCATGTTAGTTTCACTTTCAGTCAAGATTGACTTCCACTGTAAGCATCCAGCCACGTGTGCCCAAAGGGCACCTGGATCACTTCCCGGGAGAAATAGAAATAGGTTGAGCTTTTCTGTTAGACCACACCCCGCCCCCTGGCTTCTCAAACAAAAACAACAAACAAACAAACAAAAAACAAACCAAACTTGGTTTCAAAGCCTTCATGGCCACAAAGTTGAATGGTAACATAGAAATGCAAATCAAAGTACTATTTAAATGACCAGTAAGTGACTGGGGTTCCCAGTATTTTGTTAACATCCTATTAGAAGGAAATCAGGAAGGCTGTTTATCGCAATATTAAAAAAAAAAAAATGGGTGTTTTTGAGAAACGGAGATAGGAAGTGATGCTACAGCCGAGGGCTGCCATTGCTCACAGCATAATCTAGGTGTACCCAAACTCACAGGCAGGTCAATCTGATACCTGACCTTTGGGCCACACACCCCCCCGCCCCCGCACATACGTCAGAGGAAAGAGAGGTGTGAAAGTTGTGTGGGTGTGTGTGCTAGCATGGAGTTGAGAGGGCTGAACTTTAATAATGGCAAAAAGTTGTGGCTTGTTTTGTGGAAGATAATTTTTCTCCAGGCATCCTTTAACCTTCATCTTCTAACAGATCCCACCTTAATCCATCTTCTCTTTGCTATAACAAAATACCCCAAGCAGGGTGCTTTTTCCAAAGTCATGTAATTGAGCTCACCATTACAGAGGTTGGATGCCCAAAGTCATATCTCTCCCCTCGGTTGTCCCCTCTCGTGAACACCTCATGCCACTCACAGCTTGGTAAATGGAGTGGTGGTAGCAGGGTGACGGAGGAAGTGACCCCACGGTGGCACAGCATGCCGTACAGGTTCAGGAGCCAGGTTTGTTCATCTTCTAACAGCTTTAGCACCTGTGGCCCCTTCAGACCCGTGACAATCCCTTCCAAGAGTGAGGAAGCCTCCATGAATTAATGGTTTGATTAGGCCCCGCCTCCTAAAAGTCCCACCCACCCTAACAGTCCCGGGTGGTCAGGCTTCTATTACATGAAATTTTGCGGTGGGAGGGGCAGGGGGACACACTCGAGAATCATATCCAAACCACAGCACCCCCTCTCTACTGTACGGAGAGTTCTCTGAAGGCAACTGTTTTACTCTGTCTTAGTCGCGGTGGTACAGGGGGCAGATTCTTTTTTCTTTTTTTTTTTTTTTTTTAAGATTTATTTATTATTAGGTATACAGTGCTCTGCTTGCAGGAGGACATGCAAGCCAGAAGAGGGCGCCATATCACATTACAGATGGTTATGAGTCACCATGTGGTTGCTGGGAATTGAACTCAGGACCTTTGGAAGAGCAGGTGGTGCTCTTAACCACTGAGCCATCTCTCCAGCCCAGGGGGTCAGATTCTAAGTGGTGATGGTTCTTAGCCTTTACACTTCATGACTCCTGCCTGAAAGCTTTAGAGTCCTGCATCCAGCCGCGCCTGAAAGCCACCAAATGCTTCCATTTCCCTTTGTAACTATATTCTCTACTGTCCCCCTCTCCAGTTTTTGCAAATTACTCTGCACAGCACTTTTATCCCTTGTGACTGACCCGGCCGCAAAGCATTCAGTGAAGGTATGAGCTGTGTGCGCGTGTGCCCTTATGTGCCCCGCTGAGCTGTGTTCGCATACATTATTTCACTCAAGGGTCACCGAGACTGTCCCATGACCCAGGTGATAAACAGCTGTACTCCACAAATTGTTTGAAAACGGGATGTGTTGGAATGGTCTCGAAGAGTTTTAAGTTGAGAGGCTTCCTCCTCCACTTTGGAATGAGTACCAAGGCAGATATGGCTAAGCGCCGTCCCAGGCGTTAAAGTAGGACAGATGGCTGTTGCCTCTGGTCTCGTCCGAGTGGTATGTTCTACTGATATTTTTTGACCATTTGGTAATGACTTCAGTGGATAGTAGGAAGTGGCTTCCCACATGGCTTTGATTTGGAATCTTGTGTGCTGAGATGGCTGTGACCATGCTGCACCTTCCTGGCCGCAGAAGCCGCTCCTGGCTGGAGGCAGTGACTGAGATGTGGTCTGGGCTTCTTGTTGTTCTGTGGTTTTCAATTTCTCAGGTTATATGTTTTAAAAATTGAAGAATTAGGGATCAGGGGCAAGACTTCTCTAGGGGAACAGAACTAATACAATGAATATATATGGGACACACACACACACACACACACACACACACAGAACTGATACCTTGAATATATGTACATTTGGGATTTACTAGTTTGGTTTATGCTTCTGTCTTAGTAGTCTGTCATTAGCTGTCTTCACACTGCGGAGGCTGAAAACCTGGCAACTGAGTAGTGTGTGAGGTTGGATGCCTGAGCATCCAGCCTGGTACTGAAGCTTAGAGGATTCCCTGTTCCTCCGGTCTTCAGTCCACGCTGGAAGCCTGCAGAAGTTGGGTTCTGATATTAGCAAGGGAATAGAGCAGCACTGGTGGCAGCAGTGGGGTAGATGACATTGCCATTGAAAGCAAGGGCCAGCAGGCAAAAGGCAAAGCTTCTTAGTTTCCAGACCTCCTTCGTGAGGAGGCGTTGCCGGCATTCCGGCTGGGTCTTCTCAAAAATCCCTCGCAGGCTTGCCCAGCATGCCTGCCTTTTCGTTGTTTTCCAGTTAATTTGACAAGCACAGGCAGGAAGGGTGCTCTTAGGAGCGAACTTTTTATTATGGAGATGCAGCTCCAAGTAGACGATTAAAGATCTGTTGCAGAAAGCAGAGTTCGAGAGAGGCTCCATGAGAGAGAGAAGCCCACTGAACTGTTTGTCTAGGGGCTTTTTATAGGATGACGGAAACTAAAGCAGGCCGGAAGGCATTTCTATGATGATTGGTTCATTCTTTGAGCCATCACAAGTTGAGCCAATGAAGACCCACACTCTGCGCATGTGCAACCAGGGAGCCAATCAGACACTTGCCCACCTGATGCTCTCTCAGCGGAGTGGTCACTCTCTGAGCGCCACCTGTTCAGCTTTGGTTTGTTTGTTCAGTTCGCCCCTGCTGCTGTTGCTGCTGTGGACTTTGCAGGTGTTGTCGTCGTCGTCGTCGTCGTCGTCGTCGTCGTCGTCGTCGTCGTCGTCGTCGTCTTGCACTTTGGTGAGGGTCTGCTAGCCGATGGGCGTCCCCTGTTCTCTCTTCGTTCTCGTGCTTACACGTTCACCTTGCACTTTCGCCCTGGTTGGGGGTGGGGGCTAACTCCTCTCATAGCTGCAAAGATAAAACTGCTGTTTTCATTGGTTACTTCAAATCTAGCTCACGGTCTATGGCGTGGGCCCTTTTCTGGAACAGGTGGAGGCTTTTTAGAAACCGTTTTGTACCCACAGTGAAGCTTGTTATAATCGGCTGCACTTGAAATCAGAATGCGCGATAGGCTACAGTGCCTTGCGCAGATTTCCCCCAGGAAGAGGGTCTTCAGGGAAGCCAGCTAGCTAGCCTGCCAGAGCTGGCTCGGAACCCTGTTCTTCCTCCCATCCGGTTAGCTTGGTTATCTGATACCCCTAATACCCCTCTGTTTTACTGCTACAACAGGGGTTTTACTCAAGGGTTGACCTGGAGGAAATGCTGGCTTTGCCTACCACCTCCAGAAGTACACCGGACTTTGGCAGCCTTTCCTGGTCTTGGCCGGCCCCTGCTGCTTTGTGTACGTGGTCCAATGTCTGCTAGGGAGGTGGCAGCACTCTGTCCCATGACTCTCACTCTTGGAGATGACTTTTCCTGAAGGTCGCCCCATGGCTTGCTTTTAGCATGCTCCACTTGACTGGAAGTGGGTGCGGGGACCACCTCCCCCCACCCCCATCCCCAGGGAGAGCCCAGAGTGGTCAGCTCTGAAGTAACCTTCACCCACTGGCCTTCATGTTGTCAATGGAGAGAGAAAGCCGCCGTTTTAAGCATTTTAAGTTGCAAGCTCGTAGTTGAGCACCGAGCATCACTATCCAGCCACTACCTGTTAAGTCCTTGAACTGGTTCCTCTCTTCTGAAGTTTGAACCTGAAATGCTCATGTGTTTGAACAGCTGGTCCGCGCCTTGGTGTAGGCCTTGTAGTGGGGTTTAGCTGGAGAAAGTGGCTTGCTGGAGGTGGGCCCTGTGCTTTCTCAGCCTGGTCCCCTGCCTGCCCACTGCCTGCTTCCTGTCTGTGCGTGCAATATGGCCAGCCACCTCACACCCACACTCCTGCCATGGTGCCTCTCCAACGCACAGGCTTGTGCAGCCTTGAACTGTAAGCCAAGGAGCCTTTCCCTTAAGTTACTTCCTGTCAGACATTTCTTCACAACAGCCCTGTCAAGCCCTGTCCCACTGGCCATCTCTGGGGATTTGCCTTTTCTCGCCAGGTGTGCGCAGCTGGGGTCCTGCAGTACGCAGCCTTCAGTGTGTGCTGCTGCTCACTGACCCTCTCCAAGGTTTGAGCGGCACTGGGTCCAGCCTGTTAAAAATCCCCACATAATTGGATGAGCTGTACTTGAACTTGAAGTGGGGAGGGGCTACAGTCCCATCTCTTCAGAGTTTTGAACTCTAAAAGTGTTGGACCGTTGTGTGATTACAGAACCCCGCCCCGCCCCCCACTAGAACTATGAGGTTGAAGATCAGTCCACTGTTGCCCAAGCTTGGGACACTGACTGGTAAACAGGAGGTACTAACTAGTTGGATCAGGTTCAGGCATAACTTTTCACTTGGCTCCATTACTATTGCACTAAGCGCGTGCCTTCTCCGGCTCTGGGGTACTTGGTGTCTGTCAACAAAAGCAGTTCTTCCCCGTTGACAGGTTGCTTTATCGAGTATGTAATTATTTAATTATTTGGTGAGTTAGTTGAGGTTTTTTTCTTTTGGGTTTTCTTTCTTTCTTTCTTTCTTTCTTTCTTTCTTTCTTTCTTTCTGGTTTTTCGAGACAGGGTTTCTCTGTGTAGCCTTGGCCATCCTGGACTCACTTTGTAGACCAGGCTGGCCTCGAACTCACAGCGATCCGCCTGCCTCTGCCTCCCGAGTGCTGGGATTAAAGGCGTGCGCCACCACGCCCGCCTTGAAGTTTTATTCTTTCTTTTTTTCTTTCTTTCTTTCTTTTTAAAACAAGGTCTAGGTATGTAGCTCGGGCCATTAGGGGGTGTCTCGCTCTGTAGCTCACACAGGTCCCCAACTCCACAGCCTTCTGCCTGAGACCTGGGAGCGTTGGCCTTGCAGGTGTGTCGGCAGACTTGGCTCAGGCGTTCAGCTACGGTTGCATGTCACATGTTCATTGCAGCACCTTTTCTAACAGAAAAGAAAGGGGCAGGTTCTTAATGCAGCAGGCGCGTGAGTAGACAAAGTAGTGTTGCTGACATCTGGGGTCAGACCGTATTGATTTGCCTCTTGAACTGTGGGTTGTGACTCAGGGCGGAGAACTGAATGTCAGGGTTGGTTTCTGAACACTCCACAACCACAACCACAACCACTTAATTCAGAGCTAAGTACACGGTGAGCCTGAGGAGTGTCTGGCCGTGCTCACCTGTGCTGCCTTAGGTGACGTCACTGCAGCTCTGGCCTGACCCCGCGGCGTGCACACATGCAGTCGTGCCATGCGGACGCTGCCCAGAACACCCCAGCTTGTGTTTCATGCTATAGTACACTACAGACGGCAATGTTTTCACTGCATGCGTGAGGCTCCTGCTCATACGGAAGCAGAGTTGTCTAATTATGAAAAACGAAAACATTTAATGTTCTCCTGCCGTGGTTCCTCAGCATGCAGACACCAAATCACTGCGTTTGGATTATGTTGTGTTAGTTTGTTTTTTAAAGTATTATTGTTTGAGTTGCCAGCTAGCACTTCATAAAAAAATAATTAAGCAAAAAATTGACTTAGGGTCAGGATAGAATTTCTGAAATAGCCTAAACGTGCTTCTGCCATTTTGTGTTACATAATTATGTTAGGTTGTTAACATTATTGGTGATTATAAAATCAAAATGTCAATCAACTCAGAAAAAAGAACACTGACAATGTTCTGTTACAGTGTTTTTCAGTGTCAAATACCTTCCATGATTTGAAGATTGAATTAGTTTTTAAATTGTGTGCAAGTGGCAGGAGGGATGGAGCACACGTACCCTCGAGGCCAGAAGAGGGCATTGGATGCCCCGGTGATAGAATTACAGACAGTTGTGAGCCATCCAACCCGACTACTGGGAACTGAGCACTGAGCTCTGGTCCTCCGCAAGAGCATTACATACATAGTCGTCTTTACCAATGAACCATCCCTCCAGCCCCAAGATCTAATCCTTTCTATAAAAATAAGCAACCACCTTTATTGCATTGTGATGCTACCTTGGTGTCATCTCCAATAAATAGTAAAATTACATACCAAAACTTTTTTGAAAATCAATTTTTTATTTCAGCATGTTTTTAATTTGTATGCCTATCATGCATACATACATACATATATACATACATACAGCAGTTGTCTTGTGAAAATTTATAGGGCAACAACGGGTAATGAGTGGGAAAAGTTTAAGAAGCCCCGCTATATTGCCATGTAAAATAATATGGACGGGTACTATTTGATGACATCAAAATTACAGAATGGTACAATTCTGATTCTTGTAAAAGAAATTATAGATAGATAGATATGAATTATGTATTACGTGTAGATTATGTAAATAAATTATTTTCCTACACCACCAGTGGTTTTTAAGACCTTCCTACAATGCTTTTATGGTGAGAAAAATACAACAGAGAGTCCTAGCTAGTTAGAGTTTCTGGTTAGTGGTGGCTCACATTTAGTGATCACCCACCTGAGTTCCAGAGAGCCAGGCCCTCCTGGCCTTCACAAGCAGGCAGTGAAGTCGCCCCTGTGAGTGGGGGTGGAGGGAGCAACTGCCACCAATGTTGGCGCTGCAGTTGTTCGTTTGGCAAACGTTTACTAAGCACCTACAGTGTGCCAGGCAGTTAGTGTGAGCATCACAGTGGCTGTGAAGGATCTGACAGCCACACCAGTGTGGTGGAAACGATGCACACAATGGAAACAGGTTCTTTAGGGGTCAATAGTCTGCGTTCCCAGGTCCAGTTCAGGACTCACCATCTTTTGTTGAATTTCACCACAGAACACTGAGTCCTCCCAAGGCTGGCCTTTGGGAGGGCCCCATGCTCCCCTGCCTCACACCACAATTTGTTTTTCAATGGGAAATGAAAATAATAATAATTAAGGACCTTTTCCCTAATTGTGAAAATGCTGGGTGCTTACTGCAGAGAGAGGGAAGGTAGAGAAGCAGAATCCTGCTCCTCCTCCCTTTCCCTCCTCCTGCTCCTCCCCTTTCCCTCCTCCTGTTCCTCCTCTTCCTCCTCTCCTTTCCCTCCTCCTCCTCCTGCTCCTTTCCCTCTTCCTTCTCCTCTTCCTTCTCCCCTTTCCCTCCTCCTGCTCCTCCTCTCCTTTCCCTCCTCCTGCTCCTCCTGTTCCTCCTCTTCTTCCCCTCCTCCTGTTCCTCCTCCCCTTTTCCTCCTCCTGCTCCTCCTCTTCTTCCTCCCCTTTCTGTCCTCCTGCTCCTCCTTTTCCTCCTCCCTTTTCCTCCTCCTCTTCCTCCTCCCCTTTCTTTCCTCCTGCTCCTCCTGTTCCTTCTCCCCTTTCCTTCCTCCTGCTCCTCCTCTTCCTCCTTTCCTTTTCCTCCTCTTCTTTTCTCCCTCCTCTCCTTTTCCTCCTCCTGCTCCTCCTCCCACTCCTTCTCTTCCTTCTTCTCCTTTGGTTTCTGGTAACCCAGGCAGGCCTCACACTGGCCATCTTCTTGTCTCTGCCTTCCAAATGGTGAATGTTTAGGAGTGCATCGATCACTATGCCCCTTTTCTTTCCTGTTCCAAATTCAGCCTTGGAGATGGAATGCCCCAGTAAGAATTTGCTTCTCAAAACCTGTGGGGCAGAGGACATGGCTCAGTGGGTGAAGAGTTTTCTGCTCGAGAATGAGGACATGAATTCAAGTGTGCACAACTCACATACAAAACTAGACCCACATGCCTGTAACCCAGGCACTCCCCAGAGGTAGTCGGATCCCAGAGGCTCACCGGCCAGCCAGTCTAAGTGAAACTGCAAGCTCCTGGCTCGGTCAGAGAGCCTGTCTCAACGGGGAGAAAAAGGTAGAGAACGATGGAAGACATTTGGCATCCACCCCTGGTCCCCACCAGTGTATGCATGCGTAAACACACTGCAAACATAGGCACACAGAAACACAGTGTGCACACAACAACAAAAACGCATTCTTTAAAAATTCAGTGTGCTGAACCGATGCTCATAATTATTATGATTACCTCTTAGGGTCTGGAGCATAAATGGTAGGGGTCTGATTTTCATTTTGCCCATTACTAGCCTGAAGGGGACCACCTAATTTAATTCCTAAATGCTATTGTGTCCTCAACACTGGGGTGGCCGCTGTCATTCTGATGCGTGCTGATAACATCACACACTCCCCGTTTTGAGGATTTCCTGTAGCACTCATTACCACTGCCTTATGAAGGCAAATGTGATTATTCAAAGTGGCATCTGATTGGAAGGAAGATCACTCACCGGCTAACATTAACACAAGGGAAGCCGGCTAGCACTGAGAGAGGGAGAGAGAAGCCTCGGGGTCACACAGCCAGCATGACCGTGGCGTGCCATATGTTACTTTCAGCAAACTCAGGCTTTTGTGGCCAGTGCGCCACGGGTGATTTGCTGTGGAACTCTGACCTTTCCATTTGTGGAAGTGAAGTATGCCATCATGTTCCCTTGGAGAAGGGCCTCCCTGGAGAGGTCACAGGAAGTGGTCATAGCAAGGGCACGCGGTCCAGGCAACACTTCCTTCGTACCCTGTACACTGAATAGCTACAAGGACCCTAGGAAGTAGCTATTGAAACCCCCATTTTCTAACAAGAGCTATGAGGCCTCGTTGGCGAACAAGATCGGAGGTAGAGCCGCTCTCTCACCCTGGTCTTTCTTACCCCAGTTTCAAGCTTAACCATTAGTGCTAATGTTTCCCATTTAGGGAGTAGCAGGGCCAGCCATGATTTAAATTCCATTCAGCAAATATTGTTAGTCTTGGCCACACTCCCAGAACCGTAATGTGGTTGCTCTCTTCTAGGAATCTTTAGTGTGATTAGAAATAAATGTCGACAGGGACACGGTATAGAGAGTGCAACTGCGAGCCAGAGGTGACCGAGAGCCGGAACGCTTGCTCAGAGAGAGGCAAAACTTCCGTTCTTATTCATTTAGTTGACAAAATATCTGATTCAACAAATGAAGTGTATGTACGTAAAAACAGAGTTTGGGAGAAACAAGTGTGGCCAGAGGTGAAAAGTGATTTCAGAATTAAGTGACGATGCGGGGCATAGTGACACGGGCTTTTGGTCCCAATTCTTAGGAGGTGTGAAGAAGAAGATTTGTTGCTCATGACTAGCCTGGGCTATGTAGCAAGTTTGAAGTCAGTCAGCCTGCTTCATGAGATAGTGTCTCGGGGACAAATGACAAAAAGAGAGGATTAAGCAACCTTAACTTCATGACATTAACAATAAAGGTTTATAAAGTAAAGGGAGATGTATCTCTCTCGTGGCATGCACCATGGGTCTGGAGACACTCAGTAATTAAATGCCAAGTAGTGTCGTATAAAAATACAGTAATATGGTAAGATGCACCATTGAGTAAAGAATCAGATCCTTGGCTTTTGGTTCCAAGTGCTCTCTGCTTCTTGGCGGTGTGGCCTTTAATAAGTAACTCGGCCTTGCAGAGTCCAGCCTGGGTGTGATGTAACAGAGACGCAGTTTGATTTTGCAAGGTTGCCTCAGGTGAGACAGGCGAATAGGTCCTCGGGAATTATAAAGCTGTAATCGAGTATTTTGTGTAGTTGCCCTTGGCCTCAGCTGTGGTTTGATATAGCGCAGATGTTTAATAAACATTTGTTGAACCTAATGGCCAGGGTTTATGTACAAAATAACGGAGCTGGAGCGGTGGCTCACCACAGCGTGTTTATGCCAATTATGTGCTTCCCGGGCCCTGCTCCTCCGGAGTACAGCGTGTCCTCGTTCGCTCAGGCCATCTCACCTTCTCTCGGCTGCTGCAGAGGAGGAGTCACCCAGTGTACCCACCTGGCCTTCCTAGAGCCCCCAGGGGACTGACGAGGGCGACTTCTTTGGTGGAGGCCTTTAGGAGTGAAGATGGGCCAGCTCAGTGTTCAATGGAAAATACCCAAAGGGTAGTACAGGGGGGAAAAAAGCGCAAACATAAAAGAATCGCTTTGCCAAACAGTTTTGACGTGCCGCCCCTCGCCTCCTACGCAGTGGTAGAAGGTGTTGGTTTTCTTGGCAGGTACCGGGCAGAAGCAAACCGGCTGCCGGAGTGCACTTGCTGGCATTCCCCACTTTGTGGAAACAACGGTGATGAGAGCACACTTAACGGTGGCAGTTGGCCACATTTGCCTCAAAACAAAATTCCCCGTGTACTCAACTATATGTATTACAACGACCAGTCGGCCTTTTGCTGGGGGAATCATGGGAGAGTCTGGCTCCTTAGCTGTTAGATCAGTGAGTGTTAAAATGCTTTCGCCAGCTTGGCAAGGGTGGTCCAGGCCGGGGGGTGGGGGGGCCCCAGTCAGGACCATCAGCGTAGTGCTCACCGGCAAAGCTAGAACCTTGGTATTTCTGGCGTCTTCCATACACAGAGAATGATATGTAAATAGAGCCAGAACAACGTCTGCCTGGTCCGTGGACCAGAACTCGGTATTGGTCCAGCTATACGTCATGCCTGAAAGAAAGCCTTGAGAAACAGAAGTTACACACATGCGTGTGTTCGGGGAGTGTGAAATAGTAGTAAACGCTAATATTTGGTGGTCTTAACATTTAGCAGTATCAAGTTAGTGTAATCTGAGGGCACTGGGGACAGCCAATAAGCAATCGCTGAAATCTTTTGTGTTCCTTGAGACAGTCTGGCTTTGAACTTGCCATCCTCCAAGGGGCTAGGGATAACAAGCACACACCAACTCCTACTTTTCGATCAGCTAGATTTTTGTTTTTTATTATTATTATTATTATTATTATTATTATTATTAATTAGTAGTAGTTGCTGTTTGTTTGTTTGTATGTTTGTTTGAAGCAGGGCCTTGTGTATCCCAGCCTGGCCTCAAACTCAGTACATAGGCACAGATGATAACGAAGGTCTGCTCCTCCTGTGAATACTTCTCGAGTGCCGAGGTTTCAGGAATAAAGCTGCCACACCCCACTTATGCAGGAGCTGCATGCACGCTAGTCAAGGACTCTCCCTACTAGCCGAGCCACATCCTCAGCCCCTTCAAAGAACCTTATTACACGAGAAATTCAATGGCCTCCGGTTCCGCCCAGGGGAGACAATTGCTGTGGCTACTTAGACTGCTCTTTCCTCTTTTCCCTTATCAGCGCTTTGGCTAAGAGGAAGAGTGCGGAGCCTCGCTGTAAATAAGGTAGAATGGATAATGGGGAGAGAGGCTCATGGATCGAGAGTGTGTGAATTCGTGTCAGAAAAACTGTCAGAAAGCCAAGGAGCTTTATCTAGAGATAAAGGCTCAGCAATAAGTCCCCAGAAGCAGGCATTTGTAGAGTCTCAATAAAGATGTAAACATGCATTTGGAAAGGAAAGTGAACAACCAAACAGGCAGAGATTGCACTCTGTCCAGCTGCCTTGATGGTGAACGCTAGCAAGGGAAGGCAGGAGACCAGACTCACGGAGTGAGGTGAGCAGACGAGCTGCAGGCCCTGAGGTGCCCGATACCTAGGGCTTCTACCAGCTCCATGCCCACTGTGTTTTCTTGCAGCCACCAGCCTCCCAGTGGCAGAGACCCCTGATTTGTAGCAATGCAGATAGTCTTTACACGTTATGTTAATGGAATCTGTCCGCTTTCCGTCTGCTTCGGTGCTAAGCTCAGAGTCACCTGTACTTTTGGCTTTGTGCTTAGCTATAGATTTGTATCATATTCCATTGTATGTCAGTGTCGTGATTTCTTTAACTGTTTCGTTAATGGAGGCATTTTGGTAGCTTCTAAAGTGTGTGTGTGTGTGTGTGTGTGTGTGTGTGTGTGTGTGTGTGTGTATACACATGTATATGGAGCCCAAAGAGCAATGTCAGGTATCTTTCCCACTTCCTCTCCATAAGACAGAATTACATGCTGAACCCGGAGCTCACTGTTGAACTAGCCAGTCCGCCGGCCCCAGGGGCCTTCCTGTCTCCACCTCCCCAGTGCTGGGGTAACAGACACACACCATAGTGCCCAGCATTTTCATAGGTGCTAAGGGTGGAAACCGGGTCTTCACGCTCACGTAGTGAGCACGTTGCCAGCTGAACCCTATCCCAAGCCAGGTTTCCGCTTTCGGTTTTGGTCTACTGCAAGTACTGTTCCTGTGTGTGTTGTAACGTTTGAATTTGGTAGGCATGCACATTCCTTTTTTGTTTGGTGGGGTATTTGTTTGCTTCAGACAGTCTGTTAGAGCCCAGGCTGGATGTAACCACTATGTACCAGGGGATGACCTTGCAGTCATGGGACTGGAGACATGCACAGTATGTCAATCCCACAGCTTGTTTGGAGCATATTCCTGGGATGGGTTTGCTGGGTGAGGTTATATTCATGTTCAGGATGCGTAGTAAACTACCAGCTCCCGGAAGTGGTTCTATCAGTTTCTCCTCCCACAAGGACTATGTGTAAACCTGTGTTCTTAACAGCCTTCGCCAACAGTTAGTAGCGTTTTTTTGGGTTTTTTTTTTTTTTTTTTTTTCATCCTTTTATCTTAGTGTGGCTCCACTGTGGCTGCAGCATGCCCATCTCACAGATTGATGACTCCCATGGCCTTGCCATGGGAGGGGTTGGGGAAAAGAAGTCCTTAGCTTTAGCAGAGTTGGTTTCATCCCATTGTTTCCTTTGTGGTTAGTTTTGTTTTTCTATTTTGTATCTGAGGAAGGTTTGCTCTGAGGTCCTGGAGGGGTTTGCCTCTAAAGGCTCTGTCACTTCGGCTCTCCGTAGTAAGCCACCGGGAGTTGGCTTTTGTGTACAGCGTCAAGTACTTTCCCCTCCTCCATTCAGCTTTCCTACTGAGTTCCAGGGTCCCTCTCCTGTAAGCCAGGCACCGGTAAGTGCGCAGGGTTGATTCTGGACTCCTCTCTCTTCTTTTGGACACAGACTGTTCCAGGACCTACAGGCTCCTGTTGGATTGTCAGTGGCCTTAGAACAACAGCCTTGCCACTCCTGCCACAGACCCACGTCTGTCCTTCAAGGACACCGTAGCTCTCCTAGCCCTGCCTAGTTACATGCTAATCTTAGGAAGTTTGTCAATTTCTGAAAACAAATAAACCAACAGGCATCTTGGGTTTTGATTGGGGGCTGCCTGGCAGTGTGCATTCATTTGGAAGTGCTGACAGTGCCCTTCTCTATTTTTATTTGACTCTATAGTGTTTTCTTAGCAATGTCGTGTACTTTTACGATACCTTATAAACCTCTAAGTATTTGAGTTCTAATTCCATTCTAAGTATGTTTTATTTTCTATGTATTTCTTGCCAGTTCATACAAATATGCCTAACTTATGGAAATACTGTTCAAGGGTGATCTTAATTGTCTCCAAGTGACAATTTTATTTCTTGCTTTTCGTTCATCACCTCCCCATCCCCCCTCTCTTGTAGACCTCAAGGTACAGTGTTGTATCAAAGTGGTAACAAGCTAATCTAGACTCTGTCCTTAAGCTGAAGGGGAGTTTTCAGGGTTCTGAAGCCTTTGACATTGTGTGTTCTTTTTAGCTGTTCTTTGCCAAGTTAAGCGTCTGGCCTGGGAGCCAGCTGAACGTGTTTTCTCAGTGATATCATACACTTTTCTAATTTCTCATAAATCAGGAGCCACAGTTGCCTTTCTCAGGTGCTTGTCAGCATTGGGGATGCCTGCAAGACTCTCCTCCTCTATTGGTTCTTGGGTGAACTGACTTTGAGTTGTAGACCATCCTTATGATGTAGGCTGAACTGCGCTCACTTTGGTTCCCTCATACTTTAAGACATCTTAGAAATGTTTCTGAAAGGGGAGAAAAGTGGAATTTCTTTCTTCCTAATGCTCATCCCAGTTTTTAAATTGCACTGTGATATTTTAACATTTTTGAGCATGTCTAAGAGGCTTTAATCTTCTTGAGGGATTCTTGAATACAGGTATTAATTCCTTTCAGAATGTTTGGAAGAGCTCATTAGTAAGCTATCTGGGCCTGGATTTGCTTCATTGTCATATTTTCTGTGTGCGTCTTGGCAAGTTTTAGTTTTTGAATTGGCCGTTTTATCCACATGATCAAATTCCTCAGCATAAAGTTATTTTTAATCCTTTTGTTGTTACCCTTTTTGTATTTGTGTGATCCACCTTGAGGTTTTTCATTTCTCTTTACCCATCTTAGTCAGGCTTCTCTAGAGGGACAGAATTGATAGAGTGAATGGGCATATTCATGTATATTTGAGTATATATGGAATTTACTGGGGTAGCTTACAGGCTGTGGTCAGCCGAGTCCAGCAATGCTGTTTCTAAAAAAAAGTGCCAAGACTGGCAGTTGTTAAGTCTGTCTCTCAGCAGCTGCAGGGAAATCGTAGAGAGTCTCTGGTCTTCGGTCTACATCTGGAGATGTAGGTTCTAATACCAGCAGAGGAATAGAACGTGCATCAACAACAGGACAAGTGAACCCGCCCGTGAGAGTGAGGGCAAGCCAGCAAAAAGCAAAAGCTTCCTTCTTCCGTGTCCTTTTATGGGAGCTGCTAGCAGAAGGCGTGGGGTGCAGATTCCGCGTGGGTCGTCCCACCTCAAATGAGCCCGCCAAGAAGACCCCTCACAGGCATGCCCTGCCGTTTGCGTTTTCATCGGTTTAGACGTGGTCAAGTTGACAGCCAAAGTTAGCCGTCACAAGTACACCCATTGTCCGCTGGACACACAATCACATCTCCTTCATAATGTGTTTAATTTCCGAATGAACTGGTAACCCGGCCACGTTGCCACCTAGCATAAGTATTGCACATACAACGGCAAACACATTGTTAAAATAGGCGGCTATGGGTCCTAGATGGGGCATCCAAGTACTTGGCCTGACTAATGGCTGTGAGGGGGATGGAGAAAAGAGAGAAAGATGGACACAGAAAAAAGTCTGGGTCAGGTAGAATGGGCTCTGTGATGGAGAACCCTTGGCACCCTGGGAGTGCAGGCACTACAGTTACAGGGAGGAAGGGTTATTGCATACAGCTGAGCAGGAGGCTGGGTCGTTGCATACAGCTGAGCAGGAGGCGGGGTCGTTGCATACAGCTGAGCAGGAGGCGGGGTCGTTGCATACAGCTGAGCAGGAGGCGGGGTTGTTGCATACAGCTGAGCAGGAGGCGGGGCCGTTGCATACAGCTGAGCAGGAGGCGGGGTCGTTGCATACAGCTGAGCAGGAGGCGGGGTTGTTGCATACAGCTGAGCAGGAGGCGGGGTTATTGCATACAGCTGAGCAGGAGGCGGGGTCGTTGCATACAGCTGAGCAGGAGGCGGGGTCGTTGCATACAGCTGAGCAGGAGGCGGGGTTATTGCATACAGCTGAGCAGGAGGCGGGTTATTGGTGATAAACAAGGAGGCGGGGTTTATGGCATTCAGTTGGGTCAAGGAATAAAGTTTCTTTAATGTCTGTAGGGCCAGTACAAGAAGATAATATTCTCAAATTTATTTTAATATTTTGAAATTGTTGAGACTTTGTTATAAGATATGGATTTTAATATGCTTACACGTGTGTGAAATGAATGTAAACTGTTTGCACACCTAGGGATAATATCAGATGTCAACTGCGCTGTTCCTGTCTTCTATAGTTGCTGACTCTCTGTTTTGCCTTTGTCACCAAGTATTGACGACGTGTTCGTTCTTCTCAGTGTGATTGTTGCTTTATACGTTTTAAAGCTCTCTCCCCTATGCTGCTAGGTGCATAGATACTTAGGCTTGTGACATCAGCCTGCAGAGTTGACACTGCTGATGGTGCAGTTCCCTCTTCGCTTTCTTGTTTTCTCTTTGATTAGTTCCAGGAGGGTATATTTTTTTTTCCTTTTACATCAAACATTTATTATATTTATAGCCTATAATTGGAGTTTAAAAAATGGTCTGACAGGCATGGTGGCTCACACCTGTAAATCCCAGCACTCTGGGAGGCAGAGGCAGGCGGATATCTATGAGTTCGAGGCCAGCCTGGTCTACAAAGTAAGTCCAGGACAACCAGGCTACACAGAGAAATCCTGTCTCGAAAAAAAAAAATGAAACAAAACAAAAGTCTGGCAGTCTTTGTCTTTTATTTCAAATTGGATCTGTTATTATATTCAGTGTAACAGCTGATATGTTGGTTTTTTAGCAATCCTCTTTTTATCTTCTTGTCTGTTAATTTCTTCCTTTGTTTTTGTTTTTGTTTTTTTTGTTTTTGTCATCTTTTCTTGCCTTTCTTGGAATATTAAAAATAACATTCAATGCTTTTATTCTTCGAGTTATATACTATTTGATTATTTTGAATTATTCTAGAAACTGTAGTATAGTTCCTTGATTTGTCACAGAATGTCTCAGTCTGTTAAGGTACTGTAACAGAATTCCCTTAACTGCACAGCTTACCAAGAACAGGAACTATTTCCCACAGTTAAGAAGCTGGGGAGGCCCTGGTCACAGGGCAGCAGATCCAGCTCCGTTCTCACAGTGGTGCCTTCAAGCTGTTTCCTTATCCATCACAAGATGCTTCTCTGGTCACGTTTACAAGGACCCTAATGCCATCCGCAAGAGGTCTAGCCTCATAGCATAAATCCTAGCTTTGTTTCCTGTTGCTGTAATAAAATAGCCTGGCAAAAACAACTTAGCCCACAACTCCACGTTACCCTCTTTAACAGGGAAGTTGCTGGCGGCAGGGACTGGTTCCACAGCCACAGAGCGAATGCATGCAGGCAGGCCGCAGGGACTGCTTCCACAGCTGCAGAGTGAATGCATGCGTGCATGCAGGCCACAGGGGCTGGTTCCATAGCCTCAGAGCAACTGCATGCATGCAGGCCACAGGGGCTGGTTCCACAGCCGCAGAGCAAATGCATGCATGCATGCAGGCCACAGGAGCTGGTTCCATAGCTGCAGAGTGAATGCATGCATGCATGCATGCCACAGGGGCTGGTTCCACTGCTGCAGAGCAAATGCATGCATGCAGGCCACAGGGGCTGGTTCCACAGCTGCAGAGCGAATGCATGCATGCAGGCCGCAGGGACTGGTTCCACAGCCGCAGAGCAAATGCATGCATGCAGGCCCCAGGGGCTGGTTCCACAGCCGCAGAGTGAATGCATGCATGCATGTAGGCCGCAGGAGGTGGTTTCACAGCCGCAGAGCAAATGCATGCACGCAGGCCACAGGAGCTGGTTCCACAGTCACAGAGCGAATGCGTGCATGCAGACCACAGGGGCTGGTTCCACAGCTGCAGAGCGAATGCATGAATGCATGCAGGCCGCAGGGGCTGGTTCCACAGTCGCAGAGTGAATGCGTGCATGCAGGCCGCCAGTGCTCAGGTCACTCCCCACTCTTCATCCAGCCTAAGGCCCAGCCCATGAGACGGTGCCACGTGCATTCAAGAATCATCTTCAACCTCAGTTTACCCAGTTAAGGAACTCTCTCATAGCATGCCTACAGGACAACCTAACCTAGATTTGTCCTCACTGAGTGTCTCTTCCCAGATGATTCTAGGTCTCGTCATATTGACTATTAAAACCATCACGCCAGCTCTTGTCACCATCACCCCAGGGGTCAGAATTTCTGCAGAAGAATTTGGGGAAAGCGTAAACCTTCAGACCCCCTACACAGAATTATACAATTCATTTGTCCCACTGACCTAATAGAAGACCTGCTAAGCCATTTGCCCTCATGAGTACTGTGTTCTTGGCATGTCGCTTGCTTCCACATGTACTGTATGCTTCCAAGTACACTGCAATTACCGTTTTGTTTGGGCAACAGTACAGTATAAATATTTATTTATGTATCTATGTGCTTTCCAGTGCTTTTCTATTCCTTCTTGCAGTTCCCTCTGAGATTATTTTTCTTCTGCTTTGAAGAACGTCTTTAAATCACTCCAAAAATATTTTTATTCTTCTTTTATTTATGAAAGATGGTTTTCCAAGATACAATCTAGGTTGGCAACTGCTTTCTTTGAGCCATTAAAGTTGACGGTGTTTTCTTCTGCAACCCATTATCTCTGTTCATAACTGTGAATCTTAATGCTGCTTCTTTGAAGATAATGTCTCTTTTTTTAAATTCTTTTGGCGAACTTCAGGACTTTTACAAATCTCTGGTTCACATTCTTTTGACTATGATGTAGTTGCTTGCATTTTTCTGAGTGTTTATCGTATTTTTTTTTTTATCTGTGCGTCGGCATCCTTGGCTTGTTTATTATCTCTGGGGCGTGGACTCAGTTATATATGACTGTGAAATGCTCACGGGGGTTGTCCCTGGCTGTTGGTTCTGTTCTTTCATTTCTTTTTGCTTCCACGTGCTTTCTACTGACAGAATCGCAGCTCCCTGGTACAGCTGCTTCATCACTGGTTGCTCTGTGCCCCGCCTGCTGTGTAACTGATTCGTTCTGTCATTTCAGTTTTCAAAATATTCTCCCTAGAGAAAACTCCCCCTTTCATTAACTGTTCATGTTCTTTATCATAGTTATCAGAAGTATTTTACCTTCCTTTTCTGGAAACTGACTTTTGCCTCATCTGTGAGCTAAGAAGCTTAGTGTGTGTGTGTGTGTGTGTGTGTGTGTGTGTGTGTGTGTGTGTGTGTTTTAAGTTTAACTTATTTAGTGTGTCTGTGAGTGCAGGCACACATATACCATGGCAGCCGTATGGAAGTCAGAAAATAGTGTCATGAAGTCAGTTCTCCATCTTCATGTGAATTCCAGGCATCAAATTAAATAACTTTACCCGATAAGCCATCTCGCTAGCTCAAAAGTCCATTCATCCGTCCTTCCTTCCTTCCTTCCTTCCTTCCTTCCTTCCTTCCTTCCTGTCTTCCTTCCTTCCTGTCTGCCTGCCTTCCTTGCAGTGAGGCCATTTTAATTTTTATGTTTATTCTGTTTATGTGTTTATTCTGTATCTGTTTTTGCCTGCTTGTCTGTATGTGCCCTGTGTGCACAGGTGCCTAAGGATAGGTGGTTGTGAACCAGCTGGTGTGGGTGCTGGGAAATGAACCCAGGTCCTCTGTAGGAGCAGCCAGCGTTTTTATCTGCTGAACCATCTTTCCAGCCCCTCAAAATTTAGTTCCCTGCTGTGTCCTCCAGTCTTACACTTGACCATCGCATCCCTAGCTGGTGCTGACTGCACTCCACTGTCTCTCAGTGACTGTGAGAGGACAGTCACAGAAGACAGGTCTCTTTCTGGGCCAGATGTTAATTCAGCGAGACCGTGTCTCATGTTGGGGAAGAGAGGCCAAGAGAGCCAGTGCAGGGGCGGCCCTGAGCACTCATCACATGCCCTGTATCCCGTCACTAGTAGGGTTTTAGGACTACCTTACTGTTGATTAAAGGCTGTATCCTATATTGGGCACTGGATTAGCATGACTTGGAAATACAAACAAACCTTACTTAGTTAATTAGGCTAATTCATTTCAATAATCTACTTATCTTTAAAGCTGCAGTTGTTTTATCTTAATAACTAAAGGATTATAAATACATATATATTATAAAGATAAAGGGCAAGTTAAGTAAATACAGGTGAGTTAGTTATTATAATTTTATATTATTTTATATATTGTATATAACATGACATATGTAATATATATATTAATTGATTCACCTGCATTTACTTAACTTGCCCTTTATCTTGTCCTCTTTTCAATCATTGAAAATAGAGCCAGTTTTCCTGTGTATTGTCATTCTCTGAAGCTCTTTGCACTACACCTGACATACTCTGGGCTTAGTCTGTGGGTCAAATTAAATTGCAAAATCTATTCTTGCTTTAAGAAAAATGAATATTTTAAACCAAACTACTTGGTGAGCTGTTGCTACAGCATAGGAGTAGACCACTTGTCTAGCATGCATGAGGCCCTACATTTAACCCCCTAATTTGCAAAAAACAAAAACCAAAAAAAACAAAAAGCAGACTCTTTATAAATAGATATTATATTTATTTCTTGTTTAATTGACTCATCATCTGCTTTGAGCGTATTTGCTTCTTAATTGACTGCTTTAATTTCATTCTGTTATATAGTTTAGAAAATAACCTTGTAACCCACCCTTTGCATGACTGGGCCTTGTTTCAGCTTTACCTGAGATGAGGCCAGAGAAGTAGCTCATCAGGTCAGAGCATGTACTGCACTTGCACTGGACTCAGGCTCGGTCCCCAGCCGCCACTCACAACCACCTGGAACTCCAGGTCAAACACAACACTTGCTAAGTAGCCATCTCAGTCTCCTTTCTGTCGCTATGCTAGCGGCACCGTGATACGGCAAGCAACGAGTTTATTTGCCTTACACATCCCCACCACAGTCCATCACTGAGCGACACCAAGGCAGGAATCCAAACAGGGCAGGAACCTGGAGGCAGGAACTGAAGTTGAGGCTGTGGAGGGGTGCTGCTTCCTGGCTAGCTCTCCGTGGCTTGCTCAGCCTGCTTTCTTAGACTTCCAAAGACGACTTCCCTGAGTGAGCTGGGTCTTCTTGTATCAGTCATCAATCAAGACAGTGGCTCACAGGCTTGTCTGTGGTCCATTCTCATGGTATATTCTCAATTGGGGTCTCTAGCTAGTGTCAACTTGACAAAGGAACAAAAAAATCTAACTAGGAAGGTGGCATTTTGCAGTTTCCAAAGAACGTTAATATTTATTTTCTTGGTTAATTCCCTTAACAACTTGATAGATGGGTAAAAAGTAAAGTAATGGAGGATCCTGAGAGTCAAGGAGCTGGCTCACATTTCTACACCTTTGATTGTCCAGGTCACAACTTGACCTCAAGTCCTGTGCAGCCTGGTTCAGTGGCCGGTTGTATCCACTGAACATGCCTAACATGGCTTGTATGTCTCTCAAGATGAATGTGAACAAGGCAACACGCCCTTCAAAGCATGCAGCGTAATTTACAGTCTCCTGAGTAACTGCGTGTTTCCTTTTCCTGCCCAAGTTCAAATCACTAGATTTTAAAGAACCGGGCAGGTTAGCATCTGCCATGGGCAAACAGTAAGCTTCCTGCTAGCTCGCCTGCAAGCCACTCAGTACAGGAGAGAATGACATTATGATGTTTACTTTAGCCCTCCTTCACTGTTTTTGTTTCTAGGTGCTGAACTGAACTCAGTGTCTAGAACCAGGAGCTTATAAACCATTGTTTATCTAAACTTATCGAGACTCTACCTTCAGACAGCTGTAAGGACACTCGATTTCAGGGACATCTGGGCAAGTTTGAGGTATTTAAAATGTGGTTCAGTGGAAAGCTCCCAAACACCACACCAGACAGTGATCGGTAGAGACTTTTTTCGGGCCGGGTGCAGCACTGTTCTTGCGCAAGGTGTGCTGTAGGTAGTGCTAAGTATGCTGGCTGTATTAATTAATGCCGGGATGCAGACAACCTCAGTCCCGGGGTCTGCCTCTTCGGTGTACCCATAGCTGCTCCAAACCTCATCTGTAGAGGTAGCTCTTGCCCCTCTGATAGCAGGAGCAGTGTGTGTGTGTATGCATGCGTGTGTGTGTGTGTGTGTGTGTCATTTGTAGTAGAAGGAAAGTGTGGAGAAACAATATATTCATGCATATTCCAAGCATCGTTCTGCGTTACACATCATAGCAAACATAGCGTAGCTCGCGTCAAGCCCAGTCCTATGCCACACGGTAAGGAGGGGGTACTCGGTCTGGGGAAGTAGTTGACATGTACTGGGACATTTATGCCACCATCGCAACTTCCTTCTATGATAATTTCTGTCTTTCACAGTCTCAGCTAGAAAGGCAGCCTCAGCAGCCCTGGCCCACCCTTTCACCTGTGGGCTAGAGCCATGGACAGTGAGCCTCAGGCTCCCTCATGATTTTGAGGCAAGATATAAAGGCCAGGCCAGGCTGTGAACTGTGTCGATGGCTCCATGCTCAGGGAGGGGCAGGCTGGCATCAGAGCAAGCCAGAGTCAGGGACAACCAACGATGCTTTGTAGTGTTTCAAAGTTATAACAAGAGGAAATCAGAGCTCATGGAGAGAAGAAAGTAGACATGTTTTTAAAAGAACAAGACCAGTCTGGTCAAAAAACCAAAGACAAAAACGAATGGATAAGAATGCCATTTGGGTGCGAAAGACCTCTCTTTCCCAACTCTGGAGGCCGTGAAGCCCAGCTGGACTTTGCTTCCTGCTTGTGGAGGTCTGTGAACTCACTAGCTTTGTCTCATCATTTTAATTTCAGTTATACTTAGAACTAGATTTGACTCCTAGCAACCAACAGGCTCCAGTTAAGGGGCAGTTCCTTCCCTGGCCACAAGTGCTTTTGGCTCAGCACTGCTCTCTCCTGTCAGGAAAGAGACATCCTGTTCTCTCTGGCCAGTGTGCTGGCCCTCCAGGGCCATTGTAGAGGAACAGAGTAGTGTGACAGCCACAAGCAGCACTGGGGACTGACAAGTCACCTTCTGCATCCTGCTCCAGCAGCCAACCCCACACACTGAACCCTCCTGTTCTGCACTCTGTGTGAACCGTGCGCACTCTTCTAGTGATGCGAATGCCATGGAAACACCAGTGAGGGCTGCTGTCTGGCGTGGACTTTGCACCTTAATACGGTGCCTCCGAGTCCCAGCATTCTTCTGTTGATGCCTGCCATACACACGTGGTGACCCAAACGTTCAGGAGTATGCTTGTCCCTTGGCCACGCTTTCTGGACTCCCAACTGCCCTTGAACTCCAAGTCCTGCTAGAATTGTTTGAAGTGCATCAGGGGACAGGAAATCATTATTAGTTTTTCCTTGGATGAAAGGGAAGGAGGGAGGGAGGGAGGGGAGGAAGGAGGGAAGAAGGAAAGAAAGAAAGAAAAAACCTGGACTTGGACCAACCTCATTCACAAAATGGTGACTAAAGGAGCCAGTATCAGCATTGGAACAGGCTTCGCAAGCTAGCATAACCAGCCATCTGGCTATTCCTAACTGCAGCGCCTCAGGCCGGAATCCATCCCAAGCCAGCCACAAAGAGGCTTTCCAGTGAAAACCCAGCAGCACACAGCACACTGGCATTGGTGCAGATTTATGCACATTAACACAGTGGTCCTGAAGGCTCCTTGTGAGCAGGGTATAAACAACATTTACTGGGGAAGGGCCGTTCTCACAAATTCTACTAAGACCAACAGGAGGAAGTAAGTTTCCAAAGGCCCCCACAGAGAGCATCACTAGAAACTGAGGACTGTCCAGCCACACTGTTCTAAGGGCAAAATGGCTCAGCAATGGAGTTACTTGCCTTCAGGCTGGGCAACCTGAGTGCTAGCCCTAAGTCTACATGCATGGTGGAAGAAGAGAGCTGACTTTGGTGGATTTTCCTGTCTTCCATATGCATGCTGTGACACAAGCACAGGTGCGCAGGCACACAAATAAGCATATTAAAAATGTTTAGTATACCGTTTAGAAATACTTCCATTCAAAGAGAACTGCTTCTCCCAGCAGACTATTTTGTTTTCCTTTTCTGTATCATTAGAGGCAAGAGCAATATTCTGAGCACTGGGAAGTCACGCGGGAGTAAAAGAAAATGAGGGTTTTGGCATGCTTTGTTCTCTCCCATATCATGTCCTTGCTGCTTGCTTGCTTTCTTTCTTTTTTTTTTTTTTTTGGTACAATAGTACGATTTATTTTCCAAACACCCCAGCTTCGTGGGATGAGTCACTGGGTATTGGGAAGCAGGTGACTCGACCATCCGTCTACCCCCTTCAGCCATTGCCCTTGTTTTCACTTTGCTTCCCTACACCCATCACTATATTAAAAGGGACACCAGGCGTTCCTCTGTTTAAAGCATCTTCACTTCATTTGTGCTCTTTGGTTCCCAAAGTAATGAAGCGCAGTTGTTATTAACCTTGTCATGGCTCAAATCCCATGAAAGATACTGACTTCACAGACTTGAGTCACGTGCAATCCAACCACTGCGCCAATCAGGTGCCTTCCAAGTGGGAGGTAAGCCAAGGAAGGGAGCATAGGAAAGAATACACGTGGGCTGTACCCGTGAGTCTGTTTCCTGCTTGCTTGACACTTAAGTAAACATTGGCTTACAAGGTTATTTGGCCATTTGGTTTCAGAGAAGGAGACTCTTAGATATAGCTGCCTAAGGTGTCTTATGTGTCATATTAATTTGAGGGCATAATTGTTTATTACATGTATTCTTTTCAAGGGAAATAAATATAGGTAGTGGAGGGAAACATGCTACTTGGGCCTGAACTGTGATTGGCCTGGAGTTGGCACCTACGCAATGGCACTTGCCCTCTAGTCGGGAACTTGCTCTGGTCACTGGGATGGCACCCCTTGTGCTGAGTAGCTGTTGTTGAGTCAGTGTCCCTGTCAGTAAAAGGTTCCTCCAGGGCCTCATAGCTCACTGTGGTCCTTGTTGACGGACTCTCTGACTTAATTATTTGATGCAAGACAAGCAACACACAACACCCCCCAGTCATTCTGCCTTTAACAGCCCATTGCTTTGAAGCCAGTTTATACCCAATGCACTCGTCACCGAGCCCCTTAACTTCTCCCATCCTGACAGTGTCAGTGGAGGAAACTTTGGGTTGGATGGAAATTTGAGTTTGTTGCGCATTATTCCCAAAAGGAGAACTTATGGAAAGATACTTGTCTCTTCCATCTAAAGCACCCTGCTGCTGACTCCCACAGAGCTTCTGTGGAGTTAAGTCTGCCTTTCCAGGTCATCATTTGACCACGCATCTGCTCATCCACCGCTAGCTCCAGTGGTCTACCAAACTAATATTTCTGCACCATTAGCTTTGAATACCTGAAGGCAGGCTCAATGCTTGGGAAACTCTAATGAGCATGTATCCATGTGGAGGCTCTCAGGTAGAGTGTATCAGAGTTTTTGACATGCTTTGCCGTGGGCTGGGGAGTAGAGACTGTATATTCCATTACCACTGCCTCCTTCCCACCCCACCCCAATACTGTGTTAGATGGTTCTCCAGGCAGCGCGGTGCCAGCGTGGAAAGACTCCGTGATGGCAGGAGAGTCTAGGTTTTCTTTTAAGGTCAACATATTACAGTATCAGGTTGAACCATAGAATTTTCGGTTTGGATAAGAAATAGTTGACTCCTGGCAGTTTCCCATGCCTCAGGCTGAAGAGCACTGGGCTTGAGTTCTAGCCTGGATTCTACACCATGGGCTGTGGAGTGTCGGGCCGGTTCCTTAATGGCCGAGCCTTGGTTTGTGAAATCAGAATAACCCATGTTGTGTGGGACTGGTGCGATGGTTAGCAACTACATACAGAGAAATACTGGGTCTGGAGGTATGAGATATTCAGGAAGTAGTTAATAATAGAACTCTGTTACCAACCGAAAATAAAGTAGGGTTTCTTTGCTTTTCCTCTGGTAATTTCTGCATATATGGCAAAGATGATGGTTGCTATGGTAGAGAGAAATGGGAAATGTTTGTTTGGCAAGCACGATTTAAAAAAACCCCAAAGCCTGATAGGCCTGCCACGCCTGTATCCGCTGGTATGTCCTAGTAAGGTCACAGATAAAGTTTGACATACTCAGTAAAGGATTAAATAGGAAATATACTGAAGAACAAAGTTTTCAAAAAAACAAAATACAAAGCATTAGCAAACATTCTGAACTGTTGTCAGAGGACTTGGGCTGACTGGATCTCCACCATTCTTTAAATTATTAATAGTGATTCATTTTGCCATATTTTGAGTGAGTGAGTGTTTGTTTGTGTGTGTGTGTGTGTGTGTGTGTATTTCTTTTTTTGGTATGTTGCCACACGGTATTGGTTTGTGGAGACTTTGAAGGCTTGATGGTACTTGAGAGAGACCAGGGTGAGGAAGGTGCCTCCCTGTCATCTGTGGCACATCTACCAGGGTGTGCTCATTAAATGCTCCGAGGAAGGCGGTGGGCACGGCTGCAGTGCCTGGAACACGGCTCCATCTGCTTGGCCAGAAGCTGCGGTAACATCACAGGTTGTGCAACAGTGGTAATTCAAGGCTATTTATGACCATTGTAACGGTGAAGGTCTATATTCTATTAGAAGGCTGTGTTTACAATGCCGCGCAGCAGAATGTGTCCGTGAGTCACTCCCACGGTAACATTTGGTCAAACTCATCACCCAAGTCAGGGAAATCCAAGCAGTTAGTGTTGATGCTGGGGTTCTTCCTCTTCTAAGAGCAAACTGATCCCCACACCCTGCCAAGCAGCCTCCTCCCTTCCGTATCCTTTCCCTGGGCACCACGCAAGTTACAACACCATAGCCCCTCCACACGAAATATCAGGTGTGCATAATTAAGAAAGGGTATTTTTAGCACATGTTTATTGTCTCGTTGTCATTACCCCATTATGGGACTTCAATTAGTGACCCTGATGACTCATTTAAATCATAATCAGTTAAGACCCTTTCATTTGTCCATTTAAAGGGATTTGTGGTTTAGTTAATTATCACTTCCTGACAGCCTGAAGGTCGACCTATTTCCTTTTGTTTCATTCTGCAGTTAATCCCCTCATTAAGGGTGATAGGAAATGAATAATTAAATATGTGCCATTTTCATATTTCAGGTAATGAGAGGCCCTCAGATCCCAGCGGACACCATAAGAAGAGAGCTCAGGAAAGGGTTGAAGGCCCGGGCTCCAGCAAACATGTGAGTTTCAGCTTAGCCTCCCCATGACAAAGCTTCCACGCGTGTACTCCCCTAACATGAAACCAGGTGAAAAGACTGCTTACGGGGCTAGCCTCTGACTTCATGGGCTGCTGGGACCAAAACACCCAACAAAAGCCCCTGGGGGAAAGAAGGGTTTGCTTGCATGCACAGTTGCAGGGGGACCTCGGTCCACCTCGGCAGGGAGGGTGTGGTGGCAGGAGTGGGAGGCGGATGTGCACTTTGTGGTTGACTGAGATGCAGAGGCAGCTAGACCAAAACCAAAGGGGAGTGAGTGCAGCCTTCAGAGGCCTGTCCTGGGGGGGTGGGCATCTCCTAAAGCAGTGGTTCATACCCCTCTGGGGGGGTCCAACGACACTTTGACAGATAGCCTGCATAGCATCTATTTACAACATGATTTATAACAGTGCCAAAATCGCAGTTATAAAGTAGCAACGTGATGATTTTACGGTTGTGGGTCACCACAACATGAGCAAACTGTATTAAAGAGCCACCGCATTAGGAAGATTGAGAACCGCCATCCTAAAGGCTCCACAGACTTGAAAACAGTACCAAAATCTGGGTACCAATCGCTGAAAATATGAGCCTCGGGTGGGGGACATCCAGGTTCTCTCAGTTAGGGCACGCGACTGCGCTAAGCATGCGCAGAGGTACTTCAAGCATTCATCCCAAAGGGAACGAACAGTGCCTGACACAGTCAGCGAGCAGCACACGCTGGCTCACCACAGGGCAGCTTCTTGACGACACAGACAGATGATGTGGGGTGCAGGCCTCAGCCATGCATCCCCGTGCAGTGTCCAAGCCTCCTCTGACTCACTGGGCTAGAGATTAAGGGTAAACTGTATTAGGCCCTGAGTAAAAAATCTGTATCTCTGGGGTGTTAGGAAACCCAACTTCTACCAAACCTCTCAATTATGATGAAAGGACCTTTTGGGAGGTTGACGCTTTAGAAAATGGAAAGATGATACATGTGGCCCCACAAGGCCACCTCTGTGGAGGGGAGACGAAGCCTCCCACAGCATCCTCTAGGGGCACTAACTGAATTCCTGCCACCTGCCGCAGCCCTTCCGGGACTTTTCCTTGCTACAAGAAGCCTGCTCATCCGTGATCATCCCAGAACTGTTATGTGGGGACCAGTTGTGTGAGGCCCACCCTCTGACTCATGCCTCCTCTATTTTTTTTTTTTTTTTTTTTTGAGGGGCCTTAAACTCATTCCAACCAGAAGTGTAGTCAGCCCTGGTGAGGAAGCCCTGGTCCTGTGGCCAAACAGAAGCACCTTGGTGCCTTATTGGTTCCTTTCATTTGCTGAGTCAAGACATAGAAAGTTCTCTAAAGGAAGGGTAGGGCGGGGCTGAGATGAAAAGACAGGCAGAGCAGAGCGCAAGGGTGCCTTTAGTAAGGAAGCAGTCAGGCGGAGTCTGGGATAGGCACGGAAACTGGCTCCACAGGGGAGTGATGATGGCTAGACTGGCCCGCCCGTGGTGGGGAAAGGTCTCAGGGTTGGGCCAAGGTCTTGGCATTTATCCCACGTCAGCGTAGAAGGCAGAGAGCAAAAGTAGAATCTGAAAGAAAAAACTTAAGTTTACAAGAGTGGCTGAGAGAATCTGACAGGAAGAAGAAGGGAGCAAGGCCTGTGGTAAACACAGCCTCAGAACGAAAAGGAAAATAAAACATATTCAAATAGACCGTTGATTATATGAGAAAGGACACAGCGATTATCGGTCAGAACTGAGTCTTAAAATCTGCTGTCTCATTAATTTACTCAAAAATGGTCCACCCTCATTAAGACCTTTATGGGAAGTAATGCTGCTCCTTTACAATGGGGTGTGGGAAACAGCACCTCTAACCCGCTCCTGCAAGAATGAGTGTCAGAGGGAAAGAGAGTGGGAGTGACAGAGCCAACGTGCCAGTGCCCTTCAGAGGAGCACACACGTGCATGGATGTTCACACATGTGACAGATGTTCACACGTATGATAGATGTTCACACATGTGGATGGACATTCACACATGTGGTAGATGTTCACACATGTGGACGGATGTTCACATGTGCATGGATGTTCACACATGTGGACGGATGTTCACATGTGCATGGATGTTCACACATGTGGACGGATGTTCACTGAGACAAGCAGTGTCCCGCAACCTCATTTCCTCATCCCTGAGTGGAAAGCACTGGATGGTGGAGTTGGAGAGTTGTGTACATTTTGGTTGAACAGTGTGTATCACTCAGAAAAGGAACCCTGGACAACCTCTCTTTCACTGTGTCACGTTTCAGAGGAATGAACGGGACAGAAGAGTAGTGTCTCCGCCCAGAGCCACATGTGCCTGATCCACCGCTAGAAGGTAAGGGCCTGCATGGCTGTCTGGTGGCTGATATGGGAGAGCTGATGTCAGGAACTGTTTAATCAGGTGCGTTCGTTGCGTTTCTCCTTACTGTAAGCATTACACTTCTGTTTGTAGAATCAACAAGCAATGAAGTAAGCCTTGCATTGATGACCTCTTCACTCAGGGGACGTGAGTTGCCCAGTGGGAAGGAAAGAGGGACTTATGGGAAAGTGCAGAGTTCAGAAGGCCCCACCCTCTCTTAGTGGTAAGGGTTGGGTGAGTCTCATGTAGAAGCGCCAGCAAATGTTCACTCTGTGGAGACAGGGAGCCTCCATCCAGACAGTGCAGCACCCACTGCCCCCAGGACTCCCTTTCTGAGGGAGTTATGCTCCCAGGGCATCCGTGAGCGACAGTTCCACTCTCCCTGTTACCATAGTTTCATGTGTTGAAGGCCTGGCTCCTGGCTTCTGGCTCCTGGCTATTTTGGCAGGTTCTGGAAGCTTAAGAGATGGGGCCTAGCTAGGAAATAGGTCAGTGGGATTCTATCTTGCCTTGCTGCCTTGCCTCTCTCTCTTCCCTATGTGTCTTCTTCTCTCTCCCTCACCGCCTTGTCTGTCCCCTCCCCTCTCCCTGGCCAGCATTAGCTCAGCGCCTCCCATCCAACACACCCTTCTGCTGGACTGAGACCGTGAACCCAAACATTTTCCCCTTTAGATAGTTTCTCGGGTATCTGCACAGCAACAGAAGACTGTGGAGTGCACCCCCACACACACAGTTTTCCCTCTCTGCGCATGGAAAGCTGTAAGAGAAAATAAGCCATCCCGTCTGGACATGGTCCCTTCCTTCTCGGTCCACCCCTGTTTCTTCTCAGTCACTGTCTTTCACCCTGGAGGACCTGCTTGTCCCCACTTCAGGCAAACACACTCTAGGCCCTGCTTTGTGTGTCCTCAGGCTGCAGCCTTCCCTCTGTGGCATCTCTCTCCTCAGACATGTTACTCCTCCTTCCTACCTAGAAGGGATGCCCCACAATGCACCCTTTTCCCACCACTTCAGAGGCCTGTCCTGGAGAGGACACAGGAAGTTGTCAGGGGACAATATGAAGGAGCTCACTTTGGAGACACTGACAGACATCCTGTAAAACATGCGTGGAGCATGGACCCATGCAACTGAGAGTCACTGAAAGGCTGGAAATGTTAGCACTGGCCCAAAAGTACTCGAGCAGTGTGATTTTCATTCGCCTCTTATTTCAGCAACGACCACTTAAGAGATCTGTCTGGGTATCCGGCTTGATGGTATTTCCATTTTGAAATTGGATCAAATGAATAACAGTGATAAGTAGTAAATGTCCTAAGCTTGGTTCTGCCCTTCATGTAATATTCATACCAGCTCCTTCCTGCAAACTTTTAGCATTTCAGAATTAGCTAGACCCAATCCATTTTATGACATCTTCAGTTTTTAATGCTTGGCCATCAGACTGATTCTTTGAAATCGCCGGTTCTCTGCTGTGTACTCCCTGGATGGCCGTTAGCAACGAGGCCAGTTGGATCGTCTAATTTTCTTACCCCAATTTTCTTTCTTACAGTGTTTCTTAATTTACGATTCTGACTTCACGGTCGTCTTGGTGCTGGCTTTTACTGAGCTTTTTTGCACCAAGACTAAAAGGTGCTTGGTTACTTGAGAGGGTAATGATGGTTCCATCTCTAGGCCAACATTGTGCTGGCTGCTGAACAAAGCACAGGAAACATCCTTTTCTATTCACAGTCTGCTACCTACCATCTCCTTCTTTGGAGACTCGGCTTCTCATATGTCGCTGTGTACGGCCTTGAACTTCGGGCCATCCCTCCTCTGCCTCTTGAGCGCTAGGGTTACAGGCTGGAGCCACCTGCACCTGGCTTATGCAGTGCTGAGGACGGAGAGACCATGGCTTTGTGCGTGCCAAGGAGACACGCTAACAACGGGCTCCATTCCCAGCCCTAGTGCTCCCTGGTCTCCATGGTAACAAAGCCCACTTCAGTTATCAGATGGGAGTCATGTGGTCCAGAAGAGGCTAGTTTGAAGCCTTCTCCAGAATTTTCCTACCACATGTGCTGAGAGGTTGTTGACTGTGGGATGGGGGAGTTAAAAGTCCCGCCTTCTCTTGTGGGATAATCCTTTCCTTGGCTCCTCCTGCTACTCCTGAACTCAGCCAGAGCAAAGCAAAAGCCCAAGAGAGGCAGAGATGAGAGACCAATAACAGAGGGCACACCCTCCAGCCTCCCACCACGCCTGGACCAGTCCTCTGTGGGGTGTAAGAGACCTCTAATTCTTATACCCACCTAAGTGGGTTGGAGACATTACTGTTATTTGTTAATGGTGACTCCACGGAGACACAGAAGTCAAGCATCTGGGGGTAAATGTCTCTCATGATAGAGAACTTAATTGTGGCGAGGCTGCCTGGAAAGTTCTTAAACTGAATCCACTGAGGCTCTTGTTTTCCTGGTTGATTTCCTTGATGCAATTTTAATCACACATAGCACCCTGACTCTTTGTTCTAAGTCAGGGACAGGAAGTGACAGCCTTCATATTCTCCGTCATCGCTGCATGTTAGTGAAAAGCTCTAAAGTTCTGATTGGAGGCTGGAGTTTGTTTGTTTGTGTGGTGAGGCTGGAATTTTGGTGAGGTCAGACTTATCCATCTCTGTGGACTACCGTGTTGCCTTTCCAGACTGGTCTGTGGGACAGGGTACCACACGCTCTGCCAGGAGTAAAAGGAGGCTCTTCCCCCCCCCCCCCTTCCACAGGCCCTCTCATAGATGGCCGCATGAAGGGCCCAAAGAGGAGAGGGCACACTGAGGTGAGCTTGCTCAGGGTTTTCTTGGTTTCTCCGAAGAATCAAAAGACACTGAGCCAAATTCAGAGCACGAGGGAAGACAATAAAATACCTGACAAAAACCATCGCAAAGAAGGCAGGTTTGTTGTGGTCCACGGTTTGAGGGTCCATCCATCATGGCAGGAACCTCATAAGGACAGGAGCATTAGGCAGCTGGTCACATTGCATCCACTCTCAGGAAGTGGGGGGGTGGGGGTGGGGGTGGGGTTGCTCAGCCATCTAGGACCCCAGCCCACGGAATGGCGCTGCACACACTTGTTAGGCCTTTCCCACCTCAGTTAACACAGTCAATTGACTCTTCCATCCAGATGGCCAAGAGGCTTGTCTCGTGTGTGATTCTAGACCTTGTCAGACACAAGCCCAGAGTCTGCTGGGTCCTAGGAGATGGTATGATCAGGTGCAGGGCCTTCTCCCTCCACTGATGGACACCAGAGGTGGCACAGGGCCCACTATGCAGATAGGCAGGCAGTGACTCTAGCTGGACAGGATGCAACGCCTCCCAATGGAAAGGAACAAGGCCTCGGGATTCAGTGCTGGTGCTCTGTGACCTGGGCTAGCCTTTAACCAGTTCCTAGGACATCTGTTTAGAGTCCCTTCTGGGAAGGGAAACTGTTGGAAAACTGTATTTTCACTCTGAAGACTTCTCTTATTAAATACTGAAGATGCTCTCAAACCAGAAAAATCAAGACCCTTTCTGCCAATTACAGGCTGAGTGTCCTCAGGAGAGCCATTTAACCTTCCCCAACCCTCAGCTGCCTATATGTAAAATAAAAACAAAGATAACGGTTACATTCCAGGGTTGTTTGGGGACACAAAAATCAATATGAGAAAAGGAAAAGCTGTTTGGACACTGGGCATTCAGAATATAGTAACGTCTAGCAACCATGCTGCCGAGGACTTTCCTACCAGGAGTGAGAAGCCTGCCTGCTTGCGTGATGATGGGGTGAGGCAGCTAAGCTTTGCAGTCTCCAGTTTCAGAACCTTGGGGTCTGCTGTTGCTGAGGGCTCTGGGGAACCGCAAGGGCAGACAGCTCGAGGGCTGCGGAGCTGCGCAGAGCGGATGTAGGAACCTAAACAGGGACTGAGTGGTGACTCTGCAGTCTAAAGGGAAAGTCGGTTCTAGGGATGATGAAGGAAAGAAGTGTTTTCTATCAGTTTCCTCTCCCAGAATCCTTTGTACTCACACATTCTTGATATTCAGATCTCGAAACAACACAATTCCCAAATGTACCCCAAATCACCCTCTTTCTCACATCTTTGTTCAGCTGGATGATCAGTATTTTTACTTTCTGTTAATCCAATAAATTGTAGTCTATTTCCCATTTCCTTGCTCTCTGATGAGATTAAATGCCTTTTTATGCATTTATCAACCATTTGCCTGTTCTCTTAGGTTTCCATTACTTAACAAAATGGAATCATTTTAAGAGTTGGTTCGGGGCCCAGCATCCACTATGGCCATTCTACATTTCACTGAGTTTTCCTTTAAACTTCATGACATTAGTTCAGCTGTTTAATTTTACAACTGTACAGTGTTCCGAGGCAGCACACATATTTTGTCTGTCTTCTTTTGGGAGATTCCTTACATTAGATAGAACTCTTTCATTGTTTGGATTCATTGTGATTCAAATCTAGAAATAAAAATTAAACTTTATAATTTGCCATTCATCTCAGCTGGAGATTCCTCTGGCTTGAGTGAAATCACTCACTTGATAGCACTTAGCATATTTTTGCTCTACTGAAGAAACAGCATGGGCAGTAGGCTTTTGAAGAAGGAAGTTTCAAGACATTTAGGATGCTCAATTTAGGGTTTTAGAAGTTCCTACTGCATGCTTCCACGGACCTGCTCTGTCAGCAAGTCCTCTGGGTCATGTCAGTGATGGTCAGCCCCAGGTACACATTGGAAAAGCATGAAAAACTTTAAAGATGATTTTAAATTTTCCTTAGAAACAATTAAAAAAAACAACACCCAAATCTGCTAAATTGAAGTATCAGAGAGTGGGATCTCTGCATTGATGCTTTATAAAAACACTTCAGATGGTCTTCACGTGCCATGGGAATGGGCCTTGCTTAGTGTGACGGTCTCCAGTGATCTTTCTAGCAGTTGCTGCTAAGATGCTAAAATACGCTACATTGGGGCAGTGTATCAACCTCTTCTGCGATCTTTAGCCTATAAAGCAGAGCTGCTGTTTTCCCACATGGTATAATGGTATTTATAACTGGGCTCAGTGCTTGGCCAGGAAATGCTTGCTAGAGGCTGAAACCATTTATAACCTTCCTGCTTTTTCCACTCCTATCATGGTCTCTACATGAAACATTATGATGAGCTTTTTATTGAGCCAAAAAAAGGTGATCAGAGCAGAGTGAATTAATCAGGGATGATTAGTCACGTGAATTACTAATCCCAAAGGCGTGCGGCCTCTTCTTCCATCTCCACTTTGGGGCTAAATTTAAGACTTATAGGCAGCAAAGTGAGCTTTGTAGAGTTTGTTGTCAATGAAGAGGCAAGTTGGTAGGGTTGCAGGAAGATCCACTTCGATGGATAATTGTTTACTCAGTCAGCAACTATGTAACCAGTCAATTGAAAACATATTTCTGGGCTGGCCGAGATGGCTCAGTGTGTGAAGATGCCTGCTGCCAAGCCTGACGACCTGAGTTCGGTTCCCTAAGATGATGCCTGGACCCACATGGTAGAAGGGGAGAATAGACTTCTGCAGGTTGCCCTTTGACCTCCACCTACATGCCAAGGCTCATGCACTCCCCTACCCACAAAGTCAATAAACAAATGTTAAACAAACAACCAAATGACTTTGGGGCTGGAGAGACAGCTCTTGTTGTTAAGGGCAGTTGTTGTTCTTACAGAGGACTTGAGTTTGATTCCTAACACATGCATGGCGGCTCACAGCTATCCACAGCTCCAGGTCCAGGAGATCCATTGCCCTCTTCATGTCCATACCTGTGGGCAGAACGCTCATATATAATATATATATACATACACATACATACATACATACATGTGTATATATGTGTGTATTTATATATGTACAGTATATTGTATATAAATTTATATATAAATACACACATAAATGTATGTATGTGTATATATGTGTATACACATTAAATTTAGTCAGATGCGATGGCGCATGCCTACAATCCCAGTACTTGAGGAAGCAGAGCCAGATGGTTCTCTGAGTTCAAGGCCAGCCTGGTCTACAAAGCAAGCCCAGAACAGCCAAGACACGGAGAATCTGTGTCTCAAAAAATAAAAAATAAAATAAAATAAAAGTATTTTCTTTAGGAGGTGTTCAAGGACAGCTTGTAGTTGACAAGAACAATGTATCCAGGATAAGATGTGTCCTAAATTTATTGATTAAAATATCGTCTTTCTGCTGAAGAAGGGACTTAGAACTGGACAGGCACAACTCCTAAAGGACAAAGATGTTTCTTATTTTCCTTATGTAGACGATGAAGATATCAAGTGCGAGAGGCATGATCTCCCTTGAATTGCAGTGTGACCTGTTTGAGACACCCCACCCTGGGGTCTCCATTCAGGGACCCAATCCCTGAGGTTCCCCTGAGAAGCTGTTTTGATTATTAAAATGTGGGTTTTTCATTATAGATCCAGGCAGCATGTTCTTATAGATGGCGTCCTGTCAGCCCCTCCTCTGTTGAGTCAGTAACAGGCACAGACAGAGGTTGGTCCATTGTGAAGTCTGGTTTTCCAGGCAACAGGTACAGGAAAATATGAGGTCACAACACCAAAGATTTGAGCTCTCAGTTCAGAAGGTGCTTGCAGCATGAAGGAATTGCGCTGTGAGTCTTTGAAGCTTCGTTTATATAACTTCACATTTCAAAGAGAAATACGTTCCTCCTCCCACTGACTGTGGCTGCTTTAGAAGGATGACCTTTTTTTTTTTTTTTTAAAGCTGAGTTTTCGTAGAACTGAAAAGTCCACTTAACATGTCAGTTGTGTTAATAATAGAGGCCCAGGCCTGCCATGAGCCTCCTGTTTCAAAGGCCCTCACAAAGCCACAAGGACTCAAAGATGTTACCACCTTCCCCACAGGGCGGCCTCATGAGAGACAGTTGTGGAAGACAAACTCTGGGACAATACAGATGTAACTGTGGGCTTCTCTTACCTCAGAGGACATAAATGCTTATAAGATTTTTCTATGTATATTTTTATGTGCATATTTTAAAATTATACTTGAATATACAAAGACAAAATATACTGAGCACTTGAAACGGAGTCTCATGTAGTCTGGAGTGGTCTAGCTCTGACCTCAGCATGCATCTTAATTTTAAGGATAGGAATCTTAGCTGCCTGCCCATCACCACCGTCTACCTGCAGAGCTCATTTCATCCTGCAAAACTGAGACTCTACACACACCGACTAGAGACTTTCCATTCCCCACCCCCAACACCTGACTGCTTCGTTCCAGTCCTCTGAATTAGCAGTGTCCTTCAGTGCTTGTCTGTCTGTGCCTGGCTTCTTGCATTCAGCACACTAGCCTCAAAGGAGAGGTTTTTAAAGAGCTTAGACTTTCAGGTCTCCTATGCGGCCAGCTGTGCCTGTTCAACCCGAGATGTCACATATGTTTGCTTCTTAGTTCTGACTGGATGTAATTCTGTGTATAGCAGTGAGAAACATCGCTCACAGGTGCTCTGAACCCATCCATGGGCACCGTTGGCCTTGGAGAGCACCTGTACTGTCACCTCAGGCTGAGGCAGGAGGCTGAGGAAGGGGGGTGTAAATTTAAGACTAACAGAGTCTACACAGTGAGACCCTGTCGAAAGAAAGGAAGAAAGAGAGAGAAAGAAAGAGAAAAAAAAAAAAAGGAAAGAGGAAGGAAGGAAGGTAGGTGAGGGGAGCCAGCACATCCACAGGGCCCAAAAAACCATCTGTGGGGGTGGATGCGCTCCCCCACAGAGGCCAGCAGCGAAGGCAGCCCGGCTGACTCAGCTGTTGCCAGCCCCAAGCCCACAGGGGCTCTGGGCTTGATTATGGGTGTGTGTTGCCATCTGGTATGTGGGTAACCGTGGTAAGGATGGGCGACTCAGACCCTCCTTGTCACGTGTCGCTGTTATTTTATTTATTTCACTGTCATCACGCAGCCAGAACTGCAACGGTGCAGCATCAGACCTGGGAAACACTTGATCTGCTCCCTGTTGCTCAAGGGACTTCTTTGACAAACTGACCCTGGAGCATTCCTCCCCAGCCACTCAAGGGCAGCCTGTTTTCCTAACGCCTTTCAGAGATGTCTCAGTGGTTTAAACACTTTCCCAAGATGTCTCTGTTGTTGTGCGGAGTCTTCTTATTTTAAGTAAGTGCCGTTTCCCTAGGAGTCGTTAGGCAAATTTCTGTATATTTTACCAAAAAAAAAAATTTTTTTTTTTAATCTTGGAGGAAAATACACATCTCCATAGCCCATCCATTACCCTGGCTGTTTTCAATTTGTGAGACAATAATTTCAGCTGCAGGTTTCCTTGTGACTTCTGTTTCTGTGTTTGGATCTTAATACGCTGAAATTTGCATGTTTTTCCCAGGAAGACCCAAGGTACAGTGTTTCACCAGAATGCCTCTTTCTTAGTTTGGTTTCTATTACTGTCATGAAGGACCATGATCAAAAGTAGATTAAGGAGGAAAGGGTTAATTTGACTGATGCTCCTGGACCACAGTCCATTGACAGGAGCCAAGGCAGGAACTCAAGGTAAGAACCTGGAGGCAGGAACCAGAGCAGAGATCATGGAAGAGCACGGTTTATTGGCTTGTTCCCCATGGCTTATCCAAATTGTTTCTTTCTTTTTTTTTTTTTAATGTTTTCTACATGTACATCTATATTATTACACACACATACAAAATAAACGACATACAGCAAGAAGAACCACGAAACAATCAGGAATTATATAACTGCTACATTCATAGTGTTTTGGCTATTTGTATTTGCTGTTTCTTAAACATGCCAGTAACAGCTGCCCAGGGGTGGTGGTACCTTCCACCATTGTCTAGACCCACCAACATCAATCATTAATCAAGAAAATGCCCCACAGGCATACCTACAGACCAGACTTAGGGAGGCATTTTCCCAATTAAGACTCCTTCCCAGATATGTTTAGGTTTGTGTCAAGCTGACAAACACCATCATCTCAGCCTTCTAATATTCTGACCCTGCAATAGAAATGCATGAAGTCACATTCGTTGTCACTGTAATACTTGCTTTATTCTTGTGTCCTTTAAAAGGCCCCTCCCTTGGCTGTTGGGCTCCAGAAAGCACTGGCATTATTTAGGTGCTTCCCTTTCCCCTCAGCGGGTAGACTGAGGTGTCCCTCAGCAGCAAGAGTCTCAACCTGTCACACACGTGGGGGAGAGGTGGGTGGCCAGACCCTCGCAGAGGCTGGTGCCCTGCTGTATGCAGAAGCGATGGTGGGCTAACTGGTATACCCGCACTCTCAGTCTGGTATCTAAAACTGGGTACTAGAGTTTCCTTTAAGGACACACACTCTCCTCCCAGTTATTCAGAAATGTCTCATTCATCCCCTAAAGGAGTGTCGAGAACTAAGTTAGGACTCGGGGATGTGTCAAGGCGTGCCAGGGAGTCCTTGGAAAGGAGCAAGAGAGAATCTCACACTCCGGGGTATAAATATGTGGCTGAGAGACAGCTGTGGGAAGTTGCAGGGTGGACAGGACTCTGGATTTAGAAATCACAGATGAGTCAGTGTCCAGCTTTCTCTCTCTCTCTCTCTCTCTCTCTCTCTCTCTCTCTCTCTCTCTCTCTCTCTCTCACACACACACACACACACACACACACACACACACACACACACACACACGGCATGGGCAGTATTAGCCACTCACACAGGCAGGGTCTAGCTCAACACTCAGGCTCCATTATGGCTTCTTCCTCCTTTTCTAGATCTCTTTGCTGAACATTGATACTTTTTATTACTCCATCCCATAGTGCTTCATAGCTCATTCCCTGCTTCTACCCCACCCTCACTTCCCAAAAGACAGACAGGAAGGCTCCAGATGGCCTACTTTTACCACATTTGAACTGCCTTGAAGTTTATGCTCCAACTTTATGGGACATGTGCATAGAGAAATATTATTCTCGGTGTGTATTTTTGAATACTGTGGTTTTACGAATCACATAATATATCCAGAGGTGCACACAGAGGAAGCCTTCTGTGTGTTTTTGTGACTCCTTTTCCCTTCTGTGAGTCCCATTGTAGGGGGTGAGGGGGGCGTGGGGTGATAAACACTGAAGTCTGAGTCTCTGGAGATGTGTTGAAGATTTTCCGGGGCTAGGGAAAGACGCCAAGCGTCGAACAGGTCTGAGAAGCACACTGGTGCGGAGAGGCCAGCTGTCAGAACGGAGATCCTGGGTACACATTACACACAGCACAGCCAGCCAGCCTGCGCAGAAAGAGCTGACGGTTCCCATTTGATGAGAAAGCTGAGGCCCAGAGAGATTGCAACGGGAGGAGTTTATTAGATTCAAGCCCCAGGCCCTCTGCCTCCAAGTCTAGATTGTTTGGCATCCAAGGGAAGGCCTTTCGGCTCATTAAGATCTGGCTTTCTGTTCTGAGTCCTGCTTTCTCACGCTCTGGCCTGCCTCCTTAGCACTCTGGGAAATACTTAGAGAACACTACTGTGGGGACTGGCCTGTGGCTGCCCTGTAACCTTTGTGCAACACACTTCAGTTCCAGCTCACCAGTCGGTTGCCCTGGCTCATCCGAGGCCACCTCCCTGCCATGCTTGCCCCGGCCCCCAGTGTAGTGCTTTCACCAGAGTAAGCATGTGCTCCTTTCCCAGAGGCCCTGGTGCTGCTGGCCCCTCCCCTTCCAGCTGCTGAGGGGATGGAGATCCCGGCCACCTACACTGCCACCAACACACAGACCTCAGGGTAAGCGTCACAGAATGAGCATCTGGCTTCCATCACATGGCAGGAAGGCCAGTCGCTCCTCATCGACGCATCAGGTTTTCAGGAAATTCTGCTCCTGTGCTTCCTGCTGAGCAGGACTTAATGATGGGCACAGAGGTGGGAAGGTGGATGAGGGCGCTAAACCGTGTGCAGGTCAGCTTAGCGGCTTGGAAACTGTCACTGAGAAGGAACAGCCACGTAGTTAAACTCCAGCCTCCTTCGCTGTGGTCTGATTACACAGTGTTGTCTAAGTGCATTGCAAGGCCCCATCGAGGACTGATACATAGGTCACGAGCAAATGCTTTATGATGGGCAAATAAATGGTCTCAGGGCCTTGTTTAACAGAGTCATCGGCAGTTTGTATGGTTCCTGCTGGGTGGATACTTTCCTGTCTTCCTGCCCCTCCCACAGTGTTCCCAGACTTTCCCAGCCTCCCACGTTTTATGTTTTCAAAGACAAGCATAGGATGCTTGGGCATAAAGCTGTGGCCATGATGATGGGGACGGCTAAAAAGCTACAGCCATGCTCACGGGGACAGCTAAAAACTGCTTTTTTTCTTTTGATTTTTCGAGACAGGGTTTCTCTGTGGACTCACTTTGTAGACCAGGCTGGCTTTGAACCTACAGCGATCCGCCTGCCTCTGCCTCCCGAGTGCTGGGATTAAAGGCATGCGCCACCACGCCCGGCTTAGAAACAGCTCTTGAAGAGGAAGTTGTGAATACTCAAATTCCTCAGTCTTCCTTCCTCTCCTTGTAGGAACATTTTCAATTAGGGGGAGAGATGGCTCCTTTGCTTTTGGAAATAAGGCATCGATTGGCTCTCCCTATTCCATGACAGAGGCCAGGCTCCTCCCTCGCTTGTCAGCTGGGCATTCTCTACACGATGTGACAGTGCAGTGATTGCTGGAACCGTCCGCAGGCCGAGCCTCTGACCCTGTAAAGCTGTGTGGACTGTCTTACAGCTCCTGAGAACGTACAGCTTTTTGTTTCACACCTGTCAGCTTTTGCTCCTTTACACAAGTTTACTACACGCCCATGTTCATAAGAATAATAAAAATAAGCTGGGCTCAAGGGTGCACTCCTGTAATCCCAGCACTCGGAGAGGCAGAGGTAGATGGATCTCTGTGAGTTTGAGGCCAACCTGGTCTACAAAAGTGAGTCCAGGACAGCCAGGGCTACACAGAGAGACCCTGTCTCAAAAACAAGAAGCAAAAAAACAAAAACAAACAAAACAAAAGGCTGCGCCTGGTCGTGCACACCTTTAATCCCAGCACTCGGGAGGCAGAGGCAGGCGAATCGCTGTGAATTCAAGGCCAGCTTGGTCTACAAAGCGAGTCCAGGACAGCCAAGGCTACAGAGAGAAACCCTGTTGTGAAAAAAACAATAAACAAACAAACAAAAACAAAATGAAAAAGGAAAAGAAAGAAAAAGAAAAAATAAAGTGTGGATGGGCACTGGTGGCACACACCTTTAATCCCAGCACTCAGGAGGCAGCAAAAGACAGGCAGATCTCTGGGTTCAAGACCAGCCTGGTCTCCAGAGTGAGTTCCAGGACAACCAAGGCTACACAGAGAAACCCTGTCTTGAAAAACAAAACAAGAAATAAATAAAAGTACAGTATACAAAGAATGTACAAAAAGAAAATATTCCAGAATCAATCATTGTGAAGTTTTTGAGACAGAGTCTCATGTGGCTCAGGCTGGCCTCACACTCACAATGTAGTCAAGGGTGACCTTGAACTTCTGATCCTCCTGCTTCCAATGCTGGGATTATATGCTTGGCCACCATCCCCAGTCTCTGGGGCTTAGATCCAGCTCTCGTGCGTTAGATAAGCTCTCTACAACTTGGCGACAGCCCCAACTGTTATGACTTCTGCCAGTACATTTCTATAGTGTTTTGTTTCAAAATATCAGTTATTTTTCGTGTTTCCCTTTAAAACGACCTTTATTACTAAGTTCTTTTGTTGCCCCTGTACAGTGTGCCAAGTTTCCAGAACACAAGCGCAGCATCTCATGGTACAAATATTACCGACACACCCTCGGCGTGCTGAGTCTTGGCTACAGAAGAGGTGCTGATAACCTCTGTCCACACCAATAACCATTTGTCCCTTCAAGAAGTGCAAAGCCTGTCAAAACACATGAGTCACTTCTAGTCTCCAAATGTCAGTCTAATAGCGCACATGCTTTGTGGGTCACAGTTTGACTAAAGAGGACATCTTAATTATCAAAAGAGTAAAAGGCTAGTTTTGACTTGTGTTTTTAAGAAGAAGAGATTATTTTTAATATTTTAATAAAGGAGGCTTGCAGTCCTTTGTAATAGTTTGCTACCGGCATAGTGCAGGGTTTTAACAGGTGACTGGATCACTAGAGTCAACTTGTTTGAGTATCTGAATGCTAATACTCACATTTGCTGACAAGATCAGAGTAGGGAGATCTTGGATCGTATCAGCCATGGGTATTTTTAAAAGCTGCTTGGTTTTGGAGACAATGTTTTACTCTGTAGCCCAGGCTAGCCTCAAATTCATGGCCTTCCTCCCACAGACTCTAAAATGCCAGGATTATAGGTGTACGGCACCACACATGGCTTTATTCTAATAGGATTTCATGTGATAGCGTGTGTGTATGTTGTACATATGTACATGAATGTCTACATGTGTGTGGTGCATTGTGTCCAGGTGCATGCACGCGCTTGTGTGTGTGTGTGTGTGTGTGTGTGTGTGTGTGTGTGTGTGTGTGTGTGTGTGTGTAGATGCAGAATGACATCAGACGTTTTCCTCAGTTTTTCTTCACCTTATTCTTTGAGGCAGGGTCTCTCAGTTGAGCTCACCAGCGTGTCTAGTCTAGCTGAGCACTTTGTGCTGGGGGTCCCCTGTGTCTGTGTTTGAAGCTCTGGGGTGACAGGTTGGCTGTCACGCCTGCCCAGCATGTGTGTGGGTGCTGGGGAACTAAACCCCAGTCCTTACGTTTTAGAGCGAGATCTTTACTGAGCCATTTCCCCGCCCCAGTGGCTTTTTATTATTTAAAAAAGAGAGAGAGAAAGAGAGAAAGAAAGAAAAAGAAATCTTGACAATTTTTCTCTGGTGTGCAAGAACATGAATGCCGGTTTAACGTGCTCTTATATTTTTTATTAAGATAAAAATTTAATGAAATGTCAGGCAGAATTTTATATATGTTCTGAATTTTATATATGTTCTGATGGCTTCCCTAAGAAAGCTGCTGATACAGGTGGCAGAGAAGTGGGCAAGCCACCAGAGGCTGTGGCTTTTGTCCTGGCTATTAAGACAGGAAGTCAGGGGCTGGTTCCCTTTCTTCACCTGTCGAATGGACATCCTCATCGTTTAGCCCTTGGGAAGCTATCAGAGAGCACTAGCAGGGATAAGGAATGGACCGCACACTTCATAATCACTCCTAAGTGCTGAGCATGGCTGAGGCACTTGTCACATGGCCAAATGAGCCTGACGGACCCTGTTGGAGATTTGCTACTGACGTGAGTGCTCACACTACAGAAGAGTTGCTTTAGTTTTAACTGCACACGGCATCATATTTCTCCATAGCTGTACAGAAAACACTGGGTCCACCGTAACCACTGGGTCCATCGTGACCTTCACTTTAAAGTTCGGCACTTCACATCATCCTAGTGTATCTGATGCCATAGTTTTTATGAATGAAAAGTAATAAAAAGTTATCAAGCATTTTTGAAGTGGCCTCATCTTTAACCAGAAGATACAGCGGGGGCCTACAATGATGAAGCCCATCTTCCTGCAGCCTCCCTCTCAACCTTGATTTCTTCCTTTCAAATTTGTCTCCTCTTGATCTCCATCCGTTGCCTTATTGCTCTAGCTAAGACTTAAAGTGCTGTATTGAGTAGGGATGGAGAGAGTGGACAGCCTTATCTAGTTCTTGGTTTAGTGGAATTGCTTTGAGTAAGTGGCTAACCACTTTAGGTTGGAGTTTTTCTTCTAGTGCCTTCTGAAGGGCTGGATTTGTAGATAGATATTGCTTAAATTTTGCTTTATCATAGAATGTCTTAGTTTCTCCATCCATTGTGAATTAAAGTTTTGCTGGGTATAGTAGTGTGTGAGCTGGTATCTGTGGTCTCTTACAGTCTGTAGCACATCTGTTAGTGTCTTCAGTTTCCAGGTATAAACTTTCTATGCTTCATTAACACGTGGGAGGAGACAGTGCTGCAAGGTCATCACGAGGATGTATCACCATGCATAAGTGCATCCACCATCCATGAGAACAGTTTGAAGCTTAGCAGCACCGTCCTCTGGGTTGGGGACTTGAAGTGAGACGTCAGCTCCGTCTCTGACATGGTCAAGAGCACTAAGTGCAGTGTTCCAGGTGCTATGGGAGCGTCGGTGACTCCTGGCTCACTCACTGTACAGTTGGAGGAACCTTTGCTCAGTTACATTTGGCCAGACTCTAGCACGTGTAACAGCTAAGAATGTTCTAACTGTCGAAAAGTGTTTAAGACGCAAAGGTTGGAGCAAAGTCACCTCTGTCTGAGCTCTATCTGCTCAGCCTGTCTTGCCTCACTTTCCTCCCAAAGGCAATGTCTGTCACATCTCAGCCAAAGACTTAAAATACCATGCAGGGCACTGGTGAACCCTATGTTTACCCAAGTGGTCCACTGAGTGCGTAGAGAAAGATGACGCCGTTCCCAACACTTACTGGACTAGTAAGCGGACTTCAACCCTGTGTCAATAATAAGAACCAGCAAACTGCCTACAGAGCAGTTTGATTTTTTTTTTTCCCTGCAGTTGACCCATGTCTTATTAGTGGAATAAAAGATGTTCAGTTACCGATGTCTGTCTGGTCTTAAGACACAACCCCAATATTCAAACCTGGATTCATGTGCTAAGTGCTGATTTGAATCTCACGTCGGAGAACTCAGGCAAACAGTGCAGTGGCGTTAGTGAGGCTTCTCCCGAGCAAACGCAACTGAGAGTGGAGCTAACTATGTGGTAGAGACTTGGATAGGGACACAGAACTGAGGAAGAAGCACAGGAAGTCACCTTGGAATTTCCCTCAAGGCCTGTCGGTAGTCTGTGGTCTGGCCACGGAGTGCTGGAGCAGCCCTTCCCTGCAGGGACACCCCACCCCCTACCCCCGTCATCTTGACTATTGCTTTCTGCCTTTCTTCACTGCGTTTGCCATGACGGATCCTGATGTCTTTACCCACAGCTTCTGCTTGATGTCTTCTTTCTGACATCTCCTTGATTTATTTATTTTTTTCTCTGCATTTCAACTCGCATTTCCCACGGAGGAACTCCGCCCTCCAGAATGTGCCTCTCTGGCAGGAATTCCCACACCGTGTTTCCAGAACACTATTTGACCATTTATAAAAAGCTTCAGCAGATCGGGTGGCCATCCTGGGTCCAGTCAGTCTGTCGATGCAGTATTATTCCCCGGCAGGCATGGGACGTGGTGCGTCTCTACAGTTATCTTCAGCAATATAGCAGTGTCCTGGTTAGGGTTTCTGTAGCCTTGGGGAAACACCATGACCAAAAGGGGGTGGAAAGGGCTTGTCTTAACCTTTCTGTATTACTATCCATCACTGAGGGAAGTCTGGACAGGAACTCAAACAACAGGGCAGGAATCTGAGGCAGGAGCCGATGCAGAAGCCATGGAGAGGTGCTGCTTACTGGCTTGCTCCCCATGGTTTGCTCACTCAGCTTTCTTATCGAACCCAGGACCACCAGCCCAGGGATGGCCCCACCCACAGTAGCTTGGGTCCTTCCCCATCAATCACTGATTTTTAAAATGCCCTACAGGCTTGCCTCCAGCCTGATCTTATGGAAGCATTCTCTCAACTGAGGCTCCCTCATCTCAGATCACTCTAACTTCTGTCAAGTTGAGATAAAACCAGCCAGCACTAGTGGCTGGCTACTAGTGGTCCAACCACATTTGTTGCATTTGCTAAACATCACATAGAGAGCCAGTGTCTTGTGCATGACACCATGCCTGGCATAAGGGGAGACTTGCAGGCAATCTGCACTCTGTGTGCCCTTTTCCAGCCGAAGCAATTTCATATTATTCACTTTTGTGTATTAGATTTTTCAAATGAAATTTCACTTGAGGATAGCATTATACTGCTCACAAAGAGTCTGAGAGTCACTGAGCTAAAGGAACAGCAGTGGTCCCTGGGCTGGGTCACAGCATAGAACTACAGCATTTGCCAGCTACGTGCAAAACCCTGGGTTTCGTGCAGAGGACTGACAACAGAAGAGTGTCGCTCGCTCCTTAAAAGGGTGGCTCTGTTTGTCCTCAACACTAAGTTAATAAAATATCTGCCACTTAAATATATTTTACTTTTGTTTGTTTGTTTGTTTTAAAAAAAAGCCCCAGGGAAGGATAACTAGGAAAATTAGTAGACTCTTCCACGTTGTCATCTTTATTACAACTATGTTGATGGCTGATGTTAATATATGCTTAATTGGTATGATCAACATAAGGACAGTTTGGGGAGACAGCCACATCAGGATGGTATAACCTCATCATTAAAAACAAATTACCTCAGGGTCTGGAGAGGTGGCTTACGTGTGAAAGGCACTGGCCGCTCTTGCCAAGGACTCAGATTTATGTCTCAGCACCCACCCAGCAGCTCACAACTGTCTGTAACTCCAATTCTGGGGTCTCTGATGTCCTCCTTTCAGCCTCCATGGGCTCTACACACATGTGATGCACAGACATACATGCAGGCAAAACACATACACATAAAACAAAAATACATCTTCTGTAATTATGCTGTCATATTAGCTATGTCTTTATAGATAGCTATGATAAGTTGAGATACAGAAACTGCTCATTAGCTCAATGCATAATTGTACTTTTTGATAAGAATTGTATTCCGTTTGTGCAGTCATCTGCCAAGGACAGGTTTTTTTTTTTTTAAAAACTGAAGTATTCTGCTGGTGCTTACAGATATAAGCTACTTTCCCAAAAGTGCAGGATACACAAAACTACTATTATGCTGTGAATTGGAGCATCCTGTGCCCGACACTCACTTGAAAGCAGTCATCTGATTAACCCGCTAGGCCTGGTGGCATGGCAAATAAGATTCTTGGGAACTTCGTCAGGCATGCCACTCCTCAGGCCAAGAGGCTTACCCTTCCCTCAGAACGCCACCGAACTGCACCCTCTCCAGTGCAAGCCCGTTTGCTGCTCCTCAGCATCTCAGTGTATCTATAGTGTAAGCCATCGGTTATCATCAGTGACCCTGCTAGAAAACGCCTTATGTTAAAGGCATATAAGCTTGCAGTGTGTCATCTGTCGGGACACCCAGTGTGAGCCCTGTTGCCCTTCCTGAGTCATAGCTAAGATGGTGCTCACCGTTAGCACCGCTGAGCACAGAAGGGAAGGAAAAGAAAGGCTGAAGGGGTGTAGTGTGAGGGCTGGGGCGTTTCTCCAGGGCCATGTCCACCAGTGCCATGTTTTAGGTCACAGCTAAAAGACAAGAACCTGCTGTAGTGGCACACGCCTGTCACCCAGAACCTGGTGTGGTGGCACACACCTGTCACCCAGAACCTGGTGTGGTGGCATATGCCTGTAACCCAGAGCCTGGTGTGGTGGCACATGCCTGTAACCCAGAACCTGGTGTGGTGGCACACGCCTGTAACATACTACTTGGGAAGTCGAGGCAAGAAGATCAGGAGTTCAAGGCCCATCTTTTCTATAGAACAAGCTTAAGACCAAAACTATAGTGAGGCCCTGTTGGGGGGTTAAGAAAAATGTAGTAAGTGGGTTGAGTGGAAGGAGATGACCTGGGAAGCAATGACTTTACCTGGAGCCGACAGCACGTAGTCAGCCAGCAGTGGAGAAGCACCACTCTTTCCCCCTTGTCTTTAAAAATATATACCTGGAAAGCAGCTCCCCAACAGGTTAAGCAGGCCCAGGTGGTCAGCTCAAAACACACAGACATACAGGCAACACTAAATGGACTCAGTAGGTCACATAGACACATGTACACGCACACACACACAAACTGAAAAAAGAGGTCATGAATTTCAGAGGGAGTAGGGGGTCATGGGAAAGGTTGAAGGACAAAGGAGGAGCATAGAAATGATGTAAATACAGTAGCTATGGAGCCAGGCATGGTGGCGCACGCCTTTAATCCCAGCACTCAGGGAGAGGCAGGCAGGTCGCTGTGAGTTCAAAGCCAGCCTGGTCTACAAAGTGAGTCCAGGACAGCCAGGGTGACACAGAAAAACCCTGTCTCAAAAAACCAAACCAAACCAAAAAACCCAAACAGTAGCTATGTCTTAAATTCTAAGAAAGAAAGGAAGAAAGAAACAAAGAAACAAAGAAAATGTGCCTGGCTACCAGGACACATACTCACAGGTAATAAATAATCTCCTCCTTTTGTGTGAACTCTCTCAATTGCATGTGAGTCTCTGAAAGGCTGCCTGAGATAGGATCTGAACTATTATCAAAGTAGGTGCACATAATTATGGGGGAAATAACTCCGTAAAAACATTGCATTAATTTTTATTCACATGTGTACTTACATTTAACAGTCTAGAGCTTTGTTCCTATTTATTCAAACTAAAAATGAGGCCTAATATCATTTTAATAGGAACTGTTCCTCTGAAATAAATAAGTATGCCAAGGCTGTGGAAGAATAAAATGGCTTGAGGCGAGACTTATAACTCAGAGCTCGAATGCAGTCTCTGTTTTGTCAAGAAGACAATTCATCACTCCCAGCCAGGGCGCTGGAAGTTACTAGGGTCCATCAGAGAGCCAAGTTGGATCTGTCATCATACTGGGCATGGTAAGGTCTGTGGGGTCGGGAGACTCTGCCTTCCCCAGCTGCTCTGTAAGCCATGCTGGGCTTAGAAGGGAGACAGAAGAGGCACTTGACGCTGCTCGGCCCAGATCTTCATGATCACTGGAGTCAAGCAAGCCATGGTTTCTGAGACTGGAAAGTCACCTCCTCTTAAATACAGATGAGCCGCGGCCTCACTACTAAGGAACAAACGCTGCTGCCGTATTCTCCACTTACGGTCTCTCCCTGTTTTATTTTGCCAGTTCCCACTGATTGGAACTGTTGATTACAGGTGCTTGCCATCACAAATAACATGGCTGTTTATGAATTTGGTGTCCATATCCATAGATCTGGGTGAACTTCTTTTACTGTGTCCACATAGTAAATTCTATACAATACACCTGAATTCCATACAATTCTCCAAGGAATACACACAGTTATTATTTGTATAGGCAGAGATAAATCTGTCTCCGTGTCCTCCAGTAGGACCAATCACCAATGCTAGCTCCTTCCCCTGCTCCCTTCATCCTCTTCTTCCTCTTCCTCGTCCTCCTTGCCAAGCTGATGGATACCTCATATTTTCCTATCCACTTTATTTCTACTAAAAGCATCTTTCATGTATGTACTCACGATTTTTGCTTTGTACAATAAGCCACTGATCACCTCTTGTCCATATTTCTATCGATTTGCTCACTTTTAAGTGATTTGAACAAGATCTTTGTAAATTAAAAAAAAAAACGAGGTGTCCATCTGTCAAAGGTTTGTGATGGTTGAAATCAATTATTTTCCTCCCTTCATCTCAACAGATGGGATTCTTAAGACCTTTCGTACAAAGAATTTCAGCCTGATTCTATTTTAAAATGAGATGAGGGAGATAATAAGAGCCAAACTATCCTCTACTTTAGAAGGCAAGTGAAGAGAAAGAAGGCAACATGATGTACCCAAGCAAAATGTGAGCGATCACAGTTGGGAAAGAAACCAAATATCCATGCCTTTCTAATTTGCATGGACAGGCACATCAGAAATCAAAAAGGCTGACTCTTTTATTTAACTCTTTAACGTCTTTCAAATTTTCTGAATCTTCCAAATCTGAAGTTATCCCATTGATCAATTTTAGTTCACTCTGAGCATCTCACATCACTGTGAAATAACAGCAATGGGGTCTTTATGTTTAGAGGACAACCAGTGTATACAAGGAAGTCATGGCAAGCAAGAGAAGCATGCTGCAGAAAGGCTATTGTGCTTGGGGCTGCTGGATTACTCTTGGGGCTGCTGGATTACTCTTGGGGCTGCTGGATTACTCTTGGGGCTGCTGGAGAACTCTTGGGGCTGCTAGATTACTCTTAGGGCTGCTGGATTACTTTTGGGGCTACTGGATTACTCTTGGGGCTGCTGGATTACTCGTGGGGCTACTTGAGTCTAGACATTTTCTTAACAGGTGTCCTTGGATGACTCCCTCAGATTCTCAGTAACTCAACTTTTCATCAATAAAATGAAAATATGATAACTTTCTAGCCATTAAGTGGATTGCTGTACTCATTAAAATAACTCACAGTAAGGCAATTTGCAAACTGTGGAGTTCTTCCGATTAGTGTAGTGGCTGAGAACCAAGATGTCTGTGGACCACTCTCAGTGATGGCTCCATGTCTCTGTGGTCTCCAACTTGTGGAACTACTTTAGAGATCATAACAAAATTGAATGTAAAACTTTCCATGAGATGCATACAATAATAGCTTTGATTTCACTTTATTTCTTGAATACTTAAATAATTAATAACCCGTTTTGGTTAAGTGTGCACATTTGTCTTTTTTGAGCGTTGTTTAGTGTGTATTTTCAAATGCAGCAATGAATAGAATTGGAATGATCCAGAGGCCCAGAGCAACCCTTGGCAAAAATGATTTGTGTTTGTGTTATGGGAAATAAAATATCAAAGTATTATAAAATAAATCTTTGAGCTGAGGAGGTGGCTGTGAGGGCAGTGAAGAGAACTTGCTGTGAGAACAGAGTATCTGAATTCTAATACCCAGTCCCCACATGGAAGCCAGGCGTGGCTACAGGTACCTGTATCTCCGGCATTGTGGGAGGGTGCGGAGACAGAGACATCCCTGGAGCTCACTGGTCAGCCAGCATAGCTGAAGCAGGTGAGCCTCAGGGTCAGTGAGAGATGCTGTTTCCAAAGATAAGGTGGAAAGTAACAGAGGGACCTTCTGGTCTCCAAATGCATGTGTTCCTGTACGTACACGTGTATTCAACACACACACACACACACACACACACACACACACACACACACACACACACACGGAAAACTGTATTTTAAAAACTAAGATCTAGAAGATCTTACAGGAGTATTTGTAATGTGTTCCTAAGCATTTAAGGAAAGCTCCTCCACCCCATCCACCCACCCTTTCTGTCTTTCCCTGACAGAAGGGATAGTTTGAAGGCTTACAGAGGCCATCTTATCTCCAAACCCAGTGTCTCCAGAGGTGTTTGCGTTGACTCTGGAGAGCTCTGAGGCAATTCAGAGGTTTGACATTTGACCTTGACACTGATTTAAGTGCAGATGATCCTTTTTGTGGAATCTCCTGTGAAGTCTTTCAGTGATTTAAGAAAGTGGCCTCATTCTGGAGCTTGACGTAATGTAGACGTCCAAGACCCTACAATATGCCTGTTAAAGGAGCAAGAGACAGACAGACAGATGTCAGTTTGGTGCCTGCTTCCAGCACAGAACGTAAAACAAAAAGGTACTAGAGACCTTGGGATCCTGGTGGGATGTTTGTCTCTGGCGTCGCTTTTTTCTTCAGATAGTGTCTGCTTCTCTTGGCCGTTACTGTTTACCTTCATCTCACCACATGTCCACAGACTTTTATCTGTGGAGACTAAGTAGAATTTGGACATTTGTAAATAGGGAATCTGACTTTGGTCCTGTCTTGTGCTGTGAACCTTTGACTTCCTAACAACTCTCGGCAACGTGGCCCCCAGCGTTAGATCGATTATTACTTTCTGAGAGCACTTAGTGTTCCAGGGTGTGAAGATCGCTCTAGGCGGCATCAGGCACTAAGTCTTCAAAAAAGAATCTAAACTCTGCTGAAGAAAGAAAGAAAGAAAGACATTCAATTTATGACTATTTTCTGCAGAACAGTCTCCTCAAATTTAAAGACTACCTTCTGTATGCTGCTGCATACTAACAAGAGGTTTTGGTGTCGGTCTTTAATAATGGATTGATACTTTCTGAAAAACAACGCTGCTTCACTTCTGTCACTCATCATCACCATAGGATGCAGTGTCTTTCAGCGTTGTTATCTATAATGCAGCAAAGCACAGATGCTGAAAGAAATCTAAAAACACATTTTAAAGAAGTACAGGGATTTAAACTCCATGTGATATGGAGGCCTGAGCATCCTTGACCTTTTTTTTTTTTTAAGCTCTTATGTCCCTGGCACCTGAGGCTACCAAGAAATGTATTTTAAAGTGTCAGGGACAGAAAAATATGTTGTCACTCTCACCCTTATTTTATGCGTTAGCATCTGCACATAAGCTCTCTGTGTTGATTCAGTTGGTGACATGAGGTGGCACACCGTCTCCACGTTGACCCACATAGACAAAACAACTGAGGCCGAAAAACTTCGCTTTGCTGTACAGCAGAGGTTTTGGGATCTCAGAAGGAAGTAAAGGACATACTATATTTTTCTCTAGCCGTGCTGGGTGTGTTGAAACAGAAAGAGGAAATCTGTAAAGTGCAGAAGCAGTGAACCTCCCTCTTTCAGTGTTGACTGGTTTGCTCCTAAATACTCTGGGCAAAGCCCGAGACAGGACGTTTGGTAAGGCGGCTGCTTCCTGAAGTGGCCTCAAGCTGAGGTCACTTGCTAAGCTATCCTGGTACTTTCAGATGACATAACACACGCCTCTCAGAGGTTGCACACTTAAGATATCAAATTCACAAAGGTTCATAAAAACAACGACTGACGTCAGCAGACGGAGTCCCAGCTTTACTCCTTAGCAGCTGCCAAGCCTGGATGCATGAGTTTCAACCTTCCCAAAGCTGCACCCCATGTTGTGGTAACCCCGAACCATTACGTTATTTCTGTGGCTACTTCAGAGCTGTGATTTTGCTGCTGTTATGAATCATAATGTTAATATCTAATATGCAGCTGGTCTTAGGGGACCTCTTGGAAAGGGGTCAAGACCCACAGCCTGGGAATCACTGGCCTAGAGAATGTTGCTTAAGTTCCTCCTCACTGGGCGTCTATTTAAGATACAGAAAACAAGACAATAAAAAGGAGAAGTTTCCACTCTTGTCGTCTTACAGCTTCTAAGAATTTGTAGGCCAAGCACGGCCTTAATCCCAGCTCTCAGAAGGCAGAAGCTGGCACATCTCTAGGAGCTTGAGGTCAATCTTGACAACACTGAGTTCTAGGCTGGCCAGACTGTATAGTAAGACCCCGTGCCTCAAAAAAAAGTATGATAATAATTATAAACACGTATTCACATTATAGAATCTAGATAGGTGAAGCAAATGTTAACAGAATTGAAAGAAAAGAGACACCATTTATAGTAATTGTTGGGTCCATAATTACCCTTTGGGACAATTCTACCGCCTATGATAGAAAATTAATAAGGAAACTGCAAGCCAAGACTAGTGATATAAGCTTATAGCTGCGTAGGAGGCTGAGGCAGGAGGATCACTTGGACTACAGAGACTGCCTGGGCATATTAGTGAGACACTATCTTGAATGAAAAAAGAAAAAGTGAAAGATTTGCAGATAAGATGGTAGCTGTCCCTGTACCAACAAGGAAAAAAGTCAGGATAAAAACAATAAGCTCTGTGCCTGTGAGAGAAGGAGCTGAAGAGGAAGGAAATAAATTACTTGAGATTACCACAGAGAAGAAGCCAAGATGACTGCGACTGGCATTGGACCTGGCTTCCCAGCACTCGGGAGGTAAAGGACAGAGAGGGAAGGTAGAGGGTCAGGGTCCATGGTTTGAACTCGAGGCCACATGAGATCTATGAAGGGGAGGGGAGGAAGATGGAGGGGAGGGAGGAAGAGGAAGAGGAGGGGGAAGAGGAAGAGGAGGGGGAAGAGGAAGAGGAGGGGGAGGAAGAGGAAGAGGGGGAGGAAAAGGAGGAGGAAGAGAAAGGAGCCAACACTGCCAGAAGTGGTTGCCATGGGCACCCAGCTGCACCAGAACAAGGGTCTACAGTGTTGTCACAGCACTCGACAAATGAGGGAACACACAAGCAGGCAGGCCTTCCTCATCCTCTCAGTCTTAGTCAGGACATGCAGGGAAAGAACATCCTCCAATGACCAGAGGCAAAGTTGTAACCGGCAGGCAGCAATATTAGACTGGGGACCGAAAATGAAATTCCCGCTTGGAAATCGCTCAGCTGAGGCCAGAAGAGGGCATCAGGTCTCCTGGAACCAGAGTTACATGCATTTGGGAGCCACTGTGTAGGCGCTGGGAATTGAGCCTAGATCCTCTGGAAGAGCAGCCAGCGCGCTTAGTCACTGAGACATCTTTCCAGCCCCTTATAATGCTTTGTAAAAGTATAATACCTAAGGCTGGGTAGGGGTAGCACACACCTTTAATGGAAGGAGAGGCAGATGAAGCTCAGAGGCTCTGAGGCCAGCCTGGTCTACAGAGCTGCACAGAAGTGGGGAATAGATGTGTGTGTGTGTGTGTGTGTGTGTGTGTGTGTGTATCTCCTAATGAGAATGCATGCCCTAGCATTATAAAATACTGGCAAATTACATATATGATAAAGGGGCCAGTATCCAAACATGCATGAAACTCCTATGACTCAACAGGCCATGTGTAAGAGCCACATTGGGGCTCCCAAGAAAGACCACTGCCACATCCAATGATCCCAGGATTCACTGAATACAGAAAACCTGAAACACATGGTAATGGCTTATCACAGTGATGGGAGTCAGATTCACCGGGCCAAGGCAAAAGCTCACAGGGAATCCAGGCATGAGGTGCCAGCTGTCCACCAGGGAGGGCTAGTTACATAAGCCAGTGCTAATCCCCCAGCAGCAAATGTGAGAACGCATACAAAGCACTATCAACAACTGGAGAGCTTTGAAGTCTAGAGCCATTACTCAAGGTCAGTTGGGAAGACTCACAACAGCTGACTGGCTGGCTGGCCTAACTGCTCACTCAGGAAATGCTATAGCCTGACTCAGGGTGTCAGAGATTAAGTGGCATCCACCAGGAATCATGTTGTTAGCTGCTTTAATCTGTTGTGGCCTGAGGTGTCAGAACCCTCAAAGCTTGTCTCCTGGGATCCATGCAAGCACCAGGACTTTCTTTGGAATGTGCAAGGTATAAGTGCCCAGGTCTGCTAACCAACCCTTTAACTGCACAAGCAAGCTTAGTCTGTGGGCATCCTTGAGAGCTTTGGAGGCATCTGAGCCCAAGAATTAATTCTAGATTTGGCTGATGGGTCTGTGCGTCAGCACTCTCAATCTATGTGCCTTTTCAGTTACTGCACTGTTAGCGAGGCCTTCCATTGTGCTTGTCGGGGCGGGCAGGGGGTGTGGGGGGGCTGGGGGGTCCTCTCTCTACGCTGGACCTTGAGATCACATCTACTGTTAACATCTTTCAGCCAAGGCCGGCGCTCCTCTGTTTGGAGAATGTCATCCTCTGCCACTGTGCACACAGCTTCAGGAGGGACATGCATGCAACAAGGTGGAGAGAGAGGTGCCTGTCTAGCCAGCCACGTGAGCCAAATCAACCCTGGCCACCAGACAGGTGACAGATTTCACAGCCAGATTCCCCCTTACAGTCTGTGTCTTTATTTTGGTCGTGTTAGTATTCTGAGAGTATTAGTTTGTCCACTTTGAGAGATCGCCAGAGACTGAGAGGCGGAGAGCCTTTATTGACATCATCAATCCTCGCCCATGTGTTTTATCGCTGTTGTTGTTGAAATTGTCATTTTAAGTGCAAGAAACGGCAGGAGTTAGGATTCAGGCAACAGACAGGCCCAGAATGGCTGGAACCAAACTTGGATTCATCATCTCAATATAACTAGACGTTCTAAGGCAGGGTGGCTGCAGGCTTGCTCAGCTACACGGCCTGACACCGAGAACTAAAATCCATTCCTCTGTTCTCCCCTGTTAAATGTTGTGGTCTGTTATGTCGGCCACTGTAACAAAGCACCACACACTCCGTGGCTTATATATGAATGATGAGCATTGATTTCTCACAGTTCGGAAGCCAGGAGATCCAGGGCAAGGGCACTGGCTGATTCAGCCCCTGTCTGCTTCGCAAGCAAAGTGGGTCTTCCTGCTGCGTACTCTCAGGGTTGAAAAGGCAAGGGTCTCTGTGACACTGATCCCATGAAGGCAAGGGTCTCTGTGACACCACTGATCCCATTCAGGAGGAGCGTGACCCCATGACTTAACCCCAGATGAGCCACTGGCCGTTATCATCTTAGGGGAACTGCCTCACCTGTGAAATCTGGGGTACAGAGGAGAGGGCACAGCCATTCCGATCAAGGCTCCGAGGACAGTCGCTTTTCCTGCGATTAAAAACTGGCTGCAGCAGGTCCAGGAACTGCATCTTCACTTTCGCCTATACAGAGAACAAAGGGTGGGGGTGGGGGGGGGGGCGGGGGAAGACACATCTTTCCCACAAGCCTCCCCCAGGAGTATCTCTCCCTTCCGTCCTGCTGCCCAGAACCATTACCATTCGCAGTACAATCACAGATCAACACCGGAAGTGGCAGTAGGATGGGGTTCCTAAAGGTCTGTGGTTTCTTAGAAAACCTTGAGCTAGATGGTAAAAAACAATGTGCAGTCCCTCAAATAAGACTAAGCAGGATGCCAACTGCTGTGGGTCCATGGGAATTCACCACCATGCTGGGAAACCTCTAGACCTGTGGGGTGAGGGGGGGCAGGGCTGTTAATGCCTGGGCATCCTGTGGTAAACAGAACATCACTCTGAAGTCTGTCTTGTGCCCTATGGGACCTTGCAAAGCCCCACCTTCCCTGCACCTTCTGCATCCCTGCCCTGTGGCGGATAGCTGCTTCTCCCCCAGGCAACTCAGTGCGGTATTCCATCAATCTAAAAAACCCTTTGGCTACTTTACTTCTCAGCTTGCAGAAATAAGTCTACCACACTCTGGCAGAAACAACTTTCTAGCCATTATCTCAGCTTAGGCAGCACTCAGTCGCCCTCATGGTTTTGTCCTTGTGTCTGTCTGTCTTCTGTCTCCAACCTGCGGCCAAGGCATCCCACACATTTTAAGCACACCACTTCCGCCCTCCGCTCCCTCCTCGTGTTTAAATGCAGGGTGAGCCTTGCCATCCTCAAACCCCGCCAACGCCGCCGCCACCACCACTGGAGCAGCTTCCTCTTTTCCTCTTTTTTTTTTTCCCTTTATTTATTTTTATTAAAACTTATCAAGAACCAACACTTTTTGCTCTTCTCATTTCTGTCATCTGCCTTTCCCCTTTAAGTGACCTGGCGTAGCTCCCTTCGTAGGCCGGCTTACATAATAACGCATGGCCCATTTGTGGGTACAAATATGCTCTGAATTATTCCTCAGGAAGATGTGCTAAAGGCTGACTCCGGAGCTTGTTGATGTGGAAACCCCCTCAGAAGGACAGGAGATCAGATCAGTATCCTAGTAACTCCCAGTGGGTGCAGAGTCGTACTGTAACATATGAGCTTGTTGCTTAACAGGTCTGCTTTTCCTATGCCTATAAAAATAATATTCACCGTAGAGCATTTAGGAGGGATGAGACACGTGTCCTGTATGTAAGGGCTCGCAGCCATCAGAAAAGGTGTGGGGGAGTATGTTGAAGGCAAACACTCTAATGAATAGACTGAGTCATACTCTGTACTTGCAGGCACTGCCGTACGGAAGCGAGGGACCGTACAGACTGCTATTCCACATGCCTGCCGTTTGTTATCAGCCAACACTTTCCATTGACACCGGAAACATCTAAGATGTTTCCTAAAGAAATACGAAGCAGGTTAGTCTGACAGCTGCTCAATGTTAGTCACGAGATAATAACAAACAAATCTACATTAAAAGATTTTCTTTTTCAAAAACCGAAGTTGTGAAAAATAAAGACCAAGGAATTGTTCTGATGGAGGGGTCTAAGACGTTGCAAAATTGTGTGCGATGTGTGAGCCTGGACCGAGCCAGATAGAGGACAGCTCTTGAAATACGAGTGGCACCTACCAGTCGGTTAGTGCTATTACGTTAATGTTACTTTCTAAAATAAAAACCACCCGCCAGCGACTACAGCTATGAGGCTTAATGTAACATTGTAAGATGCAAAAAGAAGACTGTTCTGAACCTAGAGACTGAGAAAGTCAAGTTGGCTCAATTACACACTTTAAAAAATTATGCAAAATTTTAAAAGTATGCAAAATATTCCAATCGGTTTAGATTCAAAATGGATCAAATTCCATTTGTATGAAGGTCTGGTGACTTTGAGCTCTTGGAATGCCTTTAGGGAAAGACTTTTCCAACTTTATTCAAACGTCTAATTTTATTCTCGCCTCTGAATCACAAAATGCCTGATATTTATCTCATGAACAAAAGAAACAGAGTTATTTCTTGTCTCTTTCACCTCCCCCCCCCTTTTCCTATGGAATTGCGCTTTCTGCCCGGGAGACGAATAGTCCTGTAGTGCTGCAGGTTGGAGCGTGTGTGCCGTGTTGCTCCTATGAGAGTTTCAGCGTGTGCTGCCCTAGTAGAGCGGAGACTGCAGCCGCCTTCACTTACAAGGTCACATGCGTTTAGCACAGGACCTCATTGTTGGGGGACACGTCTCTAGGCTTTCCCGCATTTCTGCAGATCTTGTTCCAGACCACCTAACAGGGACGTCTGTCTCACCTCCGTATCTGTGTTTACCCTGTTAGCCTGCCATCAAGATACAGCTTACATCCTGGACAGATGCTAGGAGCCCTTTCCCGACCATGACTGTCGGTTTCAGGTACAGGCTTTTAGGACCTGTGGTCTGTCCCCTAAGTGCACAGCGTGATGCCTACAAGCACCACAGAAAACTCACTTGAGGTAGGCTTAGGGGATTGGGGCGGGGGGTGTTTTGTTTAGTTTTAAACTATTTCTCAAAAAGGTCAGTGTCAACTTTAATGGGAACAAGACGGACGTGTGTCTCAGCCATCCCAGAGAAACCTGTTGTCTGGCATCGTATTTCTGATTTATGGATTTGATATTTCAGTGCTCTTACAGATTGGCCCTGGGCAAGTGCCTCCTAGCTTGCTTTGTAATCAGCTTCCGCAGTCAGTGCGATTAAATGTGTTTGTGGATGTGTGTGTGTGTGTGTGTGCGCACACACGCGTGCACGCGCCTCATGGTCCCAAGCAAGTGATGCCAGCAACTCTGGGATCGCCACTCCACTCCTCACTAGCTTCCTCTTTCTTCTCTGTGCAGTAAGACTGCTGTGACCGTCATGTTCCTACAAGCCCAAAAGTTACATTCATTATGTCCCGCTTCCATTCTAGAAATAACTTTGAAAATCTTCAGTGGTTTTTGTTTCATTTTGCCTTGTTTCAGAAGGAGCGCGTGTAGCGGGGAAAAGTTGTGGAGGCTTGCGGTGGCAGCCCCGGGTGATGCAGATGGCACAGCAGGGGCTGGGTAGGTGAGTGATTCTGACCAGTTGGCTCTTAGGAACAGGCCGTGCAGCCAGCCAGGTGGTCACAGTTCTGAAAGATGAGCTGGAGCCCTGCTGTGGGCCGTGTCTTCTCTGTCAGAGATTTGTTGGCTCTTTCTTTCAAATGCCGGCCTGCAGCCAAAGCCCAGTGTTCTGTGTGATGAAAGGTGCTGCTCCAGGTCACCTGACCAGTGAGTCCCTCCATTGTAAGATTCTCCATCATTTTAGGATTGATGAAGAAAGAAAAGGTGCTGTCCCTTCAGTGATGGAAAAGCATTAGTTGCAAGACGCATCCTGGTTTCAGAGATATTAAAAAGCACGGCACTGTGTCTGAGAACTGATGAAAGATGCTGTGTGCCTTAGTTCCTTTTCCGTGGCTGTGATAAAGTAACTACCAAGGCAACTTACGGACACGAGTTTATTTGGGCTGATGGTTGCAAAGAATTCATAACGATAGGAACTGCATGGCAGCAGGAGGCGTACGTGGCAGCTGGAGCGGCCCCTGAGAACTCACAACCACAGGTGCAAACCAGAGAGAGCAAACAAGAAGTACTGGAGTCTCAACTCCCCAAAGCTTGCCCCAGTGACCTGCTTCCTCCAGCCAAACCACGGCCCCTGGACCTCCCTCCCCAAACTGTGCCCCCATCTGGAGACAAGAGTGTGTTCAAAAGTCTGAGGCTGTCAAACCATCACAGTCTGCAAACTGGGGGTCGCTTTTTTTTTTTTTTTTTTGGCCTGAGCCATTCGGTAGCTTTATGGTCTGTGACAATGAGTAAACAATGACAGTCGCTACCAGCTGTTCAGCACATAATAGATGCTCTGGCACATTGGCCTTCATTATCTCCGGTCTTGTCAGGTAGGCTGTAGGAAGACGGTGCAAATCTCACTTTACACATCAGAGCAGGGCTCCTGATACGTGAACCCAGATGGCTCTTCCTTCAGTGCGACTCTAGGAATCGCTTCCTCTGAAGGAAGAGGAGGAGCCCGAGTTGAGCGCCGCCGGTTGTGAGAGAGGTACTACATCTAAATATTTGTGGGTTGTTTTAGGAAACGCGTTCCCACCCATCACGCAGCTGTCGCCCAGCAATAATCGTGAGCCTCTGCTCATCTCTTCTGAAAAGAGAGGGAGCGGTTGAGTGGGTGGCCGCTCGCTCTCTCCACAGAAATCATTGCGGATGCAATGGGGCTAATGCTTTGTGTGGCTGGCTTCTGCGAGGTGCAGTGTCATAGATTCCCTCTGCCAGCCTTTACCCCTCTGAGGGAAGAAGCGGTTCGCTTTTTCTTTTAAGTCTTCGCCATAGCTAAGGACAGGAATTTAACTGATGGCAAAAAATATAAAGCCCCCCAAGGTGATGTTTTATCGCTGTTTATTGCTGTGCCCGAAGAAGGGGCCTTGACGCATGGGGCTGCTGCCCGGTTACCATGGCAGTAACCAGTCAAAATGGAATGCAAGGTTTAAAGCCTGCTTAACCCTTTTTCTCCCCACCCAGTGACGAGGAGATGAAAAGGTTCTCATTTGCAATAATACTGCTGGGATAGCAAATGTCTTTTTGACGAGGGTCCAGCTTTGCTCCAGGCTGTGGGTCACTCAGCCTCCAACCATACTGTGCCCCAGTCTCTTGGTTCTCCGGGCACCGGCATACACAGTTGCTTATGCCTCAAAACCCTTTAGCACCTATCCATATTTCATTCTGTGGAGACTCAGTCTTCTGGAAGCCTGCCACAACCTTTCCTACGCACCCTGTGTTCACCTCTGGCTTGGCACATGTCACTTTGATTACAGTTGTCTGAGGCATTCTTGGTGAAGAGCAGAAAGGGCTGAGCTGCATGGATTTTCTGTTCCGCTATGTTTCCAGGGAAGTGTTGCACTGGACTAGTCCCTGGAGCCTGTTAGCATCAGCCTCCTCTGTGGAGAATGAAGACCTCTACTGCACAGTGGTTGGGGGATTAAAGGTGTAGTTACCTCCTCTCAGAGCCCAAGCTCCCTGAGATCAAGGCCTTGTCGTTTGTCTTTGGATATACAGACCCTGGAAACCGGGCAGACAGAGGGCTTCCCCTGAATATGAAACATGCTAGGGTTGAGCGATGGGTTTCTATAGACAAAAGAGTTCTCCAATGGGTAATGCTTATCCTTAACATCTACACACAGAGAATCCTTCCTTGTTTTTTTATTATAAAATTAATTCATATCCTTTGATTAAAATTTCACAAATGATACAAAGGAAAACCACTTGCGATATCATTAGAATGTATCCTCTCACCCATACCTATGTTTATGTATGCATTTATATCTTACTGAGAGGCTCTAATTTAACTCTTCAAAGTTGCTATGGTGATACAATGTGCCTGGCGTAAGATTGACCTCACATTAGCTACTTGGAGGTTGCAGCTCTGTGGTTATAGATAAGTCCACAGTGTACAACCTACTACCACCACCACCCATCCGCTCAACTATTTAGGTCTCTGTGAGAGGGGTTATAGGGCAGCCGACAGTGCTCTTAAGCACTGAGCCGTCTCTCCGGCCCCATTCTGCACGTTCTTGCTCATGCTCTGTTTTGTTTTGCTGCTGGTACTGGAGATTGAACCCAGGTCTCTGTGAATGCTAAGCAGACAGTGCTCTTAAGCACTGAGCCGTCTCTCCGGCCCCATTCTGCATGTTCTTGCTCATGCTCTGTTTTGTTTTGCTGCTGGTACTGGAGATTGAACCCAGGTCTCTGTGAATGCTAAGCAGACAGTGCTCTTAAGCACTGAGCCGTCTCTCCGGCCCCATTCTGCATGTTCTTGCTCATGCTCTGTTTTGTTTTGCTGCTGGTACTGGAGATTGAACCCAGGTCTCTGTGAATGCTAAGCACACACTCCAGCCTCAAGCTACTCCCTCGGCCTTGTTTTGTTGTGTAAGCTATCATCCTCATGGGTGCAAACTGGTGCCTGTGGCACTCTGAGCTGCACTTTCCTAATAATTAGTGATGCTGAGCATCTTTTCATGGGCCTCTTGGCCATTCGTGTTGCACGGGTACACACTTGTGTGTGTTTGTGTGAGTGCATGCGCACATGTGCGTAATTGGGTGTAGAAAGTTCTGTTCTATGTTGTGCCCATCTTAAATTAAAATGCTTGTTCTTGATACTTTCATTTCTGTACACCAATGCCTGATCAAATATTTGTAAATTTTCTTTTTGGGGGATTATATTTTCACTCTGAAGATACTATATATATTTTAATGTTATAGCCATGTTTTGCCTGTGTGTATGTGTGTACATCACATGCCTGCCTAGTCCCCACAGAGGCCAGGAGAGCGTGTTAGGTCTGTTGGTACTGGAGTTATAGGCAGTTGTGAGGCTCTATATGGATGCTAGGAGTTGAACCTGGGTCCTCTACAAGAGTATCAAACACGGAGCCATCTCCTAATCCCCCAATACTGTGTTTCAGTGTACATCGTCTACTATCTTATGACTTCTCTGGTAATTTATGTATAGTTTTCAGCACGTGGGTCTTTAACAGCTTTGGTTAAAAAGCCTATGCTGAGAGCTTTTGGGTTTTGTTTTGGGGCTGTTGTTTTGAGTCTGGTTTGTATTGAGGTTGTTTTCTCGGCTTCCTTCTTACCATATTGATTATTGTTCATTTTTGAGCTTTGATTTTGTATTCTGCTACTCAGAAAAGCATGCTTATCAGATCTAAGAATGTTCTGGTAACATTTTGGGGCCTTTAAGTATAATACTGTGTCTTCTATAAATGTGGGTAGTTTTGCATCTTCCATTGCGGTTTGTGTCTCTTTTATTTCTTTGTCTTGTCTTATTCTTCTGGCCAGGATTTCAAGCACTATAGTGAGTGAGGATGGTGAGAGTGGATACTCCTCTCACTCCTGATTTTAGGAAAACGCTTTTAGCTTTCCCCAACTTAGTACCATGCTGGTGAGTGGTTTTGTTGTGTGTGCTTTATATTATTTTGAGGTATGACCACTTTATTCTCAGTTTCTCATGTGATTTTTGTTCTTTATTCTATTATATGCGTTATTATAGGTTTGCCGATTTCCACATGCCAAACCATCATTACATTTTTAGTATGAACAAGTTACTTAATTCTAATTTCAAGTATTTTAGTGAGATTGTTACATCTTTGTTTATCAAGGAAATTGATCTGCTGAGTTCTGCTGTCAGTGAAGGTTGGCAGCAGCAGTGGCGGCGGCCGTGGCGGTGGCACCAATGGGGTAGATGCACTCACGCGCAAATAGGGAGGGCAGACAGGCAAAACCAGCACTACTTCTCCATTGAACCTCTTCATGTCTAGACTGTTGCTGGATAGTACTGCTCAAGTTGTGGGAGGGTCTTCTGCCAGTCATTTAATCCTTCCTAGAAATTCCCTCAGAGACCTGCTTTTAAGGTGTTTCCCATGCACTGGTGCTACAGGTGTGCACCACCACACTTAGGTCACTTCTGGTTTAAAGAGTTTGATTCTCATTGTCCGTCTAACTGAAAGTATGTGCTTTTAGAAATGTTTTCAAAGAAACAATTTGTCTTTTCATTCATTCTCAATATTGTTTTTTCTCCCTAATCTATACTTATTACCACACTTTCACTAGCTTTGGGCCTATCTTACTCCTTTTACGTTTTCTTAGGTTGTGTCAGGGGTGAGAGAGACGGGGCTCCAGCTCCACCCTGCACCTTCAGCACCCTGAGGAGTCCTCCTAGATTTTTAGTGATCTCGGCTCAGGCTGAAGGGGATTCATAGCTTTGACACTGAAAAGTATTCAGGGCCTAACAAGTTCCATGAAGCAGAGTTGGTGATTTTATTAAAGGTTTTTTGTTTGTTTTGTTTTGTTTTAAATACAAATTTATGCATGAGAGTTTAGGAAAAGATGCCCACAGCAAAGACACACTTGAGAGATGGTTGTGGGCTTCTTGAAATGGCTGGATACAGGATTTGGGAAGATTTTTGGAATGCCATTATTCAGCAGGCTCGGGGTTCTGGGACTCCATTGCTCCTCCAACCCTTTCATTTTTCAATAGAGATGCAAGTTGGCTCTGGGAACACCTTGGGTGAGATCACAAAATTAAAAAACCAGAAGCCACTAAGTTTGTACAAGGGCCTTAGAATATGAATTTTACCATAAATGGGTTTTCTGGTGAGAGTCCTAGAAATGTGTAGGTTTATTCCTGGAAAAGTTGAAAAGCCATGAATGGTTCTTAATGGTACTAATTTTTTTTTTTTTTTTTTTTTTAAGATTTGTTTTATTTCATGTATTGGCAGTGCTCGGGAAACTAAGGCAAGGCCATTTCACATTGTCTGGCATTTTCCTAACGTTTGTTAACGCTGACACGGTCGACTTTGCGTCATACGTCTTTGTACCTCTTCTTAGGCAATCAGCGTCTGCTGGGCATTGATTCTGCGTCGGGTTATGAGGGGATTGGGCCGTAGTGGGAACTGGGCAAGGGGGCTGTGGTGAGGAGCTCAGAGTGCTGTCCGCACTGGCGCTGCTCTAACGGCGCATGTGTCAGGGCTCCAGTTTGAGCTCCATGGGAGAAGATAGTAACTAGAAACCACGCACGATGCCATTCCCTCCCGTGATTCCTGTGCTAGCGTGTGGGCCACCTCCGTCCCCTTCTTCATGTTGATGTGTTTGCCGTAATGCCACCGGGGGCCTCTCAGAAACACTCCAGCCATTCCCCAGCAAAGGTAAAATACTGCCTTGGCATCGAGCCTGGAAGCTTCTGAAGCTTGGCATCTGGGAAGTTCTTCTTTGGCGGTGTGACTGGCACCACCTCAGAGTCTTGGTCCCAAGTGTCTCCCACTGTTCAGGCCTCTCTCAGGGCTTATGCTGTGGCACACCCATTCTGCTGTGCCCTTATCTCTGCGTTTTATCTTTCTTTTTTTAATATTTTATTTATTTAATTTATGTGTGCTAGTGTCAGATCTTGGAGTTACAGACAGTTGTGAGCTGCCATGTGGGTGCTGGGAATTGAACCTGGGTCCTTTGGAAGAGCAGGAAGTGCTCTTAACCACTGAGCCATCTCTCCAGCCCCTTTGCGTTTTATCTTAAGGAAACATCTTTGTCCATTTATAGATTCAGTGTTCTCCCCCTCCCTCTGTGAGCTAACCCCTCATTTAAGCCTTTCTGGTGATATGGGGTGGTCCTCCTGGGCGGTCCTCTGTATCTCTTTGCTGGTCCTGGGGGATTCTTTGTCCTTGCCCTGAGAGGCCCTGAATGGCCAACAGTTCCCTCTGTGCTGAGCCTTTGATGTCCATCTCCTCCCACACTGTCAGGCTCCATACTGCCTCCAGGGGACACCAGCTCTTCTGGACGCCCTTTGTTTGTTTGTTTGTTTGTTTGGGTTTTTTGGTTTTTTTGATTCGTGGTGCTTATTAACAAGCATTACTCTATACCTAGACTTCAAAGATTTGGGGGAAGATTTTGAAGTAAAGAGAAATATAAATATTAATAAGACACGGTAAGCGCATACCCTGGAAAGGAAGAAATACATGTAAACAACATACACCAGGGAGCCAGGGAGAAGCACAGGATAAGACTGGGGTTGAAAGGCAACAGCCTGGAAGATCCAACGTGGCATCTAGCATTCCTTAAAGCCTGATCGGTTCAATATTCTACCCCAGGGAATTAGTATCGCATAGAGTCCTGCTGGCTGGTTGGCATAGAAACCAAATAAACAAAATTAAGTCCTGGGCTAAATGAGATTTGAATAAGCTGTGACCCTTAGGGCTGCAAACTTGGTGGCTCTGGTGTAGGTGTCATCCCTACTGGTTGTCTTGCTTCTGTCTTCAGCTCAGCTGCATTTTCCACAGGGGACACTCAGCGTTGGAAGCATCCCGTTAAGTTAAGTGCTCTGTCTGAGAGCGAGGGAGGGAGAGGCATTACCCTGACTCCTTCCTTTGTAACTGAGCAGTCTAAGTGCCCTTCATTTGGCCATCCCTTAAAAAAAAAAAGTGCTGATACAATGGCGACCTGACCAGCTGAAACATAAGGATTGCTCAACATCTCAAACATTTTATTTGCATGTGACTAAAATGCACATTGTACAACTCCGTCTATGCACATTACCCAAATGTTCTCTGCGTGCCAGAGACGAAATATTTGGTTGTGAGTCTACAAATCTCCAGCCAGGGTTGGGTTCCATCTTTGTCATGTTCTGCTCACATTTGTAATAAGATGGGGTCCCCCCCACCCCCTTGGCCCTTCAACACATAGTCCTGAGCCAGTCTCACCGAGGAGTGTTGGTGTAGGAAAGCATCCCGCATCCCTCAGAGTTTTGTTCTGCGCGAATTGCAGAGACGACACCATTGTAGTCAGAAAAGCTTGCACGATGGCGTGATGGACACTTTTTTGTTTGTTTGTTTTTTCGAGACAGAGTCTCTCTGTGTTAGCCCTGGCTGTCCTGGACTGTCTTTGTAGACCAGGCTAGCCTCGAACTCACAGCGATCCACCTGCCTCTGCCTCCCGAGTGCTGAGATTAAAGGCAATGATGGGCACTTTTACCAGAATTGCTTCTCGTCTTTGTCAGCTTCGTTGAGGTTTGCACGTTTCCTGGCACATATTTGCATGGAGTGTGCATGCATACATGCCTCAGGAGGATGTTCTGTGGCTAATTTGACACACAGCCTCTCAGTAGCTCCAGAGGAAGCAGAGATCATCCACTGCGTCTGTACTTTTTCTAAAATGAAGAAGAAGAAAAAAAAAATTCATAGGGCTGAACAGTGACGTCAGTGACTTTACATCTTCAGGGATTGATTTTTATAGGCTTTTATGTTCAACTTCTTGATGTTTTTTATCAACACACCAAGTTGGACAAAAGTTCATTGTTGGAGTTATGCTTTCACAAAATTTTGCTTCTTCGTTTAAGGAAAAAAAAAAAGTTACTCCAGGGAATTCACTCAGAGCAACTCAGAGCCAGTTGTGCGCATGTGTGGGTGTGCTGCGACTTACCAGTGTCTTGGGGCAGGGGTGGTTAGCCTGGGGGTGGGGTAGCCTGGTGGTAGAATGCATACTTGTCTAGCATGCATGAGGCCCTGGGTTCAGTCTCCAGTACAGAAAAAGAAAAAAAAAAAAAAAATGAAAAAAAGGGAATGCAGGGGGAAGGGGAGGAGACAGGAAAGGAGAGAAGTCTTCAGGGGCTCCTACAGTTAGCCCAGTGTTCAAACTGGTCCTCTAATCAATTTTAAAGGTCGACCTGTGGTGTTAATCTGGCAGTATGTTAACAAATGGAATGATAAGTTTACCAACAAAGCACAATCAAGGGCCATCAGTTGCACCTGTCAAAATCAATACTGTGGCTGGGCAGTGGTGGCGCACGCCTTTAGTCCCAGCACTTGGGCAGCAAAGGCATGTGGGTCTCTGAGTTCGAGGCCAGCCTGGTCCACAGAGCAAGTTCCAGGACAGCCAGGGCTGTTACACAGAAAAACCCTGTCTCAAAAACAAAACGAAACAAAAGTACCGATACTGTTCTGCGATTTCTGTGGTTTACATCTGGGACTTGCCCCCGCTCTCCTCACACATGCTTTTAGCAGCACGGTTTCTGACAGCTCATGGGCTGGGCTGGGCAGTACAGCTGGACTCCTGAAGGTGGCAGCAGTTTGGCTGAGGCTAGCCCTGACCCATCCCTGCTGCAAAATTAATGAAGCAAACAAGTAACTAACTGGTCGGCTGTGTTCAAAATAAAAGCGCCCTTTATCGAAAGGAGTAATTGTCCTGCTGATCCACGGAAGAAAAGCAGACCACTGCCCACTTAGCCATTATCAACACAAAAACACAGCTGTCACTTAAAAGGAGTAAGAGACCGTTTATTCTGAAGCCAAATGTGAGTGGCCATGGCCCAGCAGCGCAGCTGCCACTTACCTGAATACTGTGCCCCAGTGTTGGAACCGTTTTATGGAGTTTGTACTGAAAAAAGCAAAGAAAACCATAAATCAAGGCACTTTTAAGATACATGGGGGAAACATCTGGTAGGTAAATTATATGAATTCCTTATTAACTGGCTTCCTACACTCTTTTTAAAATTTTTTAAAGATCTATTTATTTATTGTATATGAGTGCTCTATCTGCAAGAGCGGATATTTAGATCACATTATAGATGGTTGTGGTTGCTGGGAATTGAACTCAGGACCTCTGGAAGAGCAGGTGGGGCTCTTAACCTCTGAACCATCTCTCTAGCCCCCACCCCCTACTCTTTAATGACACTTTTAGCCTTTGGAATGGTAGAAGCTAAGGGACATAAATGGCTATTAATGGCTATTTAGAGGCTACGTTAGCCCAAGATAATTTGGCTCTAGACCAGAAACATTCCAATCTCCACTTTTAAAACCCCTTTTTAAAAGATGTATTTATTTTATTTTATGTGTGACTATTTTGCCTATATGTATGTCTGTACACCCTGTGCACATCTGGTACCCCCAGAGGCCACAAGAGGGCATGGCGATCCACTATGTGTGTGCTAGGAACCAAATCCAGGCCTGTGTGCTTTTTTTTTTTTTTTTTTTTTTTTTTTTTTTTTTTGGTTTGGTTTGGTTTGGTTTGTTGAGACAGGGTTTCTCTGTGTAGCCTTGGCTGTCCTAGACTCACTTTGTAGACCAGGCTGGCCTCGAACTCACAGCTATCTGCCTGCCTCTGCCTCCCGAGTGCTGGCATTAAAGGCGTGCGCCACCACCGCCCGGCTCAGGCCTGTGCTCTTAACCAGCACCCATCCCTCACATTTTACTCAACCAACCTTGCAGGATGACTGAGGCTGGTGTGAATATCTCTGGGAACTCCAGTTCACACCACCTTGGCTTCATTCCTGGGGCCCACTGATCAAACGTATTCCCAACACACCTATAAGTGTTGTCATCCTTCCCACTTCTATCATCAAACATGGCCTACAAAAATCAGACTTTAAAAAATGATTCTTTTTTTGAAATGGGGAGTATGATCAAATGTTATAATGTTGCCCGAGTGCACAATATATATATATATATATATATATATATATATATATTTATGGATATTTTCTACTCGCTACTTTCTAAGGACTTGCAGTTTAAAATGGGAGAAGATCTCTTTTCCTCCTGCAGTTCTAGGCTGTTGGCTAGGGGCCTCAGAGCAAAAGACAGATGAACAAAAGAAGGGCCCATGCAGTTATGAATCCTGTTACGCTGCCACAGAAGCCTTCCTGAGGGAGTGGTCCTGAGACCAGAGGAAGCAATTCAGCTCCATGATTTTCCTGCTATGTTTGATGCAGGGTGAGATGCCATGGAGTGTGATGGTTTCAAAGGAGACTTAAAGCCAGGGGCAGCAGAGATAAGGGGACTCAGTCTGTTTTCACCCACTCCACCACTGCCTGCCTTGCCTTCTAAGAACCAATGCTTACCCCGTCTCCAGCCCACCAATGCCTGCCCAATTCTCCACCCCACCAATGCCGACCCTGCCATCTCAGCCCACCAGTGCCCACCCTGGCCTTCACCTTGAGAGAGAGTGTTCTTTCCCCTGGGCAGGGGAGGGTAACTCTTACACCAGGGTCTGAGGTACTGTTTCAAACGAGGCTCTTCCACAACACCATTTCTCAAATCCCATCAGTTTAAAATGTTCATTCACCATTCCAAGGACTGGAGAGATGGCTCAGTGTTTAAGAACACTGACTGCTCTTCCAGAGGTCCTGAGTTCAAGTCCCAGGAACCACATGGCAGCTCACAACCATCTATAATGTGATTTGATGCACACTGTATACATAATAAATAAATCTTTAAAAAATGTTCGCCATTCCAAGGCACTATACTGTGGACAGTGTGTCCCAAACCACCCCGCTTCGGCCTCACTACAGTCGAATGTCTATTTTCCTGGACTGTTAGCTTTTCATTCACTGGATCTAGATTGTTCCCACTAAAATATCTGAAACGTCAACTTTGGACTGTGTTTTTGATGTTGTTCTATTTCGTAGTATTTTATACATCCGGCTTCTGTCGTAGCTAGTGTATGTTTTACGTGTGTTTTTAGGCATCTTGAGGCAGAGTGTAGCTTGCTATGTAGTTGGGGCTGGTCTGATGTGTGTGAGCCTCCTGCCTCAGGCTCCTGAGCGCCGGGACTACAGACCCGTCACCTTCTGTCGTACTTACCATCACATCACGCTCATCACTGATTGTTCCGCCATTTTTAATTACATCAGGCTTTATCTGGTATTAACGTCCACTGCCGCTCTCCTCCTTTGCTACTCGTTTATTTCCTTAGCCTTTAAAACATCGCTTTGATGTATTTTTTTTTAATGAGACTAACCCATATATTGATGACTTCTGCTGACATAGTATGTTGGTCTCTCTTCTCCAACAGAAAGATTTAGCGTGTTCATAATAGATATTTTATTCTATCTCAGCACACACTTTAGAACTTCCCCAGTTGGTTGAGCCTTTCTGCATCCCTGTTTCCTTGTTGACTGGAGGTTCTACCAAACCCTCCACACCACTGGTAAATACCTCATGTCCCTCATCCCACAACAGCGTCTGCACCATGATGTTATCCCATTTTCTCTTGCTCTAAGGAAAGACCTAAAGCTAAATATTTTGTAAAGAAAATAAGTTCCTGGGGCTAGAAAAAATATAGCTCAGTAGTTAAGCAGGCCTACTGCTTTTGCAGAGGACCCAAGTTCTGTTTCCAGTACATTAGGCACTTCACAACAGCCTGTAACTCAGCTCTAGAAAAATCCTGTGCCATCTTCTGTCCTGCACCGGCACTGTTCACATGTGACATACACACACGTGCACTCCTGGCCGCACATGTGCATACACATAACAAAAGAAAGCAAGTTTATTTAGTTTATAGTTTTAGAGGCAGCTGAGTTCAAGACCTTCTGGCTACATGGTAGCATTGCAGCAGAGGCAGTTGAGAGAGAGAGAGAGGTCCCACTTAACACAAGAATCCAGAGACCAGTCTTTAATGACAACCCCCTCCTCACAAGAACTGGCTTACTCTGCACCAATAGCATGAGTCCTCCAACACCCCTTCACAGACCCAACCAGCAACTTCCTGTTGCTGAAGAACCGCCTACTTGGCTATGTTATATGCTCACCCGTAACTATCTATGCACACTTCACAGCTCACCACCGTGAGTACCATCACCTGGTCTTCCAGGCTGATTTTCCTAAAACAGAATGGAAGATGATTGCATATATTCAAGCCAGTCCTGGTGAGGCACGCCTGGATTGCTAGACAGTATTGTTTGGAGCCAAGCCTGGGTCCTGGCAGCCCTAACAAGTTAGGCCAGGTCGCCGGTTCTCAGGAATACAACTAAAGAGACAAGAAACAGGGAGAGCAGAGAACAGAGAGGCGTTCAGTGAGGCCACACCAGGAAGAGGAAGAAACAGCCCCGCTACGCCCAGCCCAAGCCCATCTTCAGGATTCTGAGGGAGGTTTTAGGTTAGAATGGAGAGAAAGAGGTATGCAGAGCTAGGCAGTCCTGGTCGTGGTGTGGTCTTGCTCCTAACTCACCGTGTTGTCTCAGCTTTAGTCCCTCCTGCAGCGTGGGCTGACAAAGTTGTCAGAATTCTGTGAAATCCCTTCCTGAGCAGCAAACTTCCCCACTGGCTGGTACCCGGGGCCCTGGTCTTTTTCCCCCTCCCAGCATGAGATTCCAGGGAAAATTCCAGTTTCTTGCACTGTCTCTGTAGTCTGATAGCCAAGGGGAAGGGCATAAGTGGCTCTCTTTAGACTAGTGGTTGTCAACCCTCCTAAAGCTGTGACCCTTTAATACGGTTCCTCATGCTGTGGTGACCCTACCTCCCCCAACCATGAAATTATTTTCCCTGTTACTTGATAACTGTGGTTTTGTTACTATTATTCATCATAATGTAAATATCTGATATGTGACCCCTGTGAAAGGGTCATTCTATCCCAAGGAGATTGCGACCCACTGGTTGAGAAACATTGTGCTCCCCCCCCCTTTTTTTTTCTTTTGAGATAGAGTTACTCTTATAGTCCTTGTGGTCCTAGACTCACTTTTTATAGACCAGGCTGGCCTCAAACTCACAGAGATGTGCCTGCCTCTGCCTCCTGAGTGCTGGGATTACAGGTGTAAGGCCGACAGTAGCGAGCACAGGGCCACAGTTGGTCAGATAAGTGGATAGTGTCCAGTAAGGTCAGCGGATTGCAGAGCACCTGTGGAAAGTTCCTGTGTTCTGGTTGTCCTCTTGTCCACAAAGGCCAAGGCCAGCTTGGCCAGTCTTCTCTAAAAACGAGAGCAAAATGCCCGACTAGGGCACCCACAAATGTGGGTACTGTTGGTTTCCCCTCAAAATCTGCAAATCTAGTAGTCAGCCATGACTCAGACAAGCAGGTAAAAGCCCTGTGCCAGTTGCCAGATTTCTGAGTCTAACCAACTCAGGCGAAGGCTGTGCCACAGTCCTGCCTGCCGGGGAGCACCCTGCTCAGAGGAAGGCTTACTAGAGGAAAAACAAGGAGTCCTCCCTTAGGGACTTAGGAGGACAGTGGGAAGTGGCCTCCTCTGCAAGGCCCCATGGAAAGAAGACAAAGATGGTGAGCTTTGAAGAGTGGGCAAAGCTGGGCTAGTGCGATGGCTCGGTGGTAAAGGTACTTGCCACCAAGCCTGACAACCCGAATTCAGTCCCTCATACCTACAAAGCAGGAGAGAACTCCTATCAGTTGTCCTTTGACCTCCACAGGACACACACACACACACACACACACACACACACACACACACACGGGAAAGCTGTGGACAACCATCCAGGAAGGACGACCATTTGGAGTGATGATAACTCAAGCTGGTTGAAGACAACTTGATCCCAGTGGAGGAACATTAGTCATATAAATACCGACCAAGACTAGAGAGCATGGTACCTCAGTGAGCCAGCAGGGCTTAGTGTCATCAACTGTTAACTTCACCTGTGAAATGGGTACTAAGTTACTAACTTCATATTTAATCAACATAATGTAAGTGACGATCTGTCGAAGTATCTGATACACAATGAGTCCCCCACCCCCCTACCCCCTACCCCCTACTCCCTGCCTCCCCACCCCCACCCCCCGCCAAGTGACAGTTACTGTTGCTTGTAGCACTCATAGCTGTAACTGTGGGCAATACACATTTCACTAGCTACCACAGCACTTATATTTTTGTTTATTTTTGTAAATAGAAAGTGTATGTCTGTACGCTCGTGTAGTATGTGTGTTCACATGTATATAGGACATATGTGTATAGGTATGTGCGTACATGTAAGTGTGGGGACCAGACAGTGACATCCAGTATCTTCCGTAATTTCCCTCTACTTTTTTTTACCAGGGCAGGCTCTCTCACTGAACCAAGAGCTTACCAGAAGGGCTAGGCCAGCTTGGCCCCCAGAGAACCCCCAGTGTCTGCCTCTGGGATTACAACTGGGCCACCACATAGGCTCTTATGTGGACCTGGGTGTCTCAACTCTGACCCTCATGCGTGGCAAGTGTTTTCTTCATTGAGCTGTCTCTCTAGCCCATTATGATTACTTTTAAGTACCTTATAGACGCCAAGCATGGTTCTGTATACCTATAATCCACGCACGCAGAAGGCAGAGGCAGAAGAATCAGTTTAAAATCTTCTTCAGCTATGTGGTAAATTCAAGGCCAGCCTAGCCGTGCGAGATCCTGTCTCAAAAGACACATGCGCGCAGGCACACACACACACACACACACACACACACGCACGCACACAAGACCCTGTCTCAAAAAAAAGACACACATTCAATTTTAATGTCCATTCTTCTTTTAATGTTCTCTGAAATTATCCTCAAATTTCTTTTTGGCTCCTAGTATATGGAAATTGAATTGTACTGCAGGAAACTGAAATTTCTGCCTGAGTAGAGTATTTGCAGTTAAGATATGGTATGAACTTTATATTACAAATATAGACAAAGTGTTTTTAATATCATATTATCCTAGACACAAAGTCCCCACGTGTCATCATATCCAGGCAATAAAGACAAGTTCTCTCTTGGGCTCTCGTGTTTATTCAGATTGGGAAATCAGTATCAATTTGTGCAGCATTTTCATATGCATGACTTAAAGTTTTTCAAGGCTTTTTCCAAAGGAGCCAAACCTTATCATTAATTTTATTATGTCATCACCTTGACTATTATAATTATTTTTGAAAAGTCATATCACAGAAGTTTTTAACAGATTTTTATCATATTTGTGGGGTTAACTGTGATATTTCAGCACAAAGCGATTAGGGTAAGTAATGCTGAGGACATGGGTTATCAGTAGAAAACTTGCCTGTTGTACACTGGGCTCTGAGGGTCTAGCTACAAGTACTGCAGAAAATAAACAAACAGGAAATATCAGCATACTTTGCATTGACTTCATCCTTCCTTTCTGTGTGGTGCCTCTGGTGCCTCTCTTGTAATGGTTTCTAAAGTGTGTAATGGCTATCTGTGAGCAACACTCACCCACAGTGCTGGGGGACTTGTCGTGTAAAGAATCCCATGCGGAGCTGGGTGCCAGTGGCACACGCCTGTAATCCCCAGCACTCAGGGAGGCAGAGGCCAGCCTGGTCTACAAAGTGAGTCCAGGACAGCCAGGGCTACACAGAGATACTCTATCTCAAAAACAAAACAAAACAAAACAAAACAAAAACATCTTTCAATGTTACTAATTTAATTCCTTCATTTAAAAGTGACTTGGGACTGGTGGGGTGGCTCAGTGGTTAAGAGCGCTTTTAGAGAACCTGAGATCGGTTTCTAGCACCCACATCAGGTGGATGTGGTTTCCATGGACACCTGTGCTGTGATGCAACACCCACATGCACACACACACACACACACACACACTTTAAAATAATAAAAATAAATCTTTTAAAAGTGGCTGAACTTCAGACCAGCTAAGAGAAAACTATGTGAGGCAGCAGAGTGTGATGTTGCAGTGGACAGAAAAACGTGTGTCGTCTTCATCTTCCTATCTGGCTCCCAGCTCACTGCTCCTAAATCCCTGGCTCTTGCTGAACACTGGAGGTGCTAAATTGCCCCGTTGAGTGTAGTATTTGGCCTTTGGTTGTGGTTCCTGACACAGATGCCCTATCTGCTGGAATTTCCTTGCTGATGGGAGTACACACACACACACACACACACACACACACACACACACACACACACCGTTCTCACAAGGCAACCCTAGTGGGCTCCTCGATGAGCCTGGTCACCAGAAAGATCACACCACAACTAGAAAGAGAAAACTTTATTGATAAATAAATTATGATTAAACATTGTGACAGTTTGTTAGGAAATAAAAGCTCAGAGTGGCAATCTCCTCCACCCTGGCCCTAGCCTTGGCCTTCTGGCTGGGAGCCATGGATGAGGTCTTGGTGGGTAGCCAAGGCCTTCTGGGGTTCTGAGGGTCTCTGTCTGTGTTCAGTGTCTTGGGAAGGAGTGAGTGCATTGGTCTTGTGTACCATCCTCGTCCCCTCAACAACTGTCTCCATGTGGGCCTTGGCTGCCATCTTCCTTTCGGCCAGGGTACCAACACTATTCCGGACCTTGCTGGCTGAGGGCTGCGATTTCTCACACACATCTTTGGTTTTCCCATGGGCCTCTGCTTCTTCACTGTTCCCACTGTGTTTGACCTTCTGACCTAAGCCACAGTGGAAGGGGCCCCTGTGACTTTAAGCTGCTAACTCTACCCGTCCTCTGAGTGGGAGAAGGGACAGGAAGTGACCTAATGATCAGTTGTGTTTGCATGATAAAGCCTCCATAAAAATCCCTGAGTTTAGAAAAAGTCTTGATGTCTGTCCCATTTTGCCTTCTGTTAGGATAGACACAACCAAAAGAAACATGGCGAAGCAAGGGCTTATTTGGAGTACACATCCCAGGTCACGGTCCATCTCTGTGGGAAGTCAAGGCCGGAAGTACAGGCCAATCCGATGGGGCATTTTCCTGGTTTCCTCTTCCCTGATGATTCTAGCTTGTGTTAAGTTAAGAGAAAACTAACCAGTGTTGTTACTTACTAAACACACAAAGACATTTGAGGGCAGCTGTCCAGAGAGGAGGCAGGAGGATCAGGCCCCACTCCCATACCTTGCTGTGTACCTTTCTTCTACCTGCTTTTTATCTGTAGTCCTTAAAAGATCCATTGTAGCCAGGTGTGGTGGTGCACGCCTATAATCCCAGCACTCTGGGAGGCAGAGGCAGGTGGATCACTGTGAGTTTGAGCCCAGCCTGGTCTACAAAGTGAGTCCAGGACAGCCAACCTTACACAGAGAAACCGTGTCTCGAAAATAAAAAATAAAAAATAATTTTTTTAAGAGAACTGACTCCCAAAAGTTGTTCTTTAATCTTCACACATGCACACATGCATCGTGACACATGCACACATACACCTGCACACACATATACACAAACACAAAATAAATAAATGTAAAAAAAACATAACAAATTTGCAGCTGACAGTAAGCCACCACCAGTCCTGTGAGCCACACTAGGAAACTACTGAGCCCAAATAGGAAGCTGTGGGGACCTCAGATGTATAGCCAAGTTGAACAGAAACTGTGGGCTATGTGAGACCCCTCTACTTGTGACTGACACCTCAAGTGACCCTGACACCTGCCCCTATGTTAGAATTGAGTTAAATTGGAGACAAGCCACCTGGTGTTAGAAGCCCCACACATCTGTTCACAGAAGCTTGAGAGCAAGGGGGGAGACGTTGTTTTGTTCCTTAAGCAAGAATCAAACACTCCCATGGGATTAGCAAGGAGATAAAATTGTGGCTGGGTCAAGAAAAGGGTGGAGGGGGCTGTCCCTTTGGTATAACCTGAGCAACCAGAGATAGTTCAGATGCCAAAGGGGATACTGGGTTGATGTATGGTTACCCAGGCAACATGCTCATCCAGGGGCAAGGGAGGCAGTGCTAAGAAGGGCCGACCAACTACAGGCACAGGCAGACAGGCAGGCAGGGCCTACCTGGATAGTAAATGCTCTGGAGGGCTCACAGCAGTGCCCACGGTGGGTGTGGTGCCTGACTGATGGATTTCTTTTTTTTTTTTTTTTTTTTTTTTTTTTTTTTTTTTTGGTTTTTCGAGACAGGGTCTCTCTGTGTAGCCTTGGCCATCCTGGACTCACTTTGTAGACCAGGCTGGCCTTGAACTCACAGTGATTCGCCTGCCTCTGCCTCCCGAGTGCTGGGATTAAAGGCGTGCGCCACCACACCCGGCTCTGATGGATTTCTTTAATGTTTATTTATTCAGTTCTCTGGTGATGTGAGGTTGACACAAACTCGGTAGAAACCGTACTCCATCCTCCTCCCAGGCTAGTGATAGGAGATACGATCCTGTGTAATGATGCTGAAAGCAAGTGACAGCTAGCTGCATCTTCTACAAGTGGCTTTGGTGAGTGTGAAGAACAGATGCACACACGGCGCAGTAGAGTAGTGTGCAAGGTGTGGTAGGCTGGAGTGTTGGGTGTAGTACACTAGTGTGCTAGGTGGTGTTGTCTGGTGTGTTGGGTGTAGTACACTAGTGTGCTAGGTGGTGTTGTCTGGTGTGTTGGGTGTAGTACACTAGTGTGCTAGGTGGTGTTGTCTGGAGTGTTGGGTGTAGTACACTAGTGTGCTAGGTGGTGTTGTCTGGTGTGTTGGGTGTAGTACACTAGTGTGCTAGGTAGTGTTGGCTGATGTGATGGGTTCAGTACCTACTGTGCTAGGTGGTGTTGGCTGTAGTACACTAGTATGCAAGATGTGGTAGGCTCATATCTAGGATGCAGAAGGCCATGGTTCTAGGCACATTTTTACTTGACCGAATTTCAGTTCACTATGGGTTTATCTGGATGTAATCCCTTTTATAAGTTGAGGGTCAACCATCCCTTGTGTGGGGACCAAGCTGGGATGGGGGAGTCTGTGTTATCACTGGAAAAAAATATGAAGATGAGTGTCTGAACGCACCCCTGTTAACTCACCATGCTCCTGTCACCCTCACACAAGCCTTGTCACCCGTGAATGCACACTCAGCCTTCTCCTTCATGACTGAGACAAAGAACAGAGCTGGAGAGGGGACAGGCAAGAACTATGGCACTGTGCCCAACTGATGTCTTAGCCCGGCCCTAGGGTGGGGTTGGAGAGTAACAGAAAGACTGAGGGAAAGTTTTCAGGGTGTAAGTGGGGGCTCTGTCCAGGGACTGATGCTGACAGGCTTAGTGGTGACTTCAGGATCTTAGGACAGAGTAAAAGCGCTGGAATAGAAAGGGCTCTAGAAAAGATTCCAGTTGCTGATGGCTCATATGACCAGGGAACTGGGAAAGGGCCTTGCTCTTCCTAGAATTCATAGCACCTGCACTGGCCTCAGCATAAATATTTAGGGGCCAGTAAGTCCCTAAATTCCTACTTAAGATGAGGTGCTGCCACAGGAAACTCTAGCAGCTAGTTCAACTAGGGTAGCTACAGTTAGACAGTGAGGTGGTTTGAATAAGCATGGCCCCACAGGTTCGTGTGTGTGAATGCTTGGCCCATAGGGAGTGGCCCTATTAGGAGGCGTGGCCTCGTTGGAGGAAGTGTGTCACTGTGGGCAGGCTTTGGGGTCTCCTGTGCTCAAGCCAGGCCCACTATGGAACACAGTCCCCTTCTGCTGCCTGCAGATCAAGTTGTAGACCTCTCAGCTACCTCCACAGCACCATGTCTGCCTGCGTGTCGCCATGCTTCCCGCCATGATGAAAATGGACTAAAGCTCTGAAACTGTAAGCCAGGCCCAGTTCAATGTTTTCCTTTATAAGAGTTGCCATGGCCATGGCATCTCTTCACAGCAATGGAAACCTTAACTGAGACAGATGGCTTGGGAAAACTAAAGGAACAAAGAACAATAGTGAATCCACCTCCACTGTACAATGAACTGAATATAGTCACAACGGAACATTGGCCCTCTGCGTGCTGGTGACAGAGGAATGCATCCACACGGCGAACAAGAACCCAGAAGTGGCCATGATGTTAATTTTGAAAAATAAAGAATTGTTTATAATTTTGCACTTAGGCAGTGTGACGGAAGTGGAAGCATCATTGTGATTGCCTCATGAGGGGACATCCGTTATCTACCTTACGGTTGTAACAATCAGTCCCCCGCTGGGTGTGGTGGCACACACCTTTAATCCCAGCACTTGGGAGGCAGATCACTGTGAGTTCGAGACCAGCCTGGTCTACAAAGTGAGTCCAGGACAGCCAAGGCTACACAGAGAAACCCTGTCTCAAAAAAAAAAAAAAAAAACACAAAAACAAAAACAACCAATCTATCCCCTTCCCTATAATAATGCACACATGGTGTTACAGAAAGGAGAGACTGGAGGATGTGTATATATACACGTTATATACAGTATATTCAGTATATAGGAGCATGTCTTTCTAGACCCAGCAGTGCTTCCGGAGAACTAGGTCCTAACTAGTGAGTATTTTCAGCTGTGTTTTCCTGACTGAAAATGACAGTATAAGGAGCCACAGGCATTGGAAAGAACCTTGGATCTTTACATTTTTTTCAAATCCAGAGCTTATCTTTTCCTCAGTCTAATTTACCTCTTTTCCCGAAGGAGGAGGTGAAAAGCCCTCAATTCTTGTCTGTGCTAACCAAGGACAGCACATCATAACCCAGCCACTGCACCCCTTCTGTCCCCAGAAACAGCCTGTAATTTCTCCTTCAGCATCAGGACTGAATGCAACGAGATGGGAGCAGAACCAGACGCTAAGACCAGTCCCCTCCCACTGGTGTCGGGAAGGTTGATGGCTCCACCAACCTTTCCATAGAACAGACTGATAGAATTTTGAAGTCACAAATAGTTCCATTCCCCTGGGCAGGAAGTTTAGAGGACTGAGCCCAGTTAAAAGCCCATAAATGACGCGAGCCTGTGAAAGACAGTTGGAAAAAAAACAGTTGACGTGACAGAAAGTTTAGGAAGCCCTTTGTGTCTGTCCGTCAGTTTCTCTGTTGCTGTGACAAGGCCAAAGAAGAAGAATTTATCCAGTTCACAGTTTCAGAGGCTGCCATCTGTCAGAGTGAGGATGGCAGTCCACATTTGTTAATGCCCAGCTGCAGCACTGAAGAGGTCCAGGGTAGGGTCTCTGGGGGCTGGATGCGGATGCCCTTCCAGTTCGCTTTATCTCTTGGGTGGTCAGAGCTGATGGCTCAGACAGCCGATCAGAATTGAAAAAGAAAGGGAAGGGGGAAAAGAGCCTAAGGTTTCTTCTCTAGGGATTGGCTGTACTGTGGTCAAGGAGGAGAATTTAAACTGATCATAATTTTCCTATGGCTGAGACTGTAAAAGCAGCTTTAGCCAGAAACTGCACAGGGGTCATAAAAGGAGGCTCTTTGCGGAGATCTCCAGTAAGTTGGTGTAAGCTTAGGCTTATTAGCTGTAGAAGGCTGATGGCCCTGAGTCTGCTAACTTATTTGTGAATCTACAGAGAAATAAGATGTAAGAGAGAGATAGAAATACATTCAAGAGAAAAGGTGGATGAAATTATGCATCTCGACTTCAACTGAAGTCAGGTTTCCCAGTCTCAACGCCATTTTTTGTAGATGACCATGCTTATACTTCTGAGAAAAGGCAACTACCTCATAGTCAAAAGAGTACAATTAATCACAAAACAGATGAATTTTAAAAATATAACAGGTTACATGTTTTAAAACTAAGCATTTCTTATCTATGTATCCACTACATAAGTTCATAGTGAGTTCAGAATGACGAAGGTTGACAGGGTCTAAGGTTAATAGGGTCTGACACTTTAAAAAGTATACAACTGATCAATTAGGATGGACCTAACTATACGTTATCCAGCTCTCTCTTAGTTCATTATGAGCTCAGGACAATAATTTTATCTGTCTTTCATTCTAAGAAACAGAGTAAATTCAGACATATCTAGGTAGCTTCATTCCAACTTAGGTTCACGGGAAGTTTAAGCCAATTTGCGTATATTTATGGTGAAATACCAGCATTTGTGGTACCGTCTGGGATGAGGGCTTATCTGAAGCCACAAATCTGCTACAAGACTATCCTTAGTGAAGCATCTGGAGGTCCACAGAGATTTTTTTTTTCAACAAAGATATTTATTGCAGCCATAAACTAACTTTAACTTTTAAAACGATTTGAATCAAATCAGGAATTCCATAATCAAGGATTAATTCATCTGAATAACAAACAGTACATCTTCAACAAGATCCTGTAGGAAGTTTGCACAATAAGAGCTGGTCAGTACTCAGAAAATAGCAGTTCACACCAATGCCAGATGTATTTACTTTTGGTTTTTTGAGACGAGGTTTCTCTGTGTAATAGTGGCTGTCCTGGACTCACTTTGTAGACCAAGCTGGCCTTAGACACACAGTGATCCACCTGCCTCTGCCTCCTGGGATTAAAGGCATGTGCCACCATGCCCAGTTCTAATGCCAGATTTTAGAGAGATGCAACAGTGCACAATTGACAGGGTAGTCAGAGGTTGGAAGCAATTCTGGGGTACATCACGATACAGACCTTGCAAATACCGGGTCACCTCCAGAGATCTCGCATGCCTCCTGGACTTCCCCAAAGCAATGGCTCCTGACAGCATGTCAGAGGTTGGAAGCAGTTTGGGGGTGCATCATGGTACAAGACCTTGCAAATACCAGATCACTTCCTACATAGCCCACATGCCTAGTGAGCTCCCTTAACAGGGTGGATTTTGGCATACATTGTGGGGTTTATCTGTGGGTTTGTTTTTTTTTTTTTTAACCAGTTAATATAGAAGGGCCCAGCCCACTGTGGGCGTTGCCTAGGCTCCATGAGGAAGGTAGCTAAACCCAAGCGCAGAGGAAGCAGGTGGGCAGTGCTCCTCCACGGCTCCCGCCTCTGCTCCTGCTACAGCTCTTTCTGACCTGACTTCTCTCAGTGGCGGATGCCCACCAGCCTGTGTAAGCCAAAGAAACGCTCTCCTCCCGCGAGCAAGCAAATTAGAACATGTACTTCAATAGGCCTTGAGCCTGAGATGACTGAGGTGATGGGTCAGAACGCCTCACCTCTCTCTGCAGCTGGGAGTAGAGACCGGAAGCAGCCAGGAACAAGGCACGCCCTTCATAGGGGTCACTGGTGGCCTGGTGTCTGGGCCTGGTGTTCCCAGATCACCGCCCAGAGAGGCAGAGGACCACCTGAGTGAGAGAGCCCTGGTTATTTTGGGGACTCCTTCTTATGAGGTTCAAGAGGAGGAGGAGTTTGGCAGCTAAGGGGTGAAGGAAGGGCGGCTTCCCATTTTGATGTAACAGTCCGTATATGTATTAGTCATGGATGAGCTTAACCCTCATGATCCAATCACCTCTTTTTGTTGATGGTTTTATTTTTTGAGACAGGGTTTCTCTGTGTAACAAGAGCCCTGGCTGTCCTGGACTCACTCTGTAGACCAGCTGGCCTCAAACCCACAGAGATCCACCTGCCTCTGCTTCTCAAGTTCTGGGATTACAAGTGTGCACCACTGCGCCTGGAAAAAAATATACATATATATATATATATATATATAGTGCTTTTTGTTGTTGTTGTTTTTGTTTTTCGAGACGGGGTTTCTCTGTGTAGCCTTGGCTATCTTGGACTCGCTTTGTAGACCAGGCTGGCCTTGAACTCACAGAAATCCACCTGCCTCTGCCTCCCAAGTGCTAGGATTAAAGGCGTGCGCCACCACAGCCCAGCCTAGATTATTTTAATTAATTGCTTTTCCCCCCCTACTTTGGAGGCAGAATCTTATGTAGCCCAGGCTAGCCTCAAACTGGCTGTGTAAAAGATGACCTTAAACATATATCTTCCTACTGCTGCCTCCCAAAAGCTGGGGTTACATGCAAAAGCCACCAAAGCCTGCTATAGTAGCTTGTACCCTTTTGCCCAGGCAAGAGGAGGGCATGGTCTCAGCGCTGTTGGCTTATATTCATGAGAAATGATTTTATATTCTCACATGTATCCCTTCCCCTGAGTATAACTAAGGAATCTCCAGCAGTGACTCCCAGAAGGAAAGGGGGACCCGGCACCCACTCAGTGCTGTGATAGATGATAGAGATAGGTCATTAGCTACACACTGTTCCTGTTGAGGCCAAGCAGACATTTTGCTGGGGAAAATGGACCAGCCGTGAGAAACCAAGTCTGGTGGTGCACGCCATGATCTTAGCAGGCAGGTCTCTGTGAGTCCAGGACAAGCCCAGGCTATACTGAGAAGCCCTGTCCCGGGAGGGGGGTGACTGACAACAACAGCAACAAGAAGCAATGAGGTAATATTTTTAGAATACAATTTTAAGTCAGTGAATGAAGTCCACATTAGTCTCGTTTGGGATTCTGAGTGGCCTCCCCACTGAACAGGTTGCATCTCCACAGATGCAGGCTGAAGGCAGCAGAGTTCTGGTGAACAGCCAGCTGGGGTAGCGGGTATTTTTAACATGTGTGGATTTCATGATGCAAATACTCCCACCCCATCCCACCCCCCATCCCCACCACATCAGATCTCGAGCCACCGCAGTCACTTCCTGGAAATTAAACCATCTGCTCTTGCGAGGAGCTGCCAGCGGTGCACCATTGTTCTGGGCCTTCAAGGTGAATCCAGACAACGTGCTTCTCAACACAGACTCTTGAATGTCAAAAGCTAAGAAAGAACGTTTAAAACCTGGAGATAAAGCCGGGTGTGGTGGCGCACACCTTTAATCCCAGCACTCAGGAGGCAGAGGCAGGCGGATCTCTGTGAGTTCGAGGCCAGCCTGGTCTACAAAGTGAATCCAGCATAGCCAAAGCTAACACAGAGAGGCCCTGTCTCAGAAAAACAAAAACAAAACAAAAAAACCTAGAGAAAAAGTAATTCCTGGGGTTTTCTTCCTCCCTCTTCCCTCCCTCCCTCTCTCTATAAAACAAATCAAGATCTGCAATCTTCATGATTTTCTAAAAGAAGGGATATTTTAGCTGACATGGTTGAGCTACACAGCAGGAGTGCCTTGTTCAGTTTTTGTCACCTTGACACTAGCTAGAGTCATCTGAGAAGAGGGAACCTCAGTTGAAAATATACTTCCTTCAGATTGGCGGGGAGGCAAGTGTATAAGGGCATTTTCCTAACAGATGATTGCTGTGTGGGTGTGGCCACCCTGAGCAGGTGGTCCTTCCTGGGTTGTGTAAGAAAACAAGGCAAGTGAGCCACAGAAACACCAGAAAAGGGGGAGGGGAGGCGCCAGTCGCTCACGAGGGCAGACTTCCTGGTCTAGACATTATGTATTCAGAGACCAGTGGCAATTGCAGAAGGTTTTGGCTCTCTGAGATCAAAAGGCCATCTCCTTGGGCACCTTCAGAAGCCCAACGTGAGAGTTTGGTGGCTTCAAGACAAAGAGCTTTCAAGACCCTGCACCAGGCAAGTACTGTCACCTTGAACTGGGACCTCGGTTACTATGTGCAGCAAAGCCAGCAGGAGACTAATGTCACCACCTGAATCAGAGATTTCTCAAGTCAACCAGAAGCAAGTGGCTACAGGACGAGAGTCCTTTTGACAGGGTCTCTCTGTGCAGTCCTGGCTGTCCTGGGATCACTTTGTAGACCAAGCTGGTCTCGAACTCACAGAAATCCACCTCTGCCACCCAGAGTGCTGAGATTAAAGGCATGCGCCACCACACTAGGCTCAGGACTGGGGTTTTAAGTGCTTCTTAAACCGTAGCCGAGGTGGCATCGAAAGACGGAAAACCAAGGGTTTCATTTGGAACTCAGAAGCTGATGGTAAAGTGAGAGAAACTGGCTGGGGAACAGGAAGGAGGAGGGCAGGGGACATGCTCCTGTGCTGAGGAGAACCTCCCTTTAACGCCCCAAGGGAAGGACTCAACTGCTTTCAAAAGAGAGAAAAACAGACAGGCATGTTCCTAACAGTCAGTCTGTGAATTCAAAACAGATAAACAATTTTTTTTTTTTTTTTTCAGTTTTTTAGTTTTTCGAGACAGGGTTTCTCTGTGTAGCCTTGGCTGTTCTGGACTCACTTTGTAGACCAGGCTGGCCTCGAACTCACAGAGATCCCCCTGCCTCTGCCTCCCAAGTGCTGGGACTACAGGCATGCGCCACCATGCTAGGTTAACAATTTTTTTTTTTTTAATGCAGCATTTTTTTTCTAGATTTTGTTTTTCTTTTGTGTGCACCTGTGTTTTGCCTGCTGAAAGAGCAGCCAGGGCCTTGAACCCCACTAAGCCCTCTCTCCAGCCCCAGTGTGTGTGTGTGTGTGTGTGTGTGTGTGTGTGTGTGTGTGTGTGTGTGTGTGTGTGTGTGTGTCTGTGAGTGTGTGTATGTGTGTGTGTGTGATGCAGTCTCACACTGTAGCTTAGGCTGATTGGCTTTGAACTGTGAGCTCAAAACTTCCATCTCAGCCTCTTGCCACACCACTTTACATTAATGTGTGTGTGTGTGTGTGTGTGTGTGTGTGTGTGTGTGTGTGTGTGCTGTTAGTAATCAGGCAACAACGCAGCCACCCCTGAAGGTCCTGATGATGGTGGGAAAACAGGCTACCCGACACCCCTCCCCACCCCCTGCCAGCAGGACTCAAGCCACCTAAGTCACCTGTGTACCTTCTGCCCATGATCATGTGCTAAATAGTTTATAAAGGGAATTCCTCCCATTTCTCTCTCCACGTGTGTGTCTGGAAACGGTCTCTGTATTCCCCTATTAGTGTGTGTGTGTGTGTGTGTGTGTGTGTGTGTGTGTGTGTGTGTCCTCTCAGAGTCTGTCCTAGGATGTTTTTCAGCTTGCAAAAACCAAGTTCCCCCCATGAAGTGATTCCTCTTCTAGTGGACAAACCTCACCTGCTCTCTCACAAATCTGTTCTCCATCCCACACTTGGGATCAAAACAGAAACATGTTTATCTCCACTACATCTCCCCCTTTTATTAAAAATAATTTTAAAATTATGAGAATTATCCAATAAAAGTAACATTTACAAGGACCAGTCCATTTGTATTTGGAGAAATTATTCCATTATCTATCCTATCCTACTGAGTCTTATAGTGTCCAAAGCTATTTTTTTTAATCTCCTTTTTAGAAATTATATTTGTTGAGCCAGGTGTGGTGGTGCACGCCTTTAGTCCCAGCACTCAGGAGGTAGAGGCAGGTAGATCACTGTGAGTTCGAGGCCAGCCTGGTCTACAAAGCGAGTCAGGACAGCCAAGGCTACACAGAAAAACCCTGTCTCGAAAAACAAACAAACAAGCAAATTTTAAAAAAGAAGTAATCTAAGCAAGTGTGCAGGGATTGTGTTAGCAGAGCAGCTGAACAGGGCTGCCACTGACGTGTGAGGGGTGTGACTTCTGTGAAGAACACATCCCTTCACGTGGACAGGTACAGCCCCACACCAGCATGCCAGGCTTGGGAAACAGGGAGGGCGGACTGCAGTGTCACTGTCTTGTCCCCTTGTGCCAAGAATAACCTTTCCAGCCCGAAGGAGCTCTGGTTAGAAAAGGACCTCGCTGAAAGCAAATCGCTGCCGAAAACAGTCTCCTCACCATTTAAAAGAAAGAGAGAAAAAGAAGTCTTAACTGAGTGATCTCGAACACGAGTTTATTTTCTCAATTTTCAGTGGCTTACAGGGTCCTTAAAGACCACATAGTGCTACACAATGGTTTTTCTGCTGCCAAGAGCATCAAATCCACACCATGGATTTACCTTCAAAGCCTTTCTTTTTGTGACACTCTTGTCATCATCTCACATTTGTATTTCAGCAAACAATTACTGAACATGGATTAGGATCTTCTTTGTTTCCCTCCAGCTGGGCATTTTCACTTCATCTAGCCCTGCAGTAACTAACAAACAAACAAAATGTTCCAGGATCAGTCAGCCAGCCCCTGGAGGCGTGGCTTCCGACTCACAGAGCCCAGGGATAGTCAGCCAGCCAAGAGCCCCCTAGCAGCACTTCCTGGGGGGTAAGAGGGAGGGAGGGGCAGGGAGGATCAAACTCCTTCTTACCCAGTCCCACACTCACATGAAATCATTGTGCTCAGAGACTTTTTCAAGTGGAAATTGAGTCCAGAATCATTTTTCTCAAATTTCTATTTATTAAACTCCACAGAGAAAAAAATATTTTACTCAGAAAAAAAAAAAAAAAAAACACCAATATTTTCTTCATATGCATTCTTACTCTTTAGAAAATGGTTTTAGGTGTATTTCTTCATGTAGTTCTGAATCAAGATTTCCATCTAAAAAATAACAATGAGCCAGGCTGTGGTGACAAGACAGCCAGGGCTACACAGAGAAACCCTCTCTCAAAAAACAAAAAACAAGCGGGGCGTGGTGGTACACGCCTTTAATCCCAGCACTGGGGAGGCAGAGGCAGGCGGATCACTGTGAGTTCGAGGCCCTGTCTCGAAAAACCAAAAAAAAAAAAAAAAAAAAACAAATAAAAATAATGACCATTAGGGGATGTAGCTCAGTGATGGAGCTCTTGACTGACATATGTATGGTCTTAGGTTCAGTCCCTGGTTGCAGCAAAAAATAAAAATGAATAACAAAAAGGAATTAATTGAAACTAGAAAATTCAGTTATCCTTGAGGTGGTCAATCCTACCACGTTCTTTACCTGATTGGTTTTGTAAAAGAAAACAAGCTACAGAGCAGGGAGAGATGGCTTGATGGCTGAAGGTGCTCACTGATCCTGCTGGGGCAGTGGGGGGGGGTGGGGGTAGGTGGCAGGGGGAGGTGTCAGGGAGAGATGGTTTGAGGGTTGAAGGTGCTCACTGATCCTGCTGGGGCGGTGGGGGGGTGGGGGGTGGCGGGGGGGGGGGTGTCAGGGCAGTTCCCATGGGGGGGATGATTGGGGGAGGGTTAGAGTCGGGCTTTCAACTCCATCTCCAAGGATCCAGTGCTCCCTTCTAGTCCCTGAGGGCACCTGAACATATTTTGTGCATGCATGCTTCCTCATGCACATCCATGCACACGTGTACACACACACACACACACACACACACACACACACACACGCTCACATACACATTCATTTATATATAATCTTTTTAAGGGAACAAGTGAAAGAGTATCCATCTCTGGGCCTCAGTCCCTAGAGCAAGTACAGACCCACCCCAGTTCTGTCCAATCTGACTCGTTTCCTCCTTCTGCTGTGGTCTCCAGCCTTTGTCGTCTCCCACACTTTAACTCTGGTCCCCTTTGAGGCAGTTCCTCCTCCGTTTAGCTCCCTGCACACTGAGGATGACAGCAATGCTCTGGACTCTCTCTGTATACTAGAAGCACAGGCCCTCTGTGCCTATGTTGGTTTCTGGAAGAGTCCCCGCCTCTACCCGCCCCCCCAACATTGGGTAGCCACCCAGTCCCCGAGTCTGAGAAGCCTGTCCTCTAGTCGTGCAGACCGCTCACCCTTCCCCATCACTGCGAGGGATGTAAACTCATGCCTGCTGCTAGGCCTGTGGCAGGGCTGGCGTCCCTATGGCACAGAAGTGGCACAAGGAGTGTGCCCTTCACACATGCAGCCGAAGGCAAACCACCTCACCAGGAAGAGCCCCGACCCCAAAGCCCAGAGCTGTCTGCTTTCAGATTCCTTCTACTGTTTCATCATCTGCCAGCTCGTCCGTGCCATAATGTACTTACTAATCCTCAGGCACAATTTTTACCAAAATCTCCTGAATGCTTTTTAGTCCGGAATTCCAGCACTGAGCACTCAGCGACTCTGCTGGGGACTTTCTCTCCCCAGCCTAGCCTTAACCTTCCGCAGGCAGGCTCCACGCCCACAGCGCAGCACACCCCACTCCCACAGTAGGCAAGCTGGACAAAGCTGTGACTTCCTTACAGTCGGGAAGATGTGATTCGAGCAGGCCTGCCTCTCTCAACACACAGGACTAGCTAAGATTCACCGTCTGATCTTCACCCCAAAGCCCAGGTTCTCAGCTGGGGTGTATGTTAGACTGAGCTTGGAACTTTATCAAGTTCCGTCCGTCTCTTGACTCCCAGCCCAGGAACTGGACGGAAGCAGACTGCCCGGGCCTGAGCACAGGTGTTTAGGGCGTTTGCTAGTTTTAGGTTCTGGTTGTTCTAAGAGAACCATCGCCTGCCTTTCTCTCTGCTACTTTACAGCGTTGCCATTTCCTGGAACTGACTCTCAAGAGACTGTGAGAAACACTCAGCGCAAAGCTTAACACAGACTGCTGTCTCCCCCTCGTCCTCCTTAGCTCCCCTGAGCAGAGCACAGTTTAACCTCTGGGAGCAAGGCCTCCCTTACTCCAGCTCACTGTGAATGGATGCCATCTCATTTCTCACAGATCCAGTTCGCTTAATGTCTACACAGTGTCTGGCCTACAGTAGACAGTGATGGTTTGTTGATCACGAAAAGAACTTAGGATTTTGCTTTGTTTTTAAGGACTTTCCAAGATTTTAAGTGTGTGTGTATATGTCAGTGTGTGTGTGTTTGTGTGCGTGTGTGTCTGTCACACACACAGTGCCTGAGGAAGCCAGAGGCACTGTATACCCTGCAGCTGAGGTTACAGGCAGTTGTGAGCTGGTAGTGTGGGTACTGGAAATTGAACTTGCGTTCTCTAGATGAGCAGTGTGGTGGTGTTCTTACGTGCTGAGCCATCTCTTCTGTCCCAGATTTATTTTATTTATTTTGCTTTCGCTTTCCTTTGGCATGAAACTTAGTTGAGGGCTAGAGAGATGGAGGGCTAGAGAGATGGCTCAGCGGTTAAGAGCACTGCCTGCTCTTCCAAAGGACCCGGGTTCAATTCCCAGCAACCACATGGCTGCTCACCCCTGTCTGTAACTCCAAGATCTGACATTCTCACACCAACACACATAAATTAAAATTAAATAAAAAATATTTTTAAAAAAATGAAACTTAGTTGAATGCACTGTTAAAAACCAGAGCACTTGCAGGAGTGAAATGGGAGAAATGTCTGGCCAGTGAGAGGAGACTGAGCTGTCCAGCGAAGTTGCATACGCAGAGTGCTGAGCTCTGTGGAACTGGGTCTTTTCGTTCTGAACTCGTTTTCCCTGAGCATTTCCTTCAGGGAAATTCACTGGAGCCTCCTCCGCTTCGTCCAGAAGGTACCAAGTGTAAGCTCCAGCGGGAAAGCGGGGTGAGTGTGGACAAAGCGCAACTCTGCACCGAATCTGCAGCACAGAATTGTCATCCTTGACCCTTGTCTGGATTCTGACCTTGATGTCACTGAGTCCTGCAGAGGTGCCTGACCCCGGGGTTCCCCACAGGGACATGTGCCCCCCCAGAGCTTCTTCCATTGTCTCCTTCCACTGTCTCCTGGTTTCGCGTGTCTCTGCAGGTTTGCAGACTGTCCCGAGAGCTGTTGACTTACTGTGTTACTTTCAGCACTTACTCTATGGGGTGGTTCATCAGGAGATGGTGTGTCTGTGTCAGGGTCTGATCCCTTAAACTGTCCTCGGTTAGTCGTCACAGCCCTCCTCGGTTTTATAGGTAAAAGCTCAGAAAGGTTAAGCAGTTGGCAGAAAGGTTAAGCAGTTCCCAGAGAAAGTGAAGAGGGAGCCATGTTTTATACAGCCAGGAGTCCACCTGCCGCTGCCCCTGTTGCAGTGCCCACGATGGGGCGCTAGAGAGCGCATATATTTCTCTACTTGCAGTTCTTACCCTGGGCCTCTCTTCTCCAGTCATCATTGTTGTGTCACTTTCTCCCACCCCGCAGCCACCAGCCCACATCACATCACCGTCACCATTCAGGCTTATTACTATTACAATGGCTTTTTAAGAAAAAAATCTGTAATATTGACAGACCCCCAAAACCACAGAGTAAAAATCACGGTGGCTTTTATGTATAAGCATACCTATTTATTCTTAAAGATACAGACCAACCCCACACACCAGACCCACAGTCCCTTAGCGCATTGCTCTTTAAGAAGTTAGATTTGTGTCCTAGAACATAAATTGGAGACTGAGGAGCACACACTACCACACGAGGCAGCAGAGACTCTCCCAGTGTCCAGCCTCACTGCTTGTTGCTCAGCCTTCCTGTGCCGGGACCCTGCCTTGCTCTGCTCTCTTAGCTTTGAGTAAGTGATGCACATGGCTGTGCCCTGCCTCTTGTAGGGACACATGGCCGTGTTGTGTTAAAACTTCCCTGCAAAGCCAGGCGTTGTGGTGCAGGCCTTTAATCCCAGCACTCGGGAGGCAGAGGCAGGCAGATTGCTTTGAGTTCAAGGCCAGCCTGGTCTACAAATTGAATCCAGGACAGCCAGGGCTACACAGAGATACCTTGTCTCGAAAAACCAAAAACCAAATTAACAAACAAGAAACTTCCCTGCAAGCCAGACCTATTGGTATAAGGGAAGCCAAGCTAAGGCAGGAGTGTACCAAATCAGATGTTGGGGTGGGGGAGGGGAAGAGAATGTAGCTCAGTCATTGAGGACTTGCCAGTAGACAAGAGACTCTGGACTCAACCCTCAGTCAGGGAGCTGAGGGTCCTCCTTGAAGACCCAGCTGCTTGCAGTAGGCTGCCACCATCCTTCTTGTAGTCCCCTCCCCTTAATGCTAACATAGGCATGTCTCCCCAGGGCCTGTGTGGGTGAGGATGGGTCTGTCTCCTCACGAGTATGAGAACTAGCGCAGAACCATAAATGGCTCTTGGATGCCTACTTACACAAGACAAACCTCTACAAAGCAAATAAAGCCGATTATTTTTGGCAGACTGCTTAGACTCAACAATGAGGCTTCTCAGAATATTGAGATTTCCTGCTCTTCTGGGAACCCTGAAGCAGAGTTCTCTGCTGAAGAATGTCACATGCACTGCCAAGAAGGAGGTCTCCCTGGCAGGGAGTTGTGTGTACTATTTAAAGAACGGCCCTTACACAGGAGAAGCAGCGCTGTACAGCCAGGGTTTTCATTGAGGACGAGGAAGGTGGCAGCTGTGTGGCAGAAATCAGACAGGAAATGAAGCTGTGTTCAGAAACAACACTGGCCATTTGCCCTGTTTGAAAATTCCGTTTAAAGTTATTGAATTCATCTTGAGTGCTGTGAATTATTTATTAATGGTCTATATTTAACTTGTGAAATGAAGGACATGTTCCTGTAAAGGGAGAGCCTGTTTCAGTCTACTGCAGATAGCCCTGAGAAATATCTCTAAAAGGTGGAGCTTTGTCCCTCGGAAGCCAGTGAGGATCATAAAGAAAGGGGACTTTTTTTTTTTTTGGTTTTTCGAGACAGAGTTTCTCTGTGTAGCCTTGGCCATCCTGGACTCACTTTGTAGACCAGGCTGGCCTCGAACTTACAGCGATCCGCCTGCCTCTGCCTCCCGAGTGCTGGGATTAAAGGCGTGTGCCACCACGCCCGGCTTTAAAAGGGGACTTTCTACTCATGGTATCGTCACTATCAGTGGCTCTAACGGTGGCTGTGTGTTTGTCCCTCTTCCCCTTTTTCCATCCTCCTTTCCTCTTCTGATGTCTTTCTAATTCACGCAGAGGTGGGGACTCCCTCTGAGCCTGCTAGTGTGGCGGAGGCATATCTCACTGGAAGGACGGTTACCATGGGTGACAGGCTACTGTGAGAGCCCAGACAAGGTTTGTAGCCATCCCCTGCTGTCATCTAGGATCAGATACAGAGGCAAGGCAGAACAGGCTAAGAAAATAGACCTTGGTCCACTAGACCCAACTGGAATGTTTTGTTTATTTTGAGGCAGGATCTCATGTAGCCCAGGCTAGCCTCAAACCTGCTCCACAGCTGAAAATAACCTTGAACTTCTGATCCTCCTATCTCTACCTCCCAAGTGCTGGGCTTACAGATGTGCATCACCACGTGAGGTTATCTGTTCTCATTTGTTCTGTCCTCGTTTTCTCTTTCCATTCCATTTTTTTTTTATGTGTGGGGGGTTGTAGTCTGTGTGTGTCTGTGTGTGTGTGTGTGTGTTTAAATAGTCACTGTTCACTATGCCTATGTACATAGTAACAACTGCTAAACATGAACATTATGGTTAGATTTTTTTTTAATTATTTACTTTTTTTCTGGAAGTTGAAAGTGCAGATTAGGCATAGCTAATTCAAGACTCCAGGATGCTTTTGAGTACCAAGATGACGCCACAGTAGACAACCTGGTATAACATAATTTGCTACTTGCACAAGATCAGTGAACATGTTGTATAAAATTACCTTTAAGCTATGACTATAATGCACATGTGAATTTCTTGTTTATACTCGAGTCCTAGCTTCAAACTTACCTCATTATGGGCATGTGAATGTTTCAAAACTTGAAAAATCCAGTTTAAAACAATCTGGCTCAAGGACTATTCAATCAGGATTTGCCCTTCAAATGTCTGCTTAAGGGACTGGAGAAAAGGCTCAGTGGTTAAGAGCACATGCTGCCATTGTAGAGGACCAGAGTTCAGTTCCCAGTACCCACATGTTGGTTTACACCCATCAGTAACTCCTGCTCCAGAGTTTCTCATGCCCCCTTCTGACCTCCCCAGGCACGAACACACACATGTGCACAGATACACGTGCAGAACACTCACACATAAAATGAATAGATCTAATTTAATTTTTTTCAAATCTGATTAGATGGTTTTTTTTTTTAATTCCTTTATAATTCTTCCACATCTTTCAATATTTTGTCTGTCTAGTGTTCTGTAAGATCAGTTTAGCAAGTCAACATACCAAATCCACTTCCCGGAGGAAGCGGGTTTTTTACATAGCTCTTTGTGATCAAATGAGAGAACGTGACATGTTGAAAGGAGAGTGGTTATGAGCATATTTATGCCCCGGTGCATGTGTCTAAGGAGGGCTAACACAGGCCTCAAAAGAGCACGTTGCCAGCAAGCAGTGGCATTCAGGGACCGGGTTCCCCAGCACCGGAATGACTCCCTTCCAATCCTGGGCACCCCCGATGTGCCTGAACCAAGGTCCTCAGCTTACCTGTGCCTCGTTTTTCTGACCCATAAAAGTGCCTTGAGATGCAGTCTAGATGATAAAAGTAAATCACTCCAAATATTACTTGATACACAACTAGTGCTCAAAAAATACCAGCTAGTATTTAATATAATAGCAAAGGGGAAAAAATAAAACAGTAGAATACTTTATAACTTATTTGTGAAGACAATGCAAACATGAGATTAGAAAGAAAGAAAAAATCTGGGAAAAAAAGACATCTTTAGCATGTACAACAGGCCAACTGGTTAATCTGTTCAATATTAATTAAGACTTAGATGAAACCGAAAAATAACAAAGCACACAAACTGACAGTTTATAAAAGAAATCAGACAGGCCATGTGACAACATACCTGCCCTCGTGCATAATGAAAATGTAATAAAGACATAATGGTGCGTCAGAAAAGGGAAAGCTGTAAATCGCTACTGTCTGACACTCATCAGCAGAGTGATAAAGCAACAGGAGGATGTTCTTCATGCGCAACCAAGATGGCATACCTTGGGAAATAGCCCGACAACACGGAAGCAGACACAGTACCTGGACCAGCCATCATCTATGAAATAACACTCACAACCTCTCAAAATAAAGTGCCAGGCCTAGATATGCCCCGGGGTCAAGTCTACTCCGCAACGAGGAAGATTACACCAATTCTCTCATTTTTTTTTCCAGGAAATAGGCACTGAAAGGACATGTCCTAACTTACGCCGAGACCAACACTATTATCAGAAACATGACAACAGTGACAGAAAAAGGACCCACAAAACTAGTGTCTCTTAGGAACACAGACACCAAAATCTTCAGCAAAATACTAGTACATTGATTCCAATAACATCTAATGCAATTATATAGCATGGTCAAATAGGTTTGATTCCAGCCACATGAGGCAGATTCCGTTTGCTCAAAAGTCAAGTAACGAGCCAGAATTAATTATATTATTATAATTGTAACTGCATGCCAATAATCCCTGCACTTGAAAGGTAGAGGCAGGAAAATCAGGAGCTCAAGGTCATTCTCAGCTCTGTCACGAGTTCAAGACCACCCTGGCCTACATGAGACACATGCTTAATCTGTACAGTGCTGGGCACTGATCCCAATGTCTTGTTCACGTGATGCAAGCATTCCACTGACTGGCCTACATCCATCTGCCTTTCTTATTTCTAAAAAGGAAAAGGATGTGAATTGACATCTTGCTAAAAGACAAAGCAGGTGGCAAAAAAAAAAAAAAAAAAAAAAAAACATGAAAAGAGACCCAGCATCGTAGGTCCTTAGGAGATTGCAAACTAAAACAATGATAGATTGCAACGCTCCTGGTGAAATGGTTAAAATCCAAACCCTTAACACAACCAAATACTGGCAAGGATATTTGATCACAGTATGAACCCCAAGATTGTTAACTGGAAAAACTTGTTTCTTGTTGTGGTGTGGCTCAGCCCTAGTGAACACCTTTAGCCCAAGAGCTTTCTGTAAAGAGAGGGGGGGGTGCGCTAAATAATTACATAAAAGTTAATCATAGGTCGAGAGGCAGAACGAGCAACCAGCAGACAGGGAGTGAACACGAAACACAGGAAGGAAGGACATTGTGTTGAAGGTATTTACAGTGTGGAGAAGGAGAAGGGGCTTTTTCCTTGAGTAGGAAGGTCATCTGGGTTCTTTTCACCCCAGCATCCTGCTCCGTTGGGGAAATCTTTATTGGGAAAAATCGAGCAACGGGGATTTTGTTAATAAAAAAAAAACAACAACAACAGTTAGGAGACTGGCCATTCCCCATGAAGCCAAGCACAGTCTTATCCTACGCTACAATGCAGCACTTGTATTTGTTGACCCGAACCCAGAAAGGGCAGACTGGAGTGAGCAGGGGAATGGCGGTCAGAATTTCCTGGGAGGAAAGGTGAATGAGTAGGTAGAACACAAGGGGTTTTCAAGGAATAAAACTTTGTTCTTCTTACTGTGGTGCAAGGCATTTAAACACCAAAACCTGCAGAACTTAAATTGTTTTAATTATCTATCTACATATCTGTCTGTCTGTCTGTCTGTCATGTGTGTGGAGGGGGCTGGAGGTCAGAGGACAATGTGCAGAGTCCCTTCTATGTGGCTCCCAGGGAATGAACTCACATTGTAGCCTTGGCCCCTGAGCCTACTGCGCATCAGGAAGCAAAGGTGTTTAAGCTCATCTTCAGAGAGTAACAATGTGTCACCTCAAGCTTCAACCTGGAACTCAACCAACCACTAAGCTGTGCCCTGCTGTGGAAATTAAAAGCCACAAGGTCAATGACAAGATCACTATATGGATGTTACAAGCACTCAGTTACTTATAGTCATCAAAATCACCCCACATAAAATGGATTCACATGTGGATAGGAAAGTATACGTTAAAGGTACCTGGGCTTGAAGAGAACCTGCTTTCAGTGTGTTACAAAGACAAGTGAGAATGTATTAAGGACTCTGAGTGTTGGATAGAAGTGTAAATTTTGCAACGACATGAGAGGTAACACCATTCCTGCACTGTTAAGACCCTGAGAAAGCACGCTCAACCTTCTATATTGTAGAAGCACGTGGAATTCCAGTCAGTCTGTGCCACTCTGTGTGTTACCTAGGAAACCATTATTTGGTTTTGCTCTAGCTAGAAAAAAAAAACGGTGAGTGGAGACCTGTCTCAGAATCCTCTATAACAGCTGTTTTGCAGCTCCCTGGGCCTTGCTGCTGGCCTCTCTTCTATCCACTGCTCCAGTTTGGTCTAGGCCCACAGAGTTCCGACCGCTGCCCAGACACACACACAGCAATGTCGGCAGCCCTCGGAGTGTTTGGCATCCACCTGGGCTTGCTGCTTTGTGATTTTGCACGTGCATGTTTTGAGCCAATGTTTAAAAATCAGGTTATATCTCAAAGAACACTGACCTGCAGCCTTTCCCCTGAAATACCTGGTGGTACTGAAGCTGTCCCTCCCCCATGAGGCGCTCGGCCAGAGCAGAGCTAGTATGGGACTGCCTTGTTACCTATTGTACCAACCCGGCCAGGGTCCATGCCCTGCCCTCCCAACACTGAGCATTCACTTCCATTCCCTGCAGTGCACTCCCGTGGCTGTGTCTTCCTGTGACAAAGGAAGTGTTCTCTTTTCCCATGCCTGGATGAGAAGTGAGAAAACATGACAGACAGTGAGGCTAAGAAGTCAGGTCTGACCAGGCGTGGTGGCGCACGCCTTTAATCCCAGCACTCAGGAGGCAGAGGCAGGCAAATCGCTGCAAGTTCGAGGCCAGCCTGGTCTACAAAGCAAGTCCAGGACAGCCAAGGCTACACAGAGAAACCCTGTCTCAAAAAAAAAAACAAAAACAAAAAAGAAGTCAGGTCTGGCAGCACAGGACTGTAATCTCAGCCACCCAGAGGATGATGTGTTCAAGGCCAGTTTGGGCAACTTAGTGAGAACCTGTCTCAGGAAGTAGAAAAGCAGGTATGGCTACAGCCCAGTGGTACAATGCTTGCCTGGCATGCACAAGCCTTAGGTTCAATCCATAGAACCGATAAATGCCATGCTAAGCCAAGCATGGTAAAAAAATAAAATAAAATAAGTAATTAGGAAAGCCAAGGAAAGAAGATTGTAATGAATCCAAGGCCAGTCTGACCGTCATAGTGAATGCCACGCCAGCCAGGCCTACATAGTTGGACCCTATTTAAAAGGAAAAGAGATAATTCTTGGGGTGAGTCTTGGGATTCTTGCTGTCCCTCGTTTCTGCTCCCCCCCCCCCAGCTTTTGCTCCCCCAGGTCTCTGTGTTCTTTTGTTGTTGTTGTTGTTTTGGTTTTGGTTTTTTGGTTAGTTTTGGGTTTGGTTTGGTTCAGTGTTTTTTTGTTTTTGTTTTTTGTTTTGTTTTGTTTGAGGCAGGGTCTCTCTGTGTTAGCCTTGGCTGTGCTGGACTCTCTTTGTAGACCAGGCTGCCCTTGAACTCACAATGATCCGCCTGCCTCTGCCTCCTGAGTGCTGGGGTTAAAGGCATTCGCCACCACCATGCTGGGCTTGGTATCTGTGATCTTGGAGTGTGCTTTCCACACTGGATTCACCCCCAGCTCTATCTTCCGGGCTCCGAATCGACCTGCCCTGCGCCTGCAAGTTCAGGCTCTAGGTGGCTCTTATCCGGCCTACCTCATTGTCCACACCAACCTTCATTTCTGGTGTCTACACATGGGCCACCATGTTTATTTCTAATTCAGTAATGCCTGCTCTCTGATTCCTCACATTAGAATACCCTGGCCCAGTTACTCCCTAACCATTTCATATTCCTTACAGTTAGTATGACCAGGAACTAATTTAGGTAATTACCTTAAATAAGAAGGCGAAGGCGGGGGAGGAGGAGAAGGCAGGCCATGGTCACTAGCCAGTGCCTAGTATCAGGCCTGCTGTGTTTTGCTCACCTCTCTGCTGTTTTTTGTTTTTGTTTTTTAAACTTTATTGATATGAGTCAAAGGTTCTCTTCCACTTTCTTCAGCCTTCTTTACCGGAATTGATCACTTAAAAATAAGAGATTTGGCTGGGCCGCGGTGGCACACGTCTTTAATCCCTCTGCCAGGTCTCTGACGGGCTTTGGGCTGTGGAGCTGGTGTTTGGCAGTCTGACAGCTCTGGGCTGTCGGTAAGGCAGGAGGAATGTGGGAGAGCCCCAGTGGTCAGCAGGACCATAGTAAAGCCGGGGCCATGGCTCCTGGATAAGAAAAGGGCCTTGGCCTGAAAGTGATAGGTCTCTGCCCCACACATGTAGAGCAGACTGCGGTTCTAATCTATATTGGCACGGCTAGCCGCCTGGTTTGGCAGACATGAACTGGAGATCTGGCATCTGGGTGCATCCTGTGTCCCAGAGAAGAGCCAAGTTTGCACCTTATGAACTCCACCAAAGAGGAAGCCCCAGAGGCTGCGCCACCCACCGCCACTGAAGGAAGTGCTGACTCTCTCTCTCTCTCTCTCTCTCTCACTCTCTCTCAACAGGGCAAGGATGACTCGGCAATGAGAGCGCGGCCCAAGTAGAGATCACCACCTTTTTCTCCTCTTGCCTTGCTTCCACTTTTCTTCTCTGCTCCCAGCTATGGACAGACTGGACAATTGGATCTTCCTGGTGCAGACATGTAAGTATGTACCCCTCTCCGCAACATGCACACACCAGGCACAGCCCCCACCTACAGAGGGGCGCACGGGGCCGGGGGGGGTTGGGCACACGAAACATGAGGGGCCCCTTTCCATTCAGAGATAATAAGCTCCAACTCTCATTTCCGTTAACAAACATTGTAGCGGGCCAGTCTGTGGTCAGTCAAACTCTGCGAGACAGTTTTCTCCTTCAGATACCGCTGGCTAACACACTCTCTTAAACCCCCAGGGTTTGGTAGGGCTCCCCCAGGAATGCAATCATAAGAAAGCCATTTAAGGTAAGAGTTTTCCCAAGATCCTGATTCCGTAAGTGCACCATTCCTTCACGGATTTCTAAAGCCACCATCCCTAGACACACGCTGGGGGCGGGGCCATACCGGAAACCACTGCAGTCACTGGTAGCAGGCTCTGTTCCCCTCCAATTCAAAAGTCAAAACAGCCTCTTATCTTCGCCAGTATTTCAGTTTTGTAGACGTCACCCTGTGGGCATGGAGTGAAGTCCGGTTTTCCTGCTAGGTGCCATGGCAGGCCAGGCGAGAGGGGGACCCATTTGGCCTTACAACTTGAGGCAAACAAGAGACCGTGGGAAGTATTTTCATCCATGGACACTCCTTCCTAGTCTGTAGGTGGCGCTAAAGGTGACAGTGGGTGTGAGGTGTCTGGGTGTGTAGGGGTTTTCAGGAATGGGAGCTGCAATAGTTGGTTCTGTAAGTCAGAGGTCCTAGAGCTAGAATATTCAAAATTCTTATTTCGGCCTAAAAGAATAGGGAGGTCCTGTGGGCTGAGGCCTGCAGGCTTCTCAGAGTGGCAGCCCCAAGGACTGAGAAGGAGGGAAAAGCAAGCGCACCCTGATTCCTGGTGTGAACTGAAGTAGAGGATGTGGTCAGAGAAGTTTACCACACATCTCCTCTGCCTCTGCCGGGGGAAAGACCGAGGGGAAGCTGGGGACTGCTGACCAGAGACAAGCCGCTGACTGTGGGCGGCAGACCTGAAAAGGCAGGTCATTCGTCTAAAGTGTATTATTTTACAGCAGATCCTTGTTGAGTCACAGAGTTTACAAGAACCGTATTTTTGTTCTTTGCTGGGGTTTTTCCTCATGTATTTTAAAACACCAGTGCTAAGCACTGTGCCCAGGTGAGAGGCCCCAGAGGGGTGTTTATCTGGTAGAGGAAAGGAAAAATGACACGCACCAAAGAACACTAAGCTGCCTCCTTGCTGAACAAACCAGCGTCACGTCCTGGGATTGAGCAGGGACGGGCATTTGAAAATGCTGGAGCCTTTTCTGTGGAGGGCTGTGGAGTGGACACTGATACTTAGGAAAATTGCTGAATTGGTGACCCCATTGTGTGGGGTCAATAAGTTAAGACATTTTGGTTTGGGGGGGGGGAAACGAGGTCGCTACTATTGGGGTTAATTAACACCACCACTTAAAAGCACTAAATTTTTCTGGGTGAGATGACCCATACCTGTAATCCCAGCACTCGGGGAGGCAGAGGCAGGCGGGTCTCCGTGAGTTTGAGGCCAGCCTGGTCTACAAAGTGAGTCCAGGCCAGCCAAGGCTGCACAAAGAAACCCTGTCTCCAAAACAAAACAAAAAGCACTAATCTTTTTTTTTTTTTTTTCCTATCCAGACTTTTTAAATTGTCAGTAGAGGGCTTGAATAGGACAAGTTGAAAATGAAAATTAAAAAGTCTTGTTGTGTTTTGTGTTCTTCAGGACAGGGTTTCTCTGTGTAGCCCTGGCTGTCCTGGAACTCACTCTGTGGACCAGACTGACCTCAAACACAAAGATCCACCTACCTCTAGTGTGCTGGGATTGAAGGTGTACACCACCACCACCTGGCTGATAAAAAGTAGGCAGGTGGAGCGCTGTGATTTTGAGGCCAGCCTGGTCTACAAAGAGAGTTCCAGGACAGCAAGGGCTACACAGAGAAACTCTGTCTCGAAAAACCAAAGAGAGAGACAGAGACAGACAGAGACAGACAGACAGACACAGAAGTTTAAAGTACAAACTTCAAATGTGAAAGTAACAGAATCTCCTCCATCAGCCTCTGCTGCCTGTGTCCTCCTGGGTGTTCTTTTAGGTCAAGGATGAAGCATTTTTGCTTTTGAAGTTTTGATTCAGGGTCTCAATAAGTATTACATGGAAGTCATTGCATAGACCAGGCTGACCTTGACTCCTGCCTTGCCTCCATCTTTCTCCTGGGTGCTGGGGCGTGTGCCACCCCCTGGCTAGGATAGCTTGGAATGCTGTGCTGGTTTGGATTGACCAAGGAAGAAAGGTCGTGGTAGCCAAAGGATAGCTAAGTAACCTGGGGGACAGCGGAAAGCTGAGGAGAGCTTGTTTGTTCACTCTCCAGGAAAGCACAGGAGAGCTACTAGTGTAAGGGCGTAAAGCAGATGATGCGGGCTACGTGGGCGGATGGTGCAGGGCTGTGTGATGAGGGTATGATGGGGAGAGGGAATAGACCGTGTAGATTCAAATTCGCAGAATGAAATAACCATATGACACCAAATATGTCACCAAATATGATACCTCTCAACTGTGCATCTAAAAATGGTCAAATTGATTAAGAGGGGTTTGGGGGGGGCGTGAATCAGAACACACTAAGTCATCAGCTTGGAGTCTCCTAATAATTATTAACTACAGGTGAGGGACATGCTTCTTTTCTTTCCTTTTTTTTTTTTTTTTTTTTTTTAATTTGTTGGTATTTACTTTTTAGTGTGTATCATTATTTGCCTGCATGTATGTCTGTGTGTCATGTTTTGTGTGTACAGTGCCCTCAAAGACTAGAAAAGGGAACAAGACTCTCTGGAACTGGAGCCACAAACAGTCCTGAGCTGCCATGTGGGTCCCAGGAATTGAACCCAGGTCTCCACCCCTCAACCCCACCCCCCCTAGCCCCCCCGGAAAGCAGCCATCTTTCTCCACTGCTGAGCCATCTCTCCAGTCCCAAGATACAATATATGAAAATCTTTATTCTCATGTAGTGTTTAATTATCCTTTGTGGCAAGAATTACAAGCTTTAAGAAAAATGGCCCGTGACTGTGGGACTATGCAACCCGCCTCATGAAGCTTGCTGCCTGGGTCAAGGTCACTGCTGAGCCTGACTAGGATGGGAAAGGCAGTTCAGTCTCCCAAGTCTCAAGACAGCAACCTTGCTGTCAACCTTGCTCGCCTACAGAGGCCTCTGCTCCTACTGGATGCTCTCAAGACAGCCCAGAGCTGTGTCCATCACACAGGGAGCTTGCATCATTACCTGTGGATAATAATTCAGAGTATGAACTTTATATATGATTAATGCCCAGATATACATATATTGTGTTTGTTTGGTTGGTTGGTTGGTTTTTTTGGATTTTTTTTGAGACAGGGTTTCCCTGTGTAGCCTGGGCTGGCCTGCACTTGCTTTGTAGACCAGGCTGGCCTCAAACTCACAGAGATCCGCTTGCCTCTACCTTCCAGAGTGTTAGGACTACAGGTGTGCACCACCACACACAGCTGCATGTGTTGTTTTTGAAACCTCACTCCCAGTGGTGTTTTTAGTTTTGTGTTTTGCTTGCTTGCTTGTTTGCTTGTTTTGAGACAGGGTTTCTCTGTGTATCCCTGGATGTCCTAGAACTTGCTCTGTAGGCCAGGCTGACCTTGAACTCAGACATTCACTTACCTCTGCCTCCTGAGTGCTACAATAAAAGGGGCACACCCCCACCACTCCCGGCTAACTCCCAATGTTTGAGAGCCAAAGGCCAGAGACACAAAAGAAAGAGACCGATGCTCCAGGTTACACAATTTGTAGTTGATTGGAGATTGAAGGGCAGAGGATGCCACAGGCAGCACCCAGCCAAGAGGCACCCTGTCCTCTAACACAAGAGGAAGGTGTCTCCATGCCAGGGGAGACAAAGGTGGGCTGCTGCCAGTAGGAATGTACTGCCCTTTCTCAAAATGTCAGTTAAAAAACAACAATCTGGGCATCAGTGGCTGGCACACTACGCTCGGCTGACTAGCCTAACAACTTTGTTTGCTATAGGGCTTGGGATATCTGCCAGGACTGCCCAGTAGGCAAACTGAGCCAAGATGGCTATAGTCCTGTTACGCTGCACTGGGTCACATGTTCACTTCCTAGAGTGAATTGAAAACGGCGCTGCTCAATCCACACACTTAGTACTTGGCACTGGAAATGGCTCCAGTGGAGTCAAGTGTCCTGAGTTATGTAGCTCATGGGATAAGGACTTTCTGAGCCCGCAAAGCCTTGCGCTGAACCAGTGAGCTGTGCTGGAGTGGAATGCAGACTCTGCACAAAAAACGATTTCAAGACAGCTTGTAGACAGATTCAAGGCATGTGCACGGAGTAGGATCGTGGGTCTCTTAGTTCATCAGGTCTCAAACCTCCTAAGCCCTTACTTAGAAACAACCAAAGAGAAGTTGATATATACTGACTTAGTTCTATTAGAAAAACTGAACTCAGGAGATGTTTTAATTCAGATCTCCACGATTGACTTATTTATGTATAGGCAAGGTCTTACCGTATGGCCCAGACTGGGTTAGAACATGTGATCTTTTGGTCTCGGTCTCCAAGTATTAGGGTTATAGGTGTCTCTCACTGCACCTGGCTTCCAAAGTCAACGGCTTCTGTTTACTAAGACAGATTTATTTTATTATGATTGTGTGCATCTCTCTCTCCTCTCTCTCTCTCTCTCTCTCTCTCTCTCTCTCTCTCTCTCTCTCTCTCTCTCTCTGCCTGTCTTTCTCTCTCTCTCCCCCCCTCCTGTGTATGTGTGTGTGTGTGTCCACATTGGTATAGACACACTGTGCCAGGTTCATTTTCTCACGCAGTCTTTGTACTCCAATGTTCATCATTGTCACCATTTCACAAACGAAAAGGTAGATTTGGAGGCCGGGCGTGGTGGTGCACGCCTTTAATCCCAGCACTCGGGAGGCAGAGGCAGGCGGATCGCTGTGAGTTCGAGGCCAGCCTGGTCTACAGAGTGAGTGCAGGATGGCCAAGGCTACACAGAGAAAACCCTGTCTCAAAAAAAAAAAAAAAAAAGAAACCAGCCGGGCGTGGTGGCGCATGCCTTTAATCCCAGCACTCGGGAGGCAGAGGCAGGCGGATCGCTGTGAGTTCGAGGCCAGCCTGGTCTACAAAGCGAGTCCATGATGGCCAAGGCTACACAGAGAAACCCTGTCTTGAAAAACCAAAAAAAAAAAAAAAGAAAAAGAAAAGGTAGATTTGAAGTTCAGTGACCACCAAGGTCATGGGACCTTATGTGTCTCTATCTGGCTTAGTACTCCATTGGCCCCCAGAGCAGAGGATCTCACATGTACCTGTTCCACAGCATCGTAGCTTTGCCCTCCGCCATGGACGTGAGGTCACCAGATAACTCATGAGCCTGAGGGTCTGTGCTCCCCACACAGGAGACCCTAGACCCTGGGCCAAGCTCACCAGACTGCATCTCCACATGGTAGCTTGTCTGCCTCTGGCTCCAGCTGTGCTTTGTTTAAATGGCTATACCACTGAACAGTATTGTCACCCTAGCACCTTTGACCTTTGACCCTTAGGGGCCTCCATTTAGGCAAACACAGGATTCTTTCACTTTGACATAGAAAAGAATTTCTTTTTTTTTTTTTAGAAAAGAATTTCAACACAGGATGGTATGAAGTCGAGTTGAAGTTTATTTTATTCTACCTACCTGCCTCTCTGTCTGTCTATTGGTTTTTGGAGACAGGGTTTCTCTGTGTAGTCTTGGCTGTTCTGGAACTCACTCTTGTAAACCAGGCTAACCTTATACTCAGAGAGATCCTCCTGCCTCTGCCTCCAAGTGCTGGGATTAAAGGCTTGCGCCACCACCCAGCAGAGTTAAAGTTGATATTTTAGGCCAGGTGTGGTGGCTCATACCTTTAGTCCCAGCACTCAGAAGGGATAGCAGAGGCAGGAGGATCTCTGTGAGTTTGATGCCAACCTGGTCTAGAAAGCAAGTCCAGGACAGCCAGGGTTATTACACAAAGAAACCCTGTCTCAAAAACCAAAATACTAATTCTAATACTAATAATAGAAAAGAAAATTTTATTTTTTTGTTTTTTTGTTTTTCGAGACAGGGTTTCTCTGTGTAGCCTTGGCTGTCCTGGACTCACTTTGTAGACCAGGCTGGCCTCGACCTCACAGCGATCCGCCTGCCTCTGCCTCCCGAGTGCTGGGATTAAAGGCGTGCGCCACCACGCCCGGCTGAAAAGAAATTTTTAACATGAACTTTTAGCATAGGTGCTTTACTAACTCAGCCACGTCTCCCACACCTTTATTGTCGTCATGGTGACTGTATATACAATCTGTGGCTTTCTGTATTGTGCTGCTCAAAGAGTAATGCTTTACAACCAGGCTTAAGAGAATTTCCTTTTATAAACAAAATTGTAAAGTGTATGTATGAGGGTTACGGTATTGTCCAGATTTAGGGATGAGAACAGAAGATATGTATATATAATCTTAGCTGTATGTAAGCACAGTTTATTTATCGTCTTTGGCATGCTCATCTGAAATGTCTCAGGAAAATACATGTTGTCTCTATAGCAGCTTTGGCATTATTGGTGATTCCCAGAGTTTCCCAGCTCTGTCAGCAAGATAACTTTTGCTCTCTTTCTGTCCTGACTTGAAAAGAATATGGGCCAGGCGTGGTGGCGCACGCCTTTAATCCCAGCACTTGGGAGGCAGAGGCAGGCAGATCGCTGTGAGTTCAAGGCCAGCCTGGTCTACAAAGCGAGTCCAGGACAGCCAAGGCTACACAGAGAAACCCTGTCTCAAAAAAAACAAAAAAAAAAAACAAAAACAAAAGAAAGAGAAGAAAAGAATATGGAATTGCTTCAGCTATGGAATTACCTGTATAGAATGTTTCTGACAAAATAGGTAGAATTGCTTCAGCTATGGAATTACCTGTATAGAATGTTTCTGACAAAATAGGTAGAATTGCTTCAGCTATGGAATTACCTGTATAGAATGTTTCTGACAAAATAGGTAGAATTGCTTCAGCTATGGAATTACCTGTATAGAATGTTTCTGACAAAATAGGTAGTGCTGCTTCTAGAAGAGACCTGGGAGCACAGACAGTCCTCCTCCTCCTCCTTCCTCCCTCCCTCCCTCCCTCCTTCTCTCCCTCGCTCTGGCAAGGTCTTAGGTACTTCAAGCTCACTTCAAACTCCCACACGTGGTCAAGGATGAGCTTGAATTTCTGATCCTCCTGCCTGCCCCTCCTTATTGCTGTGACTACAGGCACATGCTCAGTCAGCGTATGTGGGGAACAGAGCCTATGGCTTAATGCCACACCCCCAGCCCCCTTGTATCCTTTCTAAAACTAAACAAAAAAAAACCCTTTTTTAAAAATGGTCATCGTGGCAGTGTACCCACCTGGCAGCAAAGATGACCCCTGTGCACCTGGAAGGCCTGGCTCCAAAACGCCCGTCCTACTCCATCCAGGTGACAAGTTGGTTAAGCTCCTGCAGAGTCTCCATTTCACCATTTGTGAAGTGAAGATGACCAGAGCCTGCTTTGTGTCATGAAAAGGGGGCCATTTGAGGAAGTACATTTCAGGGATGGGTAAGGAAAAAGGAGGTTCACGGGGCTCTGAAGCATTCCAGGGAGCCAAATCAGCAATGGAGGCTGATGGTGGGTTATAATAGGTGGTGGGGAGCAAGGAAATCAGTTGGTTGCTCTCAGGCAACCTTAGTTTAAACATGAAGATCGCAAACAAGATTAGCATTTGCATTTACAGCTGCTCTTCTGGTCTCTGGTCTCCTGGTGACTACGGAATACCTGGGACCCTTCCCACCCCCTTTCCCCCACCTCCGCCCCCCACCACACACACACACTTCCCTCCCCCAGCCTTGTTCTCACAGTGCACAGACCTGCTGAAGCTCAGGTCTTGGAAACTGTGAAGATTCTGTTTCAGTCTGCCGACCTGTGATGTCTTTGCCTACCTGCCATGGGTGCGTAGCCCTGCCCAGTATATAAAAAGGACAGTCCTACCTCACTCTTCCTCTTCTTCTCTCTTACTTTGTCTTTGCCACCCCCCTCTCTGAGGTACCCCCTCCTCCCTTTCTTTCTCTCCCCATGCTCACTTAATAAACCTCATGTAATGTAATATCTGGCATCAGGTATCTTATCATTTTCTTATATTAAACATAAAAGAAGCATTTACAATTCTTGTTTGTTTTTTGTTTTTTTTTTTTGTTGTTGTTGTTGTTGTTGTTGTTTTGTTTTTTGTTTTTTGAGACAAGGTCTCTATGTAGCCCTGGCTTTCCTGGAACTCACTCTGGCTGGCCTCCAGCTCAGAGATCCACCTGCCTCTGCCTCCCTAGTGCTAGGACTAAAGGTGTGTGTCACCATGCCTGGGCCCCATTTGCTTGTGTGTATTTTGAGACAGGGTCTCTCTGTGTTAACCTTGGCTGTCCTGGACTTGCTTTGTAGACCAGGCTGGCCTCGAACTCACAGCAATCCACCTGCCTCTGCCTCCCTAGGGCTGGGGCTAAAGGCACGCACCACCACGCCTGGCCCCCATTTGCAACCCATGTAAAGAGCCCTTGGCACTGGGTAGGGCAGAGTCCCTCAAGTTACCCTGTTCAGAACTAAGATACTCAGGTTTTCAGTTGGGTTCTAGACTGAAGTCCTGTCTGGAGACACAGTAAAGATTGCATTAAAATCATTAGCTGGGCGTGGTAGCCCACGCCTTTAATCCCTGCACTCGAGGAGGCAGAGGCAGGCAGATCACTGTGAGTTCAAGGCCAGTCTGGTCTGCAAATGGAGTCCAGGCCAGCCAAGATAACATAAAGAAACCCTAACTCAAACCTCTCTCCTCCCCCCCACCCCCAAAAATCATTAAAATAATTTGGGCAAGATAAATAGTAATAATAATTTACACAAAACGAGAACAATGCAGAAGGTATGTGATTACATCTTTAGACACGTGAGGTAGTTGAGGACAAAAAAAAAAGTTTTTAAAATTACTTATACCATGTTCTGCCTGCACACATGCCTACAGGCTAGAAGAGGGCACCAGATCTCATTAAAGATGTTTGTGAACCACCACGTGGTTGCTGGGAATTGAACTCAGCACCTTTGGAAGAACAGACAGTGCTCTTAACCTCTGTACCATGTCTCCAGCCCCCAAAATATTTTTCAAGAAACGGCAATGAAGTCACTTTGTTGACCAGCCTACCTAATAATAAATGAAAAATAAAGTCCTAAGCAAAGCATGCAGGGTTGGGCTTCAGGATCGTCCTGGGATCTTTTGTTGTTTGTGCTTAAGACAGGGTTGCCATCTAAATCCCAGGCTGGCCTTGGCTTTGTAGCAATCCTCCTGCCTCTGCTCTCCTGAGGGGTAGGGTTGTAAGCATGGGCCACTTAACTGGGCTCATTTGCAGAATGAATCTTGTTCTTTATTCTGTTTATTGTAATGGAGGTTAGAAGCTGGGAGAGAGAGGACAGAGCCTGGAACACCTATTAAAGAGTCACTATTTTGAGCCAGGTGTGGTGGCGCACGCCTTTAATCCCAGCACTTGGGAGGATCACTGTGAGTTTGAGGCCTACAAAGTGAGTCCAGGACAGCCAAGGCTACACAGAAACCCTGTCTCGGAAAAAAAAAAAAAAAAAAAATCCCCTCCTATTTTTTTTCTGACTCATTTCCTCCTTCTTTTATCTTGCTGTTTGTAGGGAGGTGAGCGTCCCTCCCCCAAATGAGATCATTTCAACCAGAACCCAAGGCCGGAGCTTATCTGTTGAATCAGAGGCCCTTTTTTATTCCCCCTAAGCAGCTGACAGTTTCCAGTGGCAATCTGGGAGAAGTGGAAGGGATGAGTACTAACTCTGACCTTTACCGCATTTACCTGATGGTCACAGGGCTGTTGATTTCTGGACAGCCTTGGGCCCATGTGCCCACTCCCAACTGTGGAGACACTGTCCTTTCCCCCACAGGGCTCTGTGCCTATCTAGAGGGAAGTGGGAGTCTGGGTTGTAAAAGGCTCCCCCTCCCCCAACACGGATCATGGCCACCAAATAAGAAAGGGGGAAATCTGGCTCCTCACGTCTCTCAGACCCCCCCCCCACCCTTCCTCCCGACTATGATGCTTTCTGTATTATATTCACCACACCTCAATAATAAAAAGCGAAGAACTGAACAGTTAAAAAAAAAAGAAAACAGGAAGGGTCAAGATAAGTTACATTCAAATTTCTGAAAAGGCAAAATGAAAACAAAGTCAGGGCCAAATTACCACTTCAAGTTTCATCTATGGTAATGACACAGTCTTAAACTTTGGTCATTATTCTTCCTAAAGCAAGACAGCAAATATCCTGTTATTTGCCCCACCCCCACCCCCCACCCCCGAGGCCACCGGAAATGGCATCACCTCCCCAGACACTGGCTTTTGCAGCCAGCACCAAAGGTTGAACTTTTTCACCCTGAAGACAGAGTCTTGGCTGTTCTGATGGACAGCCAGGAAAGGACTCTGTCGAGGGGAGGAGCTAGAGTCAACAGACACCTAAAAAAAAAAAAAAAAAAAAAAAAAACCACCAGTCCTTTCAATAAGTAAGTACAGCCCAGGTCTCTTCTTTCTTTTCTTTTGCTAATGGGTCTCCTGTAGCCTAGGCTGTCTTCTTACTCCCTAAGTTGCTGAGAAAGGCCTCAAAAGATTACAGAAAGATGCTTCCCATTTTCTTTTAAACCTTCCTGACCATCTTTTTTCAGATTCCCACGGTAAAGAGTCACTGGGCCGGTGGGAGGATGGGGCACTCAGCGGCTGGACTTGGTGGCACCAAATGACAAGCTGCTGTGTGGCCCAGACTGGTAAACAATTAAATATCTTCTTCTTCTTCTTCTTCTTCTTCTTCTTCTTCTTCTTCTTCTTCTTCTTCTTCTTCTTCTCCTCTCCTGTCGCCGCCGCCTGCCTCTTCCTCTTCCTCCTCCTCCTCTTCTTCCTTTTCCTCCTCCTCCTCTTCCTCCTTCTCCTCTTCCTCCTCCTCCTCTTTCTCCTTTTCCTCTTCCTCCTTCTCCTCCTTCTTTTTAAAGGTGCAAGGAAACAGCCAATGAGGTGTTGAAGGAAGGAGGAGGCGCAGGACCTATGTATTGTCTGTGCAATCTTGTCTGCTGTGGTTGACCACAAAGCCTTGGCACCCCAGCCCTGCTTTTCATCAGCATGTGACAGTGTTGGAGCTCATTCCATCTCTCAACCTTGATTTTTTTTTTTTTTTTTTTTTTTATGTGTAAATGTAGAAGACGAAAAGTCTCTATTAGGCTCCTGAAGAGGAAGGCAGCAGGGATAAGCAAGTAAAACACTTAAAGGGGGCGGGGCCTAAGTAATGTTACACAATTGGTGCTGCTAAACAGTCGGTTAAATACTCCATTTTAGCACAAGTAGTAATAATAATTTAGTAATAAGGCTACCTAACACCCTGCATGGTGGAAATGGAACCAGATAGACTTCATACCTGCTTTGCTTCCTTGGAGAAAAATTTAAAGTTTGTGCAAAATAGATTTTCCAGCAGAGAATAGCAAGGAGGAGAACGACACGCACATTTCTCTTTCTAGATCATTTTACTTCCTTATTTTAATTTCAGCAAATACTTATAACTGGGGTTAAAAGCTTGGGTTCTGAAACTCTCCTTCCACCCAAAGAAAGGAACCCTAAGCCCCAAGCTTATCAGAAGACTTGCTCTCAATAACAGGCCAGTTCTGGCTTTAGCCAGCTGAGCAGCCTTGGGCGATTTTGCACAGCCTCCGCCTCCACTGACAGCTGTTGAGTCCTCTGTAAGGAGAAACTAAACTAAAGCTCCTACCTGACTGGGCTGTGAGGCTCCAACCGGGCAACAGGCAGAGGCAGTGCTCCTTGAAATGTCCAGTGCAAGGCGACATAGGCTGTGGATGGGCAAGTGAGGGCATGCCAAGATTGAGGAGACTGGGAGCAGGGGCCTCTGGGAACAGTTGGAGTTAGAGGTAGCAGGAGCCTGTGTCTGAGGACAGCCTGCATGACAGGGCAGTTAACTGCAGCAGCAAATCAGGCACCCAGGAGCAGCGAGCGCCCTTGGAGGAAGGAGAGGCCTGTAGGAAGGAGGGCAAGGGAAAAACTTCTGACAAAATTGACTAGATTGAGTACATCATAAGAAACAGATCCTGTGTTTGATCTCAGACAGACAGACAGACACACACACACTGAAAATTAACCACACAAACAAACTAAGCTATCGTTCAACTTCTGAAAACGTTGCGAAATCCTAAAGCATGTCTTCAGTGTACATATGAGTATGTAACTTACATGTATAGCAATGGGATTATATATTATCTATCTATATATTTATGATTTATATATTAACACACAGTTTGCTATTCGATAGATAAAGTAGATGCACATGTCTTCTCCAGCGTGACTCAGACCCTAAGTAGAAATAACTGAGTGAAGCTACATCCAGGCTATTTTTTTTTTTTTTTTTCCGAGACAGGGTTTCTCTGTGTAGCCTTGGCCATCCTGGACTCACTTTGTAGACCAGGCTGGCCTCGAACTCACAGCGATCCGCCTGCCTCTGCCTCCCGAGTGCTGGGATTAAGGGTGTGCGCCACCACACCCGGCCCCATCCAGGCTATTATTTTAAGGATTGTGATGCTTCAAGAATAGTCGTAACAGTCACCTAGGAAAAATGAAAATGACCAGAGCCTGCCAGTCGTTCTGAACGTACTGAGAGCAGGCTGTCCATTCCAGGCCACAGCCAATGTTTATCTTGAGGAAGACTGTCCAAAGGTCAGGAGGGAATTGGCTTAGGGGTTGTCTCAATTTGGCAGGAAGATAAAGAACCCTGGAGAGTTTGGAACGCTATTGTTATTCCTCCCTTCCCCGACTAAAGAACTTTACACACCTGAATGCCTGCAGCTGAGGAGACATTCCGGGTAGAGAAGGGGCTGGTTTAAAACGTGGCAGCATCTTGCTAGCCATCTACTGTTAAGAAGCCGCTCCGATTTACCAGGTTTCCCACCCCTCTAAGCCAGAAGGCCTAAAGCTGGGAGAAGGCACGTCTGGAGGAGTTCTCCAGCGGGATCTAACCCCAGGGCCAAATCCCGGGCCCTCCCTCCCAGCCTGGTGCTTTACGGCCTCGGTTCTGAGTTATCTGCATACAAATAGTATTGATAAGGTGATGGGTGGTCCTTTGTCTTCTTCCTCCTGGGTTTAGGGGAAGAGAAGCCATTTACAATCTGGCTGGGAAGAGCAAGAGCCAGAACTAGAGAGGGCAAAATAGGGACTGCTTGAAGGCGTGAGGGTGCCTGAAGCCAAGGTGGAGAACAGAGGAGAGGACCTTGAGAAACTTCGAGGCAGAGGGTTGTTGGGGAGGACAGGCCCCAGCGGTGCCAGTGACAAGGACTCGGGAGGGCGCGTTGCAGTAGTTCGGTCAACAGCAGCTGGGAAGGACAAGAATCGGCCTTTGAAAGGAAGCCAAGAAGCCAGTGGTGATTTACTGACAAATGTCTTCGGGTTTGATGCGGTTAGAAGCCAAATTAAAGTCAAAGGAGGAGTGGGAGGAGAGGGCCGGACACAGGCTGTGCAAACAGCGCTCTAAAAATGTGGCTTTGAAGGCCAGGCAGTAGGACAGGCCTGGAGGTGGAGCCAACGAGGTTACCTTTCTTTTTTAAAAGCAGCGAGAAATTAGAAGGGTGGGAGCTAACCTTAGGGCTAGTGACTAGGATGCAGGGTTAGTGCACTCTGGCTGTAGGAAGCTCCCGGCGGCGGTGCGACTTGCTGTTGGCCTCTTCCCCAGAAAGAGGTAGGTGTCTGTGTCTGCCCTTGCGCTCGGTGGGAAGGGGGTCCTCAGGGTTGGGGCTCCAAGGACTAAGGGCCCTCAGGCTGCTTTCTCTAGAACCCGAGTCGGGTCAGTTCGCTGTGCTGGAGCTTAAAGGGGACCCGGTGTCCTGCAGGCAGGACTAGGCCTTTGAGACACGGGGGCGAGAGACCTGAAGAGGAAACCAAGGCTCAGAAAGATGGGTCACCAGCCCGAGACCAGTATGGATGGCGCTGTTGTTTCTCGGAGTATTTAGACAGATTATAGAGGCAGTTGAAATAGCAACTCGGGACAGTAATGTAAAAATCTGCATAGCTATGAGATCTACATGAAACTCATAAGAATTGCTTAAAAGATACAAATGGGAGCCGGGCGTGGTGGCGCACGCCTTTAATCCCAGCACTCGGGAGGCAGAGGCAGGTGGATCGCTGTGAGTTCAAGGCCAGCCTGGTCTACAAAGTGAGTCCAGGATGGCCAAGGCTACACAGAGAAACCCTGTCTCGAAAAACCAAAAAAAAAAAAAGATACAAATGGGAGCTGGGTGGCGGTGGACGCAGCTGGGCACACTTTTAATCCCAGCACTCGAGAGGCAGAGGCAGGCGGATCTCTCTAAGTTCCAGGCCAGCCCGGTTTATAGAGCGAGTTCTAGTACAGCCAGGGCTACAGAGAAAAACCCTGTCTTGGGGGGAAATCTTAACCTTAGCAGTGGTGGCGCACGCCCTTAATTCCAGCTCTCGGGAGGTAGAGGCAGGCGGATTGCTGTGAATTCTTGCCTTTTCTCTAAAAACTGTGTAGCAAGTATTAAGGACTTCCATTTCATTCTTAAATTTACCCCTTGAGTTTTTTCTGTAGCCCAAGAAAGCTTTATATTTGATTATTTTTGCTGTTGCCGTTGCCTCTGTGGTCCTGGGCTCCGTACCCCTGCCTGGGCAGGATCGCCTGGAACCCGCTTTGAAGGCTGGGCGTCTTTGTGGTTCAACTTTTCATCTATGTAACTTGGTGTCAACCAAGTTATGTGTGCAGAGAGACAGCTGTCAAGGCCCTGATACACACTGGAAACTAGGTTTTTACTAAACTTAATTAGGCTGAGCCTATTAAATAGGTGATGCCCCCTGCCCTGGGAGGAAGAGGTTTTCCCAGCGGCTACCGGGCAGTGGTTTCTTTGTTGCTACACTTACCACAGTTCTTCACAGTACTTTTATGTATCTAATGTGACCTTAAAGCCACTTTAAAAATACTAATTCCAAAAAAAAAAATACATACATACATAGTATTTCCACACACACTTTTGGTGTTCTGTAGAGTGGTTATTAGCTTACTTGCTCCAAATTAAAAGCCTATGGCAGGTTCTGAGTCCAGAGTTGGGTGACTGCCCCTCCCCAAAAACCTATCAGGAGCCAGTATTTGCAGGCAAGCTCTGGGGAGGACTCTAGGATCCGTAATTATCTGTTGGTAGGCCCAGTCCAATCTAGTGTAGGCCCATTGCAGGCCGCACAATTTTTTGTTTGGTTGGTTTTGGTTTTCCGAGACAGGGTTTCTCTGTGTAGCCTTGGCTGTCCTGAACTCACTTAGTAGACCTGGCTGGTCTTGAACTCACAGCGATCAGCCTGCCTCTGCCTCCCGAGTGCTGAGCTTAGAGGCGTGCGCCACCACGCCCGGCTACAGTTTTTTGACGAATTGATTTCAACTTGGAAAACTAAACTAATACTAAAACAGGGAGGTCAAGTAGGTGAGCTCCTGAGAAATAATTATTTTCCAGTCTATACGTTCATTGCTTTAAAATTGAAGGAGATCTTGGGAAAGTTAAAAAATATATATATATATATTGGTTTGAGCTGGGCTTGTTTAGGTCTCATCACTCAGGATGCAGAGGCGGGAAGATCTTCGTGTTCAGGGCCATCCTGATCTAAATATCAGGTTCCAGGCCCACCAGGCTACAAGGTGTGAACCCTGTCTCAAAAAACTAGATAGATGGGTGTGTGGGTGGATGGATGGGTACATAGATAAATTCGATTTCCCCGCCCCCAAATGCCTTTAAACAGAAAGGAGCTGTTTTATAATCCTAGGATAATGTTACAGTGGGCACTTAGACTCAAACTATTAAATTTGTTCCAAGTTTTTCCTACAAGAAATCCAAGCAGTATCGAAATTGTTAGGTCTGCTTCATGATTTAAGACCTGTCCCATCTCTGGAGCAACCAGCCTCATTCATTGTCACTCTTCCAAAAACTAACCTAATTATTACAAAACATCGATTAATGAAAAATAAATGCTCTGGGTTTGGCTTGGGATAGCTATAAAGTAATAGTCAAAGATTTATAATTCATGCCCTATGAAGCTACTGAAAAATTAATTATCCCCAAATTGAGAAATACAAGCAAATTGCTTGAAAGTCATTTTTCTTTTAATAGCAGTAGCCATTATTAATGCATATTTCTCCCACAGCTTCAGAGCCCTATATCTTGCAGCAAAATAGAAAGCAATAAGGATTTGGGGAATCATGCAGTTTTTTACTAGTAGAATTGTAGGCTGCAAGGACAGTCCTTGTACCCCTCCCCCCCACCCTCGCCGCCCCCTCACTCCTTAGACAGCCTTGGGCGCTTCTGCACACAACCCTCTACAGAGTCAGCTCCCTTCTTATCTGGCCTTGGCAGCCTTTTCTTATCTCTTTCCTTTGAGGGAAAAGACCAACTCATTTTAGGCTTGCTTTTTGAGCAACTCAGTGTTGGTGCCCTAACCTGGGATTATAGGTGTTTTGCCGCACACCAGCCGAGACTGCACCTGGTTTAGGAACACAACAGCTGACCGGCCGCGTTCCCTCCTAATTCAGTGAGTCCATGAAATAGCTTCCAAAACTAATAAGGGGGTTTAGCAAACCTCTCCAAGTATTCAAATACCCCTTTTGTTTCTGTTCTTATCAATAAAAGAACCTGAAGCGGGAAGTTCCTGGCCCTCGTTAAATACCTGGGAAGATTACTTTTTCTTTCTAACTTGTTCTCCCAGTCCAGTAAAAGTCATTTAGGGTTTGTCATGTGTCTCTTGCCATCCCGGCCCAGCCCATCCTTTCTCAGGGGGAACCAGGCAGAGGGCGTCCGAGTTTTGTCTATCTGATTGGTTGTCCCACCCCCTTTCGCTTTGGCTTCAGTTGCTTTACTGGAATGTTCTCCCTCCCTTCCTCCTCGATGCTATCTGCACCTTTCCCCCTCCCTCCCTTCCCCCCCTCCCCAGGACAATGGAGAATTCTACACAGTTCTGCTTGACTTGGCCCTGCGCCCTGCGAGCGGCATTTGGTCCAAGGCTCCCTGGTTAAGACCCTGGGAGCCACAGTTTGCCCACGGGGGAGTCACAGCCTGCAGCCCATTGTTATCCTGGGTTGTGCTAATATCTGGTTTAATATTCGTGTCTCGAGCTTCAGAATGGACGATGAGGTGTGGCGCGCGCTGTCCTTCTTTCCACCCCTGCCCCCCCCCCCCCCCGGGTGCGCACAACTGTCTGCCCTGGGTGTTTAGTAAGCCTTGGCTCCACCATAGCCTTTTCTATAAAATGGGAACAGGGAGGCAATCTTTTCATTTAGGTCACCTTAAAGTGTTTGGCATCCAAGAGCCGTTCTGTAAATAGCAGCATGTTGTTCAAACCCTCCCCTGTCGTCTCCTTTGGTTCTGTAGTCTCTTTCTCTCTGTCTCTGTCTCTGTCTGTCTGTCTGTCTGTCTGTCTGTCTCTCTCTCTCTCTCCAGGTAGGTGGTTACACTGGTGCACTGTCCTTTGCTCCCTAAATCACTAACTGATGCTTAGGAGCTTGACAGGCATTGCTGTGAGTACTTTACACTCGGGCTCAATAGAGAGTTGCCTTGGGCTAAGAGGCCTGCTATTCAGATCCTAGCACCCACATCAGGCCACTCACAACCGCTGGGAACTCGGGAGAATCTGACACTCTCTGGCACTCTCTGGCCTCCGGCAGCACCTGCATACACGTGAGGAAAAACAGAATGAGTGCTCTGCACTCAACCCCCACATCAAATTGATGTGAGTTCTGAAGTCCAGTTCCACAGAGAGGACTAGTAACTTAGCTGAAGCAAGCAGAGCTGGTGCCCCCTTTGGTATCTAGGCTCCAAAGCAATAGAGCACATTTGCATGTTTTTGTCTCAGGCTAGCCTTGAACCCTTGATCCTCCTGCCTTTGATTGGGTTATGCTGTATGAGGTTTTCCCCTTTCCCCTCCATTTGTTTGTTTATTTAGGAATTTTGAGACAGGGTCTTACTATGCAAGCCAGGCTGGTTTAGAATTTGTAGCGATTTTCCTGCCTCCTAAACTCTAGCATTATATAGCCCCAGACTACTAAGGCCGATATGTCAGTGTTGCTGAGCTCAGAGGACAAATCGTTAACTCCTCCTTTTTCTTTTCGAGGGTACCAAGACTGGCCTCAAACTCACTAAGTAGCCACAAATGAGTTTGAACATCTGCTCTTCCTACCTTTACCTCCCAAGTGCCGAGATCACAGCTTCTGCTACCACTCGCTGGTTGTGTGGTAATGGGGCCCCAGCTCCTGGCTCTCTCTGTGCCAGGTACCCTAGAGGAATTTTAATCCAGCAACACTGCTGCTCTGACAAGGGATCACATCCAAAGACCTCATAGGTCTCTGTGGTCCCAAGGGAACCTAGACACACTCTGGATTACAGTACGATCTGGCTGGAATACAGAGGCTCTTAATACACGCCTTTAATGGCACATAATGAAGGTTAGTTTATAGACGGGAGCAGCCATGCTTGAAAGAGATGTATCACTGAGGGGCAGAGAAAGATGTGACAGAAGGTGTCACAGATATGCCCAACTTTCCTGAGAGCAGGAGAGGAAAGAGAAGCTACGTAATAGCGGTGCAGGGAGAGAGCAGGGGCTTCTCACCAAGAGTCGATTACAGGGACAGTTTTACAGAAACGGGTCACAGAGAGACCAAGCTAGACAGGTGAAGACGGGGAGCCAGACGATTCAAACATACTACCAGGATTCGTTTGACACCAGGCAGAGCAATTTAGTCAGAAGGCAAGAGAAGCTGGTTTGAATCAGCTTGGGGAGGCGGTTCAGAACAGCTGAGTTGAACCAGCTGGGGAGAGTTCAGAAAGGCTTGGGAACGGCTCTCGCCTCATCCTCTCACCTGAGGAAATGAGAAGAACAGCAGTTACGGGTAGCACTATTGAAGTGTGTTTCGACCTCTTTAATTGTCCCAGGAAAGGAATCCTAAGTGGCAGGTTGAAATGAGCCTAACTTGAAGGGGTCTTGTGTGTGTGTGTGTTTTGAGACAGGGTCCCCTAACATAGCCATGGCTGGCCTTCAATTTGTGGAGATCCTCCCGCCTCTTGAGTCTGCTGCGGTGGGATGGAAGGCTTGCGCCACCACACCTGGCTTTAATATGAGGATTTGACAAAGAGTCCCACAGCTGTCAGCAGTTCTGTCCCAAGTGTTTAGAAAGGCAAAGGCCTTTTCTCAGTCCCTGGGGGCATGCAAATTAACCAGCTCCGAAGAGGACGAAAGTGAGGCAGTGTTCAGTCCCTGGAGTTTTTCCTTGTGTTGTAAATGGCTGGAGGACTGAACTAGATCTTTCTGTATGTCATGCCCATGCCTCCAGAACCTTCTCTCTGTCTTCCTTTTTTTAAGTATGTGGGTGGCATTGGGGGAGTGGTATGTGCACACATATATGCACTCATGTGTGGAGACTGGAGATCAGTGTTGCGTGTCTTCCCCCCTCCCTTTTTTTTTTTTTTTTTTTTTTTAAGGAAACATGTAATATTTATTTGTCTTTCTGGGTCTGAGGCTATGTGTTCCTCTTACCATTCTCTACCCTTTTTTCACATGTATGTATTTATTGAGGCAAGCTTTCCGTACATAGCAATGGCTGGTCTGGAACTCACTATACCCGGCTAGCCTTTTGTGCTCAGTTCTGACTGCCTCAGCCTCCCAAATGCCGGCATTAAAGGCAGCCGTCCCCAGGCACAACTGTCCACCTAATTTTTTGAGACAGGTTCTCTTTCTGAACCCTAAAGCCTGCCGTGTTGGCTAGGCAAAGCTGACAGGTAAACTGAGATCCGCGTGTTTGTCCTGGGCATTTGGGCACAGCTCCTCTCACTGGCACTGTTCCTGCTTTCACCTACTGAACCATTTCCCCCAGCCAAGTGGTTTGGATTTTTACCCTATTAAAGATGATTTGAGTTTCAAGAAATGCACGGACAAAGAAAGCTAAGGGAAGACACAGGGTTTTGTAGTAAACTGTGTTTATGCCCGCAGCAGCATCTTCCGGTTAACTTGTTTTGAGTTGATGACCACCTGTGGGCTGCTAAGTGGTTCCAGTTGCCTCCTGGCTGGGTGGAGCCTGGCGAGCACAAAGCAGCCCAATAGTTGGGATCAAACTGCAGGCCTTAACTTCAGCCGGATCAAGGAGGGCTTCCTGCTTCCCCAGCTCTCTTCCCTAGCCACCTTTCCACCCAGCCTTCTTTAGCCTGTAGTGTGGGTTCCCTGGAGGGGACCACGCCCTTAGGTGGCAGCTCCTCCCTTAACTTACCGTACTTCCCCTATCTTTCTTATGCTTGCTGCTCGGCCTAAGGGTGAATCCCTCCTAGCGCTCTCTCTTCTGTTCTAGCAGTTCCCGGGCCCAGCCTGTGCAAAAGAGGGAGCTGAGAGGCGCACCGTGGGCACCATGGTCCGCCTGCTGGCCTCGGAGGTCCAGCAGCTACTCCATAACAAGTTTGTGGTCGTCCTTGGGGACTCTGTGCATAGGGCGGTGTACAAGGACCTGGTGCTCCTCCTGCAGAAGGATTGCCTGCTCACGCACAAGCAGCTCAGAACCAAGGGGGAGCTGAGCTTTGAAAAGGACCAGCTGATGAAGGGAGGCGAGCTGGATACCCTACACAACCGCACCGACTACCGCGAGGTGCGCGAGTTCTGCTCCGACCACCATCTGGTGCGCTTCTACTTTCTCACCCGGGTCTACTCTGAGTACATGGAGAGCGTCCTAGAGGAGCTGCAGTCCGGCAGGCACGCCCCAGACGTCATCATTATGAACTCTTGCCTCTGGGATGTCTCCAGGTATGGGCAGAATTTCTTAAGTAGCTACAGACAGAACCTGAAGGACGTGTTTGGGCGCATGGACCAGGTGCTGCCCAAGTCGTGCCTGCTAGTGTGGAACACTGCCATGCCTTTGGGCGATAAGATCAAGGCGGCCTTCCTCCCGCAAAAGTGTAAGGGCCAGGGCCAGGGCCAGGGCCAGGGCCAGGGCCAGTACCGGATCTCGGTGGCCACCCTGAAAAGGCGAGTGAACCAAGCCAACTTGTACAGCCATGCGGAAGCCACGAAACGCTGTTTCGACGTGCTAGACTTAAATTTCCACTTCCGTCAGTGCAGGAAGCACCTGCAGGGAGACGGCGTGCACTGGAACGAGCACGCACACCGCAGACTCTCCTACCTGCTGCTGGCCCACATGGCCGATGCCTGGGGAGTGGAGCTGCCCCAGCGAGACCCATGGGAACCTGATCTTGTGCAGTGGGAAAGTTCAGGCCAGGTAGAGGAAAGGCAGCCCCAGGGCAACAGAGGTCCTCAGGCCTTTGCCATGTCTCCACCCGGGTTTTTCCCCAGACCACCACCACCACCCCTACTCCCACCCCCTGGCTTCTCCGCAAGACCCCCACCCCTACTAGGGTGCCCCATACCCCCACCTCAGGCGATGCCCCCGGTACCGCCCTATCCACAAGATAGCTATTTTTCGGCAGACCCCGTTTTCCAGTCAGATGAGTTCTATATGCACTCAGAAGGCCCCTCACCCACCCACACAGGATATGCCTTCGAGGGCAACTTTAGCTTTTATCCTCAGCCACCTGTGCCCAATTTCCACCCACCCTGTTACCAGCGCCAGGCCCCTGTGGTACACAGGGGCTACCCAAGGCATCATGCTCGTGGCCCCTATATGCCCTGGAGAGGGAGGCCCAGGAGAGCCCAAAGACAAGCCCCAGCCTGCCAAGAGTCAAGGCCCCAGTAGTCTGACCAAGCCCTTAACCTCTGGATGGGGCCATGAGACGTCTGACTTTCCCTTCAGTTGCCACAGTCTACACACACTGACCTTGCAAACTTAAGCCCAGCTAGCCCTGTTTTGGACTTCTCTCTGTTCACTGACATTAGAAACAGAGGCAGGGAAGAGCAGCCTGGCCCACTCGCTGCTGCCGCCTGAGGCCGTCTCTTACCCTTGAGTGACCAAGCAAGCATTCTGACTACCTCCCCCTCGCTATTATTGCCTTTTTGTAAAAATAAAATTGAAATACAGAAACCATTCCCAAAAGTGGTTCTGCCTGTTGTGCATAAGCACGCGAGAGAGTGTTTGTGTTTAATGGCAGCCTCTCTCTGCAGTTAAACCATTAGCTCTTGGACCACGGACTGCATGGATGTACTCAGTGAGTGGTTTTGACAGCTGCTTAGCAAATATTCAAAACAGTTTTAAAGTAATTCCGAGAGGCTCGTGAATGGAGCTGAGCCCTCAGGAAGTGGCAGGAAAATTCCACACTTTACAGAATTCTATTTTCTCGAAGAATCATTTCGTTTTAGAACTAGGAAAAGGAAATGTGGAAAAGCTAACATTTGCAAACAAGAAAACTGAGTCCAAGCAAATGGCTCTGCTAGTCTCTCCATCTCTCCCACCCTTCTTTACGCTTGTTACCATTTGCATTAACGTGGTGTGTGTGTGTGTGTGAGAGACAGGGCTTCAGGCATCCCAGACCAGCCTGGAACTAACAATGACCATGACTTTAACCCTATCTCTCCCCCCCCCCCCCACTTCCTGAGTGCTGGGATCACAGACATGCACTACTGGCGTCTGGTTTATGGCATACTGGGAATCAAACTCCAGGGCTTGGAGTCTGCTAAGCAAGCACATGACCACATACACTATGTCCCCAGCTTCCATTAGCTTCCCACCCTCAGGACTGAGGTTACAGTGGCTGTGTCATCCTGGGAAGGAAAGAGGAGTGGGGCACTTACAGACGTTGTCTGATAAACCAAAGGCCCTAAGTGTTAGAGGGGAGGCTCAGCTTTGACCTTGCAATCCCTTAACTAGTCCTTTTTTGGCTGGAAGGAAACCGGAGAAAGGTAAGCCACACTTAATGCCAATGTGAATTACTGTTGTGGACTAAGACTACAGATTGGAAGGCAGACCACTGCCCAGACATAAGCCCCTTCGGAGTCAACACTGAAACATGGCCACAGCGAGTATTCTGTGAGACTATTTTGTAAATCACTAAGTGTTTAAATGCTAGGCCCCTTCTCAGATAAAATACCCAATTAAGACTGAGTGATGGGGGTAGGGTGGGGCTGGAGAGATGTTCAGAGGTTAAGAGCACTGGCTGCTCATCCAAAGGTCTTGAGTTCAATTCCCAACAAGCACACGGTGGCTCACAACCATCTAAAATGTGACCTGGTCCCCTCTTCTGGCCTGCAGGTGTCCAGGCAGGCAGAGCACTGTATGTATAATAAATCTTTAGAAAAAAAAAAAAAAAGCCTGAGTGATGGGGATTTTCTCAGTGAGGAACATATTCCTGAGAACATATTCCTGGAGAAAGGGGTCTTTACCTCAGAGATCCCAGTATCCGAGGTCCTGGAAGTGGAGAGCACTCACTACTCAATGTTTTTCAGTGAATATGGAAACATGTTCTACAAAAGTGTGAGTGTGGCTATACCCCAGGTTTCTAAAGGGACTTTGTAAACTGACATAGGCCCTGTGTGGCAGCTCATCTGATGGAATGTCACTCAGGCAGCATGGTGATGACCTTTGAGGACCCTAGAAATGTGCTAGAAAAGTCAAAATGTGCCCGTACGTCTCAACAGAATCAGGAGAGGAGGCAGTGACTGGCACCGTTGGCCCTCACAGTGTCCAGTTACCTTAGTTCTGCATTTGTTTCCTAAACAGCATGTAACTTCTGGTCTGAGTCATTTTGAGCCTTTTATATTTTTCAGGGGTAAGCCAGTAACTTGGTATCCTGTTAGCTCTTTCTGCTGAGCTAGATTGGTAAGCATCAATCTGCATTAATCCCGGTGCCTGAAGAACCAAGTTCTTAGGCATAGTGTAAGGGCCAGACGGTGACCTGGAGATGCATTTCCTGAGGTAGAGATTACATAGTGATAGCCGCTCAATGGCAGTTGTTTCTCAGCGGGTAGTGCAAAAGGATTTGGTCAGGAGCATTGTTTTCATGCACCAGTGTATACTCTTACAGCTTGCAGAGTCCCACAACTCTGAAATCCCTGTGTGATGGCTATTTCTAGTTGTCAGCTTGACTATGTCTGGAAATAACTAACTAAAACCCAGTCGGTTGGGTAGACAGCCACTGCTGGACTAGCTGGACCACAGGCTGTACATCATTCTAATAAATCCTCTCATATGATAGATATAGATAGATTGATAGATATTCATATGTGTGTTTATATATGTGTATATTTATATATACACACATATATAAATACACATATATTCATTCTATCAGTTCTGTTCCTCTAGAGGACCCTAAGGCAGATTCTGGTACCATGAGTGGTTCTTAGAGCAACACAAGCCTATGGTGACTATTTTAAGCATCTGGCACAGGCTTTCCAATTTGCTGCCACCTACAGTTACTGAAAGCCCACGGTGTGAACTGTTTTACAAACTTAAAGAGACAAATGCATCTGATTATCCTGATCCACCAATTATGAGAGGCAACAGATTTGGTGACTGCATGTGAAACTTTCTGACAGTTTGTGGGAAAATTATGAGGCTACCTGGTTGCTCTTAGCGTCTCTGGATAAATTGACAAAGGAAAAGAATGGGCTCGGAGATAAAAATTATCCAACTGCTAGCATCTCAGAACATGGTGACGGACAGTGATAAGACTGTGACAAGACTGTCCCTTCAGGTGCACACAGACAATGCAAAGGTTTCTAAGTGTGCCCCAGGAGAGAATTTTCCTTCCAGCAGCCACCACAGTTTACGTTTTGGAGCATCAAGCCAAAGCCTTCATAAGGCTGGCTGAATTACAGCAAAAATTCAGTCCCAGGCTCAGAAGGGGTTGGCAGTTACAGGAAAGGCATTCGTTGGTAAAGAACAGGATCCTGTGACTGGGGGTGGAACTGTGTGGGAGGACCCTGTTGAAGCTGAAAACTCTGAACTCTCAGATTCTCTAGAGCCTGTCTCACCTGAGAGAGTCACTCCATCCTCAGCAGAAAGCATACTTCCTTTCCAGACTGCTTTTTCTTCCTGACTGAGGAAGTTAATCCTTCATTGTCTGCTAAACCAGCAGTGACTTTCTCTGAAGGAGACAACACTGATGTCCCTCAGGGCCAACCAACAGTTGCCTATAAGCAGACTTAAGGCTAAGCAGGCTGGGAGAGGGCAGATAAAACGTGTAGTCCATGGGCAGCGTGCACGATGAGTTTGCTAAGTCAAGCAACAGTCTTGGGAACCCATGTGGAAATGGGTCTTAAGGGTGTGGAGTAATGCTGGCGGGAACATAAACCAGGACCAGGCCTAGTTGCTTTGACTGACTGAAACATTGGTCAAAAGAGAGCTGGAGAAAATATCCCGTGGCTTAGAGTTGGTGAAGGGGTTTCAAGGCTCAGCGGAATAGCAGTGTTGGAGTGTGTGTGCTGTGTTAAACCTAACCCTCCGTGGGGGAAGGCCCAGAAGACAAGACAAGGCTTTCACGACTCCTGTAAGACAAACAATGAATATCGAGAGGGGCAGCAGCGCATTCCAAGAGCTCGGTTGACACCCTTTCCCTTGAACGAGACCATACGGCAGGAGATGCTGCTGCTCAGTTGGGCAAAGAAAGCAACTGGATGCTGGTTCTGATTAACGCTGATTCTATAGAGGAACCCGCCCTCCCTCCCCCAGCCAAGGAACACTGTGGCTCTCCAGTTAAGGTAAGGATTTGTGGAGGTCAGGTGAAGTCTGACTCAGAGGTGCAGGGCAGCCCTGGATTTCTCCTATGGTTATTTCCTCGGTCCTTGAATATATAATTGGGATAGATATACTTAGAAGCTGGCGGAGTTCTCACTTTGGTTGCCTGAGCTGTGCAGTGAGGGCTGTTATGGTTGGAAAGGCTAAATGGAAACCTTGAAGTTGCCTCTGCCAAGGAAGATAGTGAATCCAAAACAGTATTACATCCCTGAAGGGAGTACAGGGGTTGGCGCCACCACTGAGAACTTGAAAGGCATGATCCTACCACCTCTCCCTTGCATTCTTGTATGGGGCAGAAGACAGATGGACTGTGGAGAATGGCAGTCAACTAGCAAAAACTCAATCAAGTGGTGGCTCCGATTGCAGCTGCCGCACCAGATGTGGTTTCCTTACTTGGGCAGATGAACACATCTGGCTCATGGAATGCAGGTATTGATCCAGAAAATGCCTTTTTGGGGGGGGCGGGTACAGGGCCACCAGAAATGATTTGCTTTTAGTTGGCAAGGCCAGCAGTACACCTTTACAGTGTCACCTCAAGGATGTATTAACTCTCCAGCCCTGTGTCTTAACTTAGTGAGAAGGGATCTCTTACACAAAATTTGACGTTGGTTCACTACATTGATAACATTTTGCTGACTAGACCAAGTGATCCAGATTACCAAGGGGTAATTGGATTGCTTCTGCACAATGGAGGTAAGAAAGATGGTCTATAGTGAGGGGGTTCTTCAGAGCATCTCTTGGTGTTACCATTATGAAAAGGTCAAGATTCCTCCATCTTGCCCTTGCTGCAGCCATCTGAGGTCTGACTCAGCTGACCCCCCACCCCTTCACTCCTACCTCTAATTACATCCCTCCATGGGAAAGTCTCTTAGAGAAGTACCCAACTCTGGCCCAGGATCTCAAGGTCAAGATGCCCTAACTAACTGCCACTTTTTGCTTCTGTTAAACTGCTTGCTTGCTCTACTTCCAACCGGGATGCAGTTTTTGCCTTTAAAAGCATCACTGCTCTGTGAAAAACTGTTCCCAGGCAGTTGCTGGCCAACTTCATAAAGACTCACAGATTCAGACTCTGGTTTTTTTCAGCTGATCCTCGGGACCTTTGCTCCACAGCACTCTGCCTTGTGATTAAGGTCGGTGGGAAAACCACACCCTAATCCAGGCAGGATGTCAAAGAGCTCAGACCCTTGAGGAATGAAGGTATTGGTCACTCCTCCAGGAAAAGAGCCAAGACCTGCTGAGGGTAGAGGAAATATAGAATGGGTAGTGGTGGAAGCTGTGTTTTCTGTGTCTGTGTGTGTGTGTGTGTGTATTCTTTCCTCTCTTTATCATGAAATGTAGCATCAAGAGAATATCAGTGATTATTACATTAAAGTTTGTGATACTAAACGAATGCACTTCAGGAGACATTGCCACCTACTGTAAAACATGTAATGTGTCTAAATTGTACATGAGGTAGTTATATCATGTTGGGTGTAATTATGATCTGGTTATTGTTTTCAACTCCAGGCTGGGTACACTTGGGATTTTTGTCTTATTTAAATCATTCAAAGTGTGAAGACCCATCTTTAATTCAGCTCTTTTGAGATGGGAAGATCCACCTTTAATCTGGGCCACACCTTCTGCTGGCAGCCTATACAAAGCTCATGAAAGGAGGAAGCTTGCTTTCTTTGTTTGCTTGCATGCATACATACATATATACATATATATATATTCATTTTATCAGTTCTGTTCCTCGAGAGAACGCTGACTAACACACCATGATTCCAAGGTAAAAATTCTTACTGTTTCCTACACTATCGAAGCATGACCGAGTTTGCTAGAGCAGCTACAGGGTGTGATGTGTAGCCCGGGCATTTGTTGCCTGTACCAAGGTCACGGAATTTCCTAAGATGCACCATAATGGAGCCCGGTGACTGGGGAGTGAGAATTAGCAGTGTTCTGAAGCTGAGCAGCTCAGCACCAATATTCTCTTTAAATACAGGATGCCATTTTCAGGAGGACTCCAGTCCAAAGCAAGGCTCATTAAAAAAAAAAAAAAAAAGCCAAGAGCACCCGGAGCTTCTCTGGCAAGCCCATGTGGTTCGACTGCCAAACATGGGCTCTGGGACGGGTGCCATCACACTACCATCAGCAGCCTCTGCTTTGGTGATAAAGGTCTCCTTACATTCGCCATATCATCTCCTCTTCATGCTCCTGTGTGTAAATAGAATGGGCTAGTTTTAGCAAGTGTTTTTGGCTGTTGCTGCTTGTTTTCAGATTTATTCTACTTGTATGCATGTTTTGCCTGCCTGCGTATATGTGCACCTGTTGTACCTGGTGCTCTTGGAGGTCAAGAGGAGGTCACTGGACTCCCTGAAAGAGAAGTTATGAATGCTTGTGAACCACCGCGTGGGTGCTGGGAAGCGAACCTAGGTCCTCCTCTGCAATATCAGCAAGTGCTCTTATCTGCTGAGCCGTCTTTCCAGCGCCTTGCCAAGTAAATTTCGGTGGTGTATTTCACCCCAACAATCATGTCAAACCATCAGATTGATCCCCACCCCCACCCCCGCCCCAGTCAGGCATCTGCACCATGTTTGATGGCTGTGCTCTCAACATCATTTGCTGTGTCGCAAGGCCTTCCCCAGACCCCAACTTTCAATCCCATGTGTCCACAGTGGAACCCTGGAATTTAGATACCTTTCATTAGCGGGATCCACTAGAGAATCTGTAGAGGAGATAAACATGTTTTTGTTTTGATCCCAAGTGTGGGATGGAGAACAGATTTGTGAGAGAGCAGGTGAGGTTTATTCTCTTAGAGGTCGATCCACTGCGGGGCTTGGTTGTTGCCAGCTGAAAAACATCCTAGGACAGACTCTGAAAGGAGAGATACATGAGCCCAAAACAGGAGGCGGGACCTTTTTGGGTCTTGGTATTGTTTGATTGTTTATCACTCCTCTTGGAGAGAACTGCTCCAGGGATGGCTTCAAGGCTTTGGGCTCCAGCTGAGACTCCTGTTCGGTTGCTCCAGGTTCCTGCAGCAACTTTGGTGGAATTGCTGGTCTGCTGAAATCCTGCTGACTACGCCAGGGGAATCGTTCCTAGGAACTGATACCCAGAAGGTTTCGTTCTTGTTTTCTTTAATCTCCTTTTCCTCTTATTTAGGGTAGTCGGATTGTAAGGGAGGTACATTCATTTAGTAAGTTCATAACAAAGTATAATTGTTAAGGAAATTGAGCCTACAAGAATTGCAAGATTAGTGGCTGCCATGTCTGTTGAAATCTTGGACCCCAGAAGAAAACCTAACACGATGGCTTTCTGAAAGCATTGATGTGCTGAGGTTACGTGTCCTGCCAGAGACCCCACTCTTAGTTTGTCTAGAGATTTTTTTTTTTTTTCATTGAGTCATTTTACTTTCACGTTAACCTGTACTTCCTATCAAGCAAAAGCTCTATCTGGAGGCCAAAGTAGAGTCAAGGGACACACTTTTTTGATATCACACTGCGTCTTTGAGGCAGCACAGCTCTCATCATATGGCGGGGGCTGCATTCTCTCAGCCAGCGTAATGCTGATCATTCCAGTATTCCAGGATAGTTTGGAGCCTCCCTTAAAAGTGCAGTTCTAGCTGGGCATGGTGGCGTACGCCTTTAATCCCAGCACTCGGGAGGCAGAGGCAGGCGGATCGCTGTGAGTTCGAGGCCAGCCTGGTCTAGAAAGTGAGTCCAAAGCCGGGCGTGGTGGCGCACGCCTTTAATCCCAGCACTTGGGAGGCAGAGGCAGGCGGATCACTGTGAGTTCGAGGCCAGCCTGGTCTACAAAGTGAGTCCAGGATGGCCAAGGCTACACAGAGAAACCCTGTCTCGAAAAACCAAAAAAAAAAAAAAGAAAGTGAGTCCAGGACAGGTAAGGCTACACAGAGAAACCCTGTCTCGAAAAACAAACAAACAAACAACAACAACAAAAAAAGTGCAGTTCTGAGCATACAGCCAGCAAGGGTCCTGTGAGGTGATACTCTGATGCCCTGTAAATATTCCAGTTCCTATATGTTTTCACACAGTGTGCTTAGCTCCTGGTTACTTGTGTGTCAAACACAGTGATTTCATTATGGGTGGAAAACAAATGGTGGTTTATATTCCCCTCCGTTAACTAGAACTCTCTAGTTACCTTGCGTTGCCTGGTAGGTTGGCTGCCACGAAGTGTGACAATGAGTAAGGCCAGAAACCCCGTTCAGTTAGCTTGACCTCTACCATCAAAAGCCACACACAGAAGAAAATCCTTGCCCTGATCATGTGAAATGAAGTTCTTAATGGAATCTAGAGCTTTGAACCAACCCAGGAGCCCCAGGGTCAATATAGATGTGGCTGAAGTAAGCTCAGCACTGAACTGGCAGCAAAGAAGTAGGCCCCACAGAAGCAAGCATACCAATAGAGGGTAAATACTCTTGGTTTTGTGGGTCAGAAAGAGCCAATGGCTGGCCATTGGATAAGATGTTATAAAGACGAGCTCTTACTATGGACACTGACTGCTGGGGGTGGGGATTCTTTTGCATGTGACGTCATCTTCATTGTGGGACAGCCAGCAAATATCTACATCATCAACTGAAGGCATTTGCATGACTATATGATATCCTAGTGTGCTAGTCTTCTATTAGTTTATTGGCAAATGCATATTTGTTAACTCAATTTTTTAAAAGATTATTTTGTATAAAAAACATTTAACTCTAATGGCTACAGGTATAAAGACAAAGATATAAAGTCTAGGTTAGGAATCTACATTATATAAAGGAGTAGCTAAGTAGGGAAAATGAGTCTGACACCGCACTAGGAAATTTCTTCATTTTCCCTTTGACTTCTTTTGGGTTGGGTTGGGTTTATGTTTTTGAGACAGAGGCTCAGGAGCAAGCGTCAGGCTCAATATGTAGCTGAGATGACTTTGAACTGTTCCTCCTGTGTCCACCTCCACCAAAAGGGAGCCATCGTGCCCTGCTACTATGTAATTCCTTGATACGAGGGTCTGAAACCTTCTCACAGGAATTACAAGGAGCCTAAACCTTTGTAGTAGATGATTGTGTAGCATACTAATCCTCTATCGTCTACCGAGGACTACTTTATCCTAAGCTTCACTAAAATCTTAGCTAAAAGTCTATATTCACTTCACATAATGTCATTTGATTTATAAATAATAATAATCATGCCCTTCCAAGAAGTAAATACTACAGAAATACAGTGGGAGGCTGGAAGATGGCTCAGTGGGAAAGCGCTTGACTGGCAACCGTGATGACTCGAGTTCAATCCCATGTGTTGAAATGAGAAAACTGACCCCTGCAAATTGTCAGCTCACCTCACATGTGAACTTACATATACAGAAAAACATAGTAACAGAAGAAATTTTTAAAAATATTGTTGGTTTCAAGTCCTCCATTTATAAAATAGGATGGTGGTGCTAATGCAGGACCATTATCACTTTGCATCGGTGCTATGTGGCTTGGTGGCTTGGGGTGTGGTCCAGTGGTCCAGTGCTTGTTAGTGTGCACAAGGCTCCAGTTAAATGTGATGTCAACTACCAAAAACAGCCCCCAGAGCTCTGATTGCTGCAGAGATAATACTGTAACTATCTGCAGAGCCCGGCACACAGTGTTGCATGCCTTCAACCCTAGCACTGGGGAGGAAGAGTCTGGTGTAGAGGGAGTTTGAGACTCACTTGGGGTACATGCTGAGTTCCAGGATGGCTTGGACTATAAGCAAGGTTTTCTCTGTCATAAAACAAACAAACTCACAACACTCAAGAGATGTAAGAAAGAGAATCAGGAGTTCAGAGCTAACCTAGCTCAGTCTGCCTTCTTGCCTGGACCACTAGCCCAGGGATGCTACCACCCACAATGGGCTGGGCCTCCCCCATCTATCACTGATTAAGAAAGGCCCTGTGGGGGCTGGAGAGATGGCTCAGAGGTTAAGGGCACTGACTTCTCCTCCTGAGGTCCTGAGTTCAATTCCCAGCAACCACATGGTGGCTCACAACCATCTGTAATGTGATCTGATGCCCTCTTCTGGCCAGAACACTGCATACATAATAATAAATAAAAATTAAAGAAAAAAGAAAGGCCCTCTGGGGCTGGAGAGATGGCTCAGTGGTTAAGAGCACTGGCTGTAGTTCCAGAGGTCCTGAGTTCAATTCTCAGCAACTATATGGTGGCTCACAACCATCTGTAATGAGATCTGTTGCCCTCTTCTGGCCTGCAGGCATATACACGCAGACAGGGCACTTTATACATAATAATAAATAAAAAGAAAGAAAAGGCCCAAGGCAAGCCTGATCGGGTGGAGGAATGTTCTCAGTTGGGGTTCTCTCCCTTGAGATGACTCTCAACTTGTGTCAGGTTGACAGAAAATTACCCAGCACAGACACCTACACTTTAAAACGATGACACCAGGGCTAGAGGGGTGGCTCAGCCATTAAGAACAAGGGCTTCTCTTGCAGAGGTCTCAAGTTGGTTCCCAGGACCCACATCAGGAGCCTCAAAACTGCCTTTAACTCCAATTCCAGGGATCCTGTGCCCTTGCCTGGATTCCTCAGAGACCAGCACTCACTGGAGCATACTCAGACAAAGATGCACACAATTTACAAACTAATGAAAACATGTTTTAAATTAACAGTTTCCCACAGCTTACAATTGTTCATTGTAAACGGCGTAAAAGCTGGAAAGCACTTGAGGTCCTGAGTTCAATTCCCAGTAACCGCATGGTGGCTCACAACCATTTATAATGTATACATAAATAAATCTTTTTTTTTTTTTTTTCAGTCTTAAAATGCTTATTTGCCGGGCGTGGTGGCGCACGCCTTTGATCCCAGCACTCGGGACGCAGAGGCAGGCAGATCGCTGTGAGTTCGAGGCCAGCCTGGTCTACAAAGTGAGTCCAGGATGGCCAAGGCCATCCTGTCTCAAAAAACCAAAAAAAAAAAGCTTATTTATAGTGAAATTCATATAAAACCGTTAAAAACTTTTCTATTTACACTTTTTAAAAATGAAAAGTATAGTTTCCTTTGCCACAGTTTGTCAAAATTCTTAACCTCCCATCCCTTAGCCTTCACTCTACTTGTGACAGACAGCAATCACGGAACCAAAATAGCACGTAAACAAACTGCACCCTAAAAAAGTAAAAACTTAAAAACATTACATAAAAAACAAACAAACAAACAAAAAAACCAGAAGCCTCTTCTGCCAAAGACAAAACATTCCGCTGCTTTTTAAAACTATGGCCTCATACTGGTATATTCAAGCCAGGTATATGTGCAGACATTTGGATGTTGTGGCGTCTTTACTCTTCGTGCTTCTTTCTAGAAAGATATTGTCTAATGTCAGCATGGAAAAAAAAAAAAAAGAAAAACGCATTGTATCCATGTTTGGAGACTGGATCCCAAACAAAATAAACATGGGGTGGCACTTCAGCCTTATGTGGCTTGTATTCCACAGTTCTCTTTGCTCAGACCCAAGGGATGCCTGTGCTGCAGCCCTCCCCAGTCACCTCCCCTACTGCTCCAGTGTTCAGGCTCTTCCCAGAGGATGATGAGGTACAGAACAAGTCCAGTGTTCTTTCTCTTATCCCTCCTTACGAAGGCATATGGTTATCCTGAAGTGCCATTTGCATATTTTCATTGCTTACAGTACTTACATGTACACATGTATAAAAGACTTTATGTTAAGTTCATAAGACAATGGACTATCTCTCAACCCTATAGATTTAAAGATCAATCAGAGAGATGCCCCCCTTGTCAGGGGTTTAAAACGTGATAGAGGTCTTGGGACATGGCTCAGTGGTAGAGCACTTGCCTAATGTGTGAGTCGCTGAGTCCAGTCCCCAGCATCACACACACACACACACACACACACACACACACACACACACACACACACACACACACACACACACACACACACAGCCTGTAATCCAGAAGCCTCAGTGGATACTCCTGAGAGAGAGAACTAGCTACAACAGTACAGGGATCTAGAGGAGGGAAAGCTAACGTAAAAGGTGAGGAGCAGGGATGGTCCGGGTGGTGGATCTGCCTTGTAAAGCCAGACAAGGTCCACCTCGTCCTAATGGGGGTACATGTAAACACGACTTCAGAGGTGGGATAGGAAAGAAGAGCGTGTGACAGAGTAGCCAAGGAGCTGGAAACGTACAAGGACAAGTGGCTCGTTCTGGCTCTCGTGATTCTATTGGCAACAAACCATGTGATGTGTGGAATAACCTTCTTGCTAGCAGTGTCATCAGGGAGGGGAGTACAACACGTCCTTGAAAAGCCATTATTCTCCCAACCAGGGGTTTAGATAAAAATGTAAATGGTGCTGAGTGTCAGAATTGTAGCTCTCATTCACTTGCGATGCTCTGTGCTGAACCCAGAGTCTCACAAATGGTTGGCCGTCACTACCACTGAGCCACACACAAGACCCTTATCTTCCCATCAGAAAACCGTGTCCTTGTCAGTTAAAGATGGTTTCATCTCAAAAAACAAAACTCTTGAATGTGTTTCAGCTGCATAATCAACAGTCAACAGAGAAAGGAGATGTATTCAATGTGATCGTTAGGAGGAGGAGCAAATGAAGAGATCTAACGACACCTCCCCAAGCCAAGGTTACCTTTGGAGTGCTGGCCTGAGATTTAAGGTTTTACTTAGTGGGCGGGGGTGGGGGGGAGCACCCACCTGTTCTGTTGAGGTCAGAGAACAACCTTCCAGAGTCTGTAGGTTCCATGGAAGCTCGTGACAGGTGCTGTGCCCTCAGAACCCTCTTAAAGATTTGGGTTAAAATAGAGAGCAAGAGACCTGAGTAACTAAGCAATCACTGGTCAAGGTGTGGTCCAGCCCACCACTGTCAACTGTGTGAAATCTGTTCCTGGGAGGCAAATCCCTCCTCTGACTGGCACCAATTCCCAATCTTTTCCTAGTATGTCACGAGACATTGCTCTCGGGAAGGCTTAAACAGCTGTCTATTCACCCCGAACAGAGAACCCACAGCCAACCAAAGCGAGGGTGCCACCCGAGTCCAGCCTGGCGAAGCAATGAGTTTAGTAGGGTTACTGTGATAGTTTGAATAAGAGGGACCCCCATAAACTCATATATTTGTCTGCTTGGTTGATGAACTGTTTTGAAGGATTAGGAGGGGGTGGTCGTGGAAGAGGTGCATTGCTAGGGATGGACTTTGAGGTTTTTAAATGCCCACACCAGGCCCAGTGTCTCTGTCTGCTGCCTAGGGATCAGGGTGGGAAACAAGCAGTTACTTCTGTAGCGCCGGCCTGTGTGCAACTATGTACCTGCCGTGCTACTAATGGACTAAGCCTATGAAGTTGTAAGCAAGCCTCAAATTAAATGCTTTGCTGTTGAAGGATTATTAATATTTAACCTTGAATTATTATTTTAGTGAAATAAGTGGTTACTCTTTAACCAGCTTCATACCCAAATAACCACACAGAAAGACTAGGATCTATTTTCTTAGCCTATAGCACAATGCTGCGCAATAATTACTCCATCCTAAACCTCCATGATAGTATAGTTTCTTCCCATTCTGATTTCCCGCTTTATATTTGCTTTTTACTCATATCCTAGATCCTGGTGCTTCCCGGTCCTCCTGGCTCCATCCTCTCCTTCCTTCTCTCTCTCCTCCCATCACTGGATCAGGATGTCCCACCCTATTATTATTGTTCAGCATTGGCTAGTTGGCTTTTATTGGCAACAGAGAGAACAAATGGTGACATGTTTACACAAACTTGAAACAGGAGATACTTAGAATAAACATCACAATGCAATGTCCTGATTGATGCAGAGAGTGGAGTGGAGAGATCAACATTGGAATGAACAAGGGTAAAGTGTATACAATCCACAAGAACATTATGTCAACATTTCCCCCTTTTAAGTCCAATAAAGGCTCCTTTTCTTTCAATAATAAACTAATATGCAATAATAAACTAATATGGAACATTTATGAAAACTATCAGCCAAGACCTACATTTGCAGTGTTCGGGCCATACACATTTAGCAACTTAGCAGAAAATATTATCATCCTATCTACCAGAGTCCAAAGTGTTGTACCTAAATCAATCTCGATCATATCTCACATCTATCAATCTACAAACATCTATCTAGACCTAAAAGCATCTTCTCAACTCTTAAAGCTTAATTGTAAACTAAGCTATCTGATCTTCAACCCCATGAGAAACTTGAGAAGGAGTAAAACTAATTAGCTGAGTGAACAGGAAGTGCTGTGTGACAGGGACAGTTGGCCGTCTGGACAGCTACCCAAAGCTTTCTATGACACTGGAGCATCATCTTTTGCCTTCTGGCCCAGTATACCTGACAGACATATTTGTGAAGCAGCAACTATTGAACACTTGCTTACTCTGTCTTGGTAGAGTTTGGCAGTCGATTCAGCCAGCATCCAAGCTTGCCCATTTCAGGCAGAATTCTGTTTATGGCAGAAATGAGGGCATTTTTGCCTAGAGGCTGGTTTGCCACATTTGAAGCCATCTCCATAAAGAGATTCTTCAATGCTCATCATCATCTTTGAGGTAGGGTGAGTCAACATGTCTCATTGTCAAGTTATCCTTAAAATAATAAAAATATTTTAAATGCCATATACTTTAGGTCTCTGAGGCTTTTGAAGACCTTATCTATTTTTATATAATCTATATCTACAAAGTCATATCTATCTGTTAAACCTAAAATATATATTCCTGTGCTAAATTAGACTAGTTATGACATGACTATGAATCTGACATTATGCCAACACTTTCCTTTATAAAAGCTGTCTTGGTCATGGTGTCTCTTCACAGCAATAAAAACTTAAGGCAACGGGACTGGAGAGGTTAAGAGAGATGACTCAAACACTGCTCTTCCAAAGGTCCTGAGTTCAATTCCCAGCAACCACATGGTGGCTCACAACCACCTGTAATGTGAGTTAATGCCCTCACCTGTGTTCAGGCAGAACACTATATACATAACAAATAAATCTTTAAAAAAAAAAACAAACAATAACCTAAGATACTTACAGAAGCAGAAATGACTCGGGCAGCTGCTGCCATCACTTAAGCCCATCCTTGTGTGGGTGACAGCTCAGGAAAGTGGAGATCTGGTCAACAGGTCTGGGAGTGGTCTTTGCGCGGAGTTCAGTGGCTCTGAGTGTCTTCCAGGCAGCTCTGCTCCTACGAGGATCTTACAGGCCATTAGCTTCTCAGTGACAGAAGCAATCATTACTCCTTATATTGTCTCGAGGAAGTAAGGACCTGGTGAATCTGGTCAGTTTCAGGGACTTTCTGAAGCTGTTTTGAATTGTTCACTTCCTGTTTTGATGGGCTTCCTGGCAGAAGGGAGGGTTTTTACTTCTCAGAACAGAACACCTTGTTTCACTCCCTATAAACGTCCTATCTTAAAATCTCCTCTTGTTGCCTAGTGGGCAGGGTGGCACACACCTTTACTCTCAGCACTCCAGAGGCAGAGGCAGATCTCTGAAGATTTTTGTTTTGTTTTGTTTTTTCAAGACAGGGTTTTTCTGTGTAACCTTGGCTGTCCTGGACTCGCTTTGTAATCCAGGCTGGCCTCCAACTCACAGAGATCCGCCTGCCTCTGACTCTCAAGTGCTGGGATTAAAGGCGTGCGCCACCACGCCCGGCCCCAGATCTCTGAGTTTTAGGCCAGTCTGGTCTACAAAGCAAGTCCAGGACAGTCAAGGCCACACAAAGAAACCCTGTCTCAGGGGGGAAAAAAATCCCTCTTCTTTCACCTTCTTTTCACATCCTATCTCTCTTTTTTTTTTTTTTTTTTTTTTTTTTTTTTTTTTTTTTTTTCAAGACAGGGTTTCTCTGTGTAGCCTTGGCCATCCTGGACTCACTTTGTAGACCAGGCTGGCCTCGAACTCACAGCGATCCACCTGCCTCTGCCTCCCGAGTGCTGGGATTAAAGGCATGCGCCACCACGCCCGGCTCCACATCCTATCTCTTAAGAAGTTTCCTCCCAAATGGAAGGTTTTACCTTCAGAGGAAACTGCTGCACAGATTCTCACAGGAGGAAATTCCTGGGGGTAAATTTCAATTTCTTGACCATCGTTTCAAAAGTCTGATAGCCAAAGGGAGGGGCAAAGGTGTCTGGGGAATGTCTTTTCCCCTATCAGGATACTGTGATTGACAGTAATAGATGATTTTGGCTAGTTTAAAACAATGGGGAAAATAAATATTGACAAAAGCAGGTCGGTTTAGCCTTTCCAAACACAGGGCCATTTGAAAGGGGAGCTCATAAAACGAGATTTCAATATTGGAAAGATTGGGAACCACTAAAATACAAGGCCCTTGAATATTTCCATTGGCTTTACCAGAGTTCGCCTGTCTTTGTCAACTGTTGACACATCTCTGGGTTGGAGGTAGGAATTATTTTTTAAAAGAATTTAGTAAACGTATTTCATCTTCTAACTTGTTCATGGGTTTTGATCAATAATTCATTCCACAGAATCTGTCTCTTAAAAACTTTCTTGTCTGTTGTCTCTATGGATGACAAATCAGGATGTCTGGAAGACAAAAGGCTGCCTCATTCAAGCACACAGCACATCAGATAAAATGCCCCCAGTTTATAGTGGGTAGATAAGAAAACCCAAGGCCCCAGCCCTGTGGAACAGAAGAAACAGCCGAGGTGGCTGCAAGAACAAGCAAGAGGCCAGAAAACTCCATGTAGACGTGGGCGGGGGTCTTCAAATGATCTTTGTTTATTTGATTGCCAAATGTCATTTAAAATGTATCGTGAACTCCTGGAGCACACCTCTGCGCAGCTGTTTATCACCCTAAACAGACAGACTCCTCCTGAAGATATTAGTGTGAAAGAAAGTTTCCTCAGATGTCTGCGTTTACAGTTCTGGTTAGAGGGACAGAAAAACCTAGGCAGGGAAGATTTTTCAGTTGGGCGCATGAGATTCTGACCTGGGCTGTAATTTTCAACACAAAATTTGATCACCTACTATGTGCCAGGCGTTGTGTAGTACAGTGATCTAAGTAACGGCTCTAAGTCTTAGCTCTCATGGAGGAACTGTACACTAAGAGGCTGATGGGCTTGCTGACGTTGAGAGTCCTGAGGGGTAAAGGGACAGGCTCAGTCCCTGGGCCGCCATCTTTCCTTTTTGACAGGATCCCACGGAGTCCAGCTGTCCTCAAACTCTCTGTGTAGCTGAGGAGAGCCTTGAGCTTCTGCTCATTCTGCTTCAAGTGCCGGGCTTGGAGACTGGCTCCACCATTGTCTAGTTTATATGGCATGCTTGCTGGAACCCAGGGCTTCCTGTAGGCTGACAAGCACCCTACCAATGAGGCCGCGTCCTCAGTTCATCTCTCGGAAGCATAACTCTGTCACAAGCATGGGCTCTTTGAACTTCCCCATCTTGTGCTTCCCCCACCCAGGTCTGCATTGGAATTCCTTGGCAATGCCTTTTTTTTTAAAACACCATGCCAATATCTACAATCCTCTCAAGTCTACTTTTAAAACTCAACACGGCTGGGGCTGGAGAGATGGCTCAGTGGTTAAGAGCACCGCCTGCTCTTCCAAAGGACCTGGGTTCAATTCCCAGCACCCGCATGGCAGCTCACAACTGTCTTTGACTCCAAGATCTGACATGCTCACACCAGCACACATAAATTAAAATAAAAAATGTTTAAAAAAAAAAAAAAAAAAAAAAAAACTCAACACGCCTAATGATGGCAAACATGCTGGGCGCATTGTTAGCCTTGGTCACACCATTTTGTAAAGTTCCTCCAATTTCATTATGCCATGACAGTTCCAAGAACTGAAGAAGCGAGGTTCTAATTTGTAGAGGTTCTCACTCCCCCTACTGAGCCCCCATCCCTAGTAATTACAAGTTGCCTGGCTTTTCTTCCTTCCTTCCTCTTTCCTTCTTTGTTCCTCCCTCTGTCCCTCCACTTATCTCTTTCTTTTTCTTTCATTCATCCCCCACCCTTTTTTTTCCTTGAGATAGGGTCTCACTGTGAAACTCTGACTAGCATGGAACTCACCATGTAGACCAGGCTGGCCTCAAACTCACAGAGCTATGCCTGCCTCTGCCTCTGTCTCCTGAGTAGCATGTACCACTATACCTAGCTTTGCTTTTTTTTTTTTTTTTTGGTTTTTCGAGACAGGGTTTCTCTGTGTAGCCTTGGCCATCCTGGACTCACTTTGTAGACCAGGCTGGCCTTGAACTCACAGCGATCCACCTGCCTCTGCCTCCCGAGTGCTGGGATTAAAGGCGTCTGCCACCACGCCCGGCTCTTTTTTTTTTTTTTTTTTTTTTTTTTTTTTTGAGGGGGGGATTGAGACAGGGTTTCCCTGTGTAGCCCTGGTTGTCCTGGACTCTCTTTGTAGACCAGGCTGGACTTGAACTCACAGAGATCCGCCTGCCTCTGCCTCCCGAGTGCTGGGATTAAAGGAGTGCGCCACCACGCTGGGTTCCCAGCTATGCGTTAATCCACTACACACCCTGCCTCCCTAATTTCCACTGGCAAAAGCTGACTACAGGCCAAACCAAAAGAACCTCAACCCCCTTTCTCTTCCCCACAACCACTCCATCCTATAGGCAGGCAGTGGCCTCTACCCCCCAGTGTCCTTCCACAGGGTTTCTCCTGAGCAAAGCCTGTGCTCTCCTCTCTTGCCACTTCCCTTCCTCCTGTTTCCTCACCAGCCTTACCCTTACTTCCTGCCAAGCACACACACACCTCTCTCTCTCTCTCTCTCTCTCTTCTCTCTCTCTCTCTCACACACACACACACACACACAATTCCACTTAGTCCTCAGAAGAGGTGCTGGATGAAGGCATCGACTTCCAACTGGGCACGGTGAGACTCGGAAATGTTAAACACCTAGTTGAAAGTTATTTAACCAATACAACCCTGTCAGGCTGGCTTCAGCATCTTCACTCAGAAAGCAGACCTCACGTGACTAAACAAGTGGAGGACCGCCACAACTGAGACCCACCATTGAAAGCCCTGGAGGATGCTGGAGCAGCAGCCCACTCAAGTCCAATGGCAAGCGGCTTTCACCTGCCTTTCCCCATGAGCACGTCGGTGATGGGAGGAGGAGGAGGAGGAGCCTGATTGGAGGATTCCACCTAGTAAGTGAAAAGATGGGAACCCATTGTCCTGTACAACCTCTAAAGGAATGCATGTAGGCCATGAGCCTCACTGCAGCCAAACTCCGTCAACAAGAGGTGCCTGGACTCTTGTGGGGAAGCACACAACACCTCGCCTGAAGTACTCTTGCTAGAAAAATCCAATCTCTTCACACTGCTAGGATCAAATACCCTTCTCAGGGCTTTATAGTCCATGACACATTAGAAATGTGATTGGTTAAAAACCTAGACCAACTGGAGATTGTATCTCCTTATCTCTCCGTGGATGGGGGTGAGGATGGTGGCGGGAAAGAATGAGAGATCAAATGATTGTTTCTTTGTTTTTCGGGACAGGGTTTCTCTGTGTAGCCTTGGCTGTCCTGGACTCACTTTGTAGACCAGTCTGGCCTCGAACTCACAGCGATCCACCTGCCTCTGCCTCCTGAGTGCTGGGACTAAAAGCGTGCACCACCACACCCGACGATCAAATGATTCTTATGAATTAATTACAGCCTATAAGATAGGAAAAGAAATCTTTGTTGGCCACACACAGTTACTATCTGAAATACACCAATAACTTCAAAAGCTAAATTCAAACCCCACACAAATCAATCAATACATGGTGAATGAGGCGAACAGAGCGTTCTTGGGTAAGAAGTAAAACTGCTCAGTAACACTTAGGAAAGTGTTAGGAAATGTGAATTGAAACTTTGGAGACCCCCCCCACCTCACCCCAGTCAGAATGGCTGTTGTCTCAAGAGCCAGTAACAAAAGCTGGGAAAGGTGGAAGGAAATAGGAGCCCCTGCTCACTGCTGGCAGGGTGTAAACTTACATAGCCATCATGAACATCAGGACAGGGTCCTGAAAAGCAAGCAGACAACACTAAAATGGAACTGCCATTTGGCCCAGCTGTACAACATGGGGGCGAGCCTGAAGGATTTAAGGAGGCAACACACCACAGAGGTACTTGCCCATCCGTATGTATTGCTGCTGTACTATTCACAGTAGCCAGCACAGGGAACCAGCCTGCAAGTCCATCCACATATGAGTGGATAACGAGGATGCAGTGCACAGACACAACAGAACTGTTTTAGCCACGGGGGTGGGGGTGGGGGATAAAATTTGCAGGGAAAATGGGTGGAACTGGAGATACTTATTTTTATCAAAATAAGCCAGATTCAGAAAGACAAAGACTGTAGAGGGCAAGAGGCCCATGTGTTTACAGAAGAATGCAAAAGAAACCAGACTGTTGAGCATGTAGGCTTTTTCCTGCAGGGAAAGAGCCTGACACCGGTTCACCTGGAAGGCTTGAGTGGGTGTTGTGGGTAACCTGGTGATCTTCCGCTGTTCTGCGGGTCAGCCCTTTTTCTGACTCTTCCCTTTCGGTGAGCATTGTTTCTCAGTTAAGAGAACCCACCCTTACAGAAGAGTCCTTTGCAAAAGAGTTTGCCAGTGTTGCTTATTCATTCCCTTCCTCCCTAGACCCTTATTCTGAGAACTGTTTCTCAGTCACAAAACCCATTTTTTGTGGACGAGGTCATAAGTACTTTGTAAAAGAACTGTACTTTGCAAAGGAGTTTCAGTGTAGTCATGCCCTAAGCTATATTGTTATAATTGGCACAAGGAAACATTTGCCCAAAGTTGCACTGCATTTAAATATATCAAAAATAAATGGCTTAGTGTCAGACTCCAGAAGTTTGAACCAACCCAGCTAACTAAGTTGTGCTGAACCAAGTTTTCTTCTTATCTCTTGCAATTCCTTTCTCTGCTGACAGTAGAACTTGCAGGGACCTCCTCAAAAGATAGTGTTTTCTCTCATATGCAGGATATAGATTTAAGTGTGTGTGTGTGTGTGTGTGTGTGTGTGTGTGTGTGTGTGTGTGTGGAGAGAGAGAGAGAGAGAGAGAGAGAGAGATATGAAGCTAGGAAGTCAGTCATGAAAAGGGAGGCTGGAAAGAGTAGTGGAATTCATGTTACATGAAATCAGAGATGGAGGAACCAGCAAGAGAGTTTGGAGAGATGGGGAAGATAACAGAGATGGCAGATAACCAGAACAGAGTGTAATGACACATACATATGAAAACATCATAGTGACATTGCATCTGATTGAGTCTGATTTGATAAAAAAAAAAAATCTTTAAAAAACAAAATTTAGAGAAATTTGAATACTGATTGTATACTTAATGTTATTAATATAATTTTAAATCTACTCTTGGTATGGTAATTATATATATATATATATATACACATACATACATACATACATACACACACACACACACATATACACATACTGTTTTTCAAGACAGGGTTTCTCTCTGTAGCCTTGACTGTCCTGGACTCTCTTTGTAGACCAGGCTGGCCTCAAACGCACATCAATCCGCCTGCCTCTGCCTCCCGAGTGCTGGGTTTAAAGGTGTGCACCACCGCACCGGGTTGGTTGGTAATTGTATCAACTGAATGGCCTCTTAGCACCAGGCTTGGGAACACATGCCTGTAGTCCCAGCACTAAGAGGGTACAGAGAGGAGAGGACTGTGAATTCCAGGCCATTTTAGCTCTAATGAAACCCTGTCACAAAACAAAATAAAAACCAAGCCAGGGCATGTTACACACAAGGCAAGCTTTGTCCCACGGAGCTGTACCCCCATGGCTGTGCATTCAGAGCTGACCTGACTTGACTCCCATAACCACCCAACACCCCTGTCATTTAAATTGATAGCACAAGTCTCAACATCATCTTATAAAACACCTAGCATATGGTGGGCTAGTAATTAAAAAATATGATGATGATAACGGGTCATGTGACATTATCAAGCTGCACTGGTGGTCCTTGCCCAGGTGAAGAGAATGCAGAAGCAAGTGATGAGCTCACACAAGCATCCAGGAAAAACAGCTTCCTGCTCATCCCAGCTTCCCTTTGCCCTCATTAACTGTTCTGCTGTGTTTCCTTGCCTCAATACTTTGCATACAGCTCTTCTCAAGATGCAGGCGACATGGGACAAAGCAGACCTAGAGTTCTGTGCTGTCTCTTCTGTAACTTCAGAAAAGTCTCTGAGACCCTGTGTTCATTTTTCACGCAGCACACATTTACTGAGTACTCAGTTCACACCCAGGCAATGGCGACATGACAGTGGACAGGGTGGCTTCTTCCTTACATCCTCAGTGACATTTTGATCCCTCTGTCTTTGAGCTTTGCCCCATTTCTCTTTTGAAGACAAACGGCTCCCAGCATCCTCGGCGACTTGAGCAAGCACTCAAGCCATGTGAACTAGAGCCGTTGAAACAGTTTTGAGCCATGCTGCAGCTCTGCCACTTGCTAATTGTGCAATTTTAAACAGGTCGAGAGCCTCTAGAAGCCTCTGCAGTGGGAGATAGGAGAAAGACATCACAAACACCACACACAGCCTAGCAAACCACCTGGCTGGTTGTTAAGCCCTTGATCGGAAACCAGGTGCCACTGCTGGTCGCAGCAGCCTCCTAACTTGCAATGACACCTGTACCCATACAAGACCTCAAAGCCATTTTCCTAATTCAGTTCCAGGGGATTTGACGCTCTCGTCTGGACTTCGCTGCACACATGTGGTACATGGATACATTCAGGCAAAACAATCATACATAGAAATCATTTTTAAAAATCACCCATTCAGAGCCTGCATGGGTCTGTGCTGACCCTTCTGTGTATATGCTATGGTTGCTGGCTTGGTGTCTTGGGGGGACTCCTGACAAGGGGGGCTGGGGTGTCTCTGACTCTTTTGCCTGTTCTTGGGACCCTTTTGTTCTTACTGGGTTGCCTTACCCAGCCTTGATGTGAGGAGAGATGCCTGGTCTTATTGTATCTTTTGCTGTGTTTGGTTGATGTCCTTAGGAGGCCTGCTCTTTGGGGGGGGGGGCATGAGGGGGCGAATCTGGGGAGAAAGGAAGTGAAGGAAGATGTAGGGGAGATAAACATGTTTTTGTTTTGATCCCAAGTGTGGGATGGGGAACAGACTTGTGAGAGAGCAGGTGATGTTTATTCACTTAGAGGTCGATCCACTTCACGGGGGTGGGGGGTGGGGCTTCGTTGTTGCCAGCTGAAAAACATCCTAGGACAGACCCTGAGAGGAGAGATATATATTAGCCCACAACAGGAGGCTGGGCTTTTTGGGGTCTTGGATTGTTGGCTGTTCATTGTTCAACTTCTAGACACTCCTAGAGAGAACCGCTCCAGGGAAGGTGTCAAGGCTTTGGGCTACAGCTGAGGTTCTGGGTTCCCGTTGCTCCAGGTTCCAGCAGCAACTTTGGTGGAATTGCTGCTCTGCTGAAATCCTGCTGACTACGCCAGGGGAATCGTTCCTTGGAACTGTTACCCAAAAGTTTCATTCTCATTTTCTTTAATCTCCTTTTCCTCTTGTTTAGGGTAGTTGGATTGTGAGGGAGGTACATTCACTTAATAAGTTCATAATAAAGTATAATTGTTAAGGAAACTGAGCCTACAGGAGGACTGAGAGGTAAAGGAAACAGTGCCTGGGGTGTATTGTATGTGAGAAGAACAATTTTTTAAAAAATTAAAAATCATCCACTCACTCACTCCTCATTAGTTCATTAATGGCTACCCCCTGCTGGCCCTCACCAGGCCCTAATGCTGTGCATAGGATGCAGCTGGAGAGGAGAGTGCACACTGGAATTCTCTGTCAGTGAAATTTTGTTAGAAACACAGAGTTCCCAGACACCAGTGTGGTGCTGTGTAGAATTACTACCAGCCATAGTTGACCACCAAGTCCATCAGGCTGGAGGTCAGTACAGACCCTCCTCTCCAGCAGAGTCCAGACTATTTCTCACTTTAGCTACCTGTCAGCTACACATTACCCCAGAATCCTGGCTCCTTGGGAGGAATTCCAGCATAGGCAGAAAGGAATGTGCTCTCTTGCGAGGCTCTCTGGTCTGGCTTCATTCCAGGAGATAAGAGTTTTGTCAATAGGTCCACAGTAGCTGAGGAAAGTGTACAGAGGCTGAAGAAAGAACATGGGTGGTGGCCAGAAGGCAGGACTCTGCTGCTTTTAGCCAACAAAGTGGTTGGACCTCTAAGTGGATAAACATCACCTGCTCTGGTAATTAGTAGCTTCCTTGTGTTACTGTTAAAGAGACTGATGTCCAGCACTCGGGAGGCAGAGGCAAGCAGATTGCTGTGAGTTCGAGGCTAGCTTGGACTACAAAGCAAGTCCAGGACAGCCAAGGCTACACAGAGAAACCCTGTCTCGAAAAACCAACAAAACAACAACAAACAAACAAACAAACCCACGTGTTGAAACAGAGCGGAGACTGAGCATCAGCTGGCTCCGCGGCGTGTGCTTTAGGGAAACCTTTGAGAATACACACTGAATCCTCCACTTGCTTAGGAGATTAGGAACTCCTAGAGGAAAGACTTCAACCACTATACTCAAGTGGACTGGACGTCATCCATGCATTCTAGATGTCCCCAAAGCAGCCAGACCACCTAGGATAAGGGACAGCCTGGGAGGAGCCCCGCCAAGGAGAGCAAGAGCAGCCTTAGGAACTGCGGGGCAGTGCAGTACCAGCGGGCGTTATTTTCCTGCCACAGTAGCTTGTGGCATTAGGAATCAGACAGCACTGTACATCTGTCAGTCTGTACGTCTGTCAGGTGAGAGACTGAAGCTGAAGAGGAAGCAAAACAATGATAGGGTTGGTCCATGGACACACACGACCCCAGCCTGGGGAACAGGGGTACCCCCAAAGTTACAAAGGAAGAGAGTGTAGTCTAGTCAGCCAAGTCAAGTTGCTCTTGCCTTCCAGCCTTTCTCTGCTACTGTAGTCTGTAGAAACAGCAAGCATCCAGATCCATGGGAACGGATGCTAAGATCTTGGAAAGGATACGTTTCAGTAAAGTGTTCCTGTTCCGGCCAGGTGTCCTTGAAGAAAGAAAACGAAGGTAGGACAAACGGGGCCACCTTTGTCACAGTTGGAGAACGGACTGGAAATGTTCATTTTATACCTATAGTCAAGAGGGCTACATGTCCAGAGGACAGACAAACCTATCTGGAGCCAAGCACTCATATGGCCAAATTGTCCAGTCACCACTTGAAGAGTTAGAAGGACATAGGTAGACAGAGTGTGAAAATTGGGTCCCTGAGATGGAGACATCTTGTTCTTAACAGATACTGTGAAGAGAAATGGAGAGAGAGCACAGGGCTGGGTGTCTAAAGAAGACCAAGAGGGGAAGGTTGGGAGCCCAGGGCCCCTGCAAAATACCTAAGTGGCACAGCCATATCCACTGGAGACACTGAGAGTCATGAAGCTAGCACAGCTGTTTGATGCCATTACAGCAAGCCTGAGCTGAACGCTGTGATCACTGTCATGCTGTCTTGCACTTTTGGTTTTGGTCTCTGCGTGTCCCATTTTAGAGGTGGGCTGTGGGAAGGATTGTAAGCTTTGTCACAGGTGAAAGCAGTCTTGGTGGGCCTTGCCCTTGGACACACCACCTATATTCCCTGAGATTAACCTTGAGATAGACTGGGTGGAGCCATCCTGGGCCTGGAATTCAGGAAGGGGACCTAGGGACTCTACCTGGACTATTGTGTTTCTAATCGACCCTCAGTGGGAGGCGGAGACTGCCCTTTGCAAGTGAGAGACAGGCAGGCAGAGAGGAGAGAGGAGCAGCAGGTTCTGAGGGGCATGAGGGCACCTAGATTGGGAAGAGGATCAACGGGCCAGACCAGCACGCAGGCCAGAGACACCTAGGGACCCATCCTGTGGAACGGATACCAGAAGGTTCACTCTTGTTTCCCTTTAACCTCTTTTCCCTTTTGTGTAAGCTAGTTGGGTTGTATAATAAAGTTTAATTGTTAAGAAATACAACCAACAGTGATATTTCCTGCATTATGATTAATTTTATTTCTTTTCCCAAGAAAATTATATCTGAGTGTCTTTAAGAAAATCCCAAACATACTGCTTCTTTTGTTTTCAGGGAAATAACCTTATCTGACCCTATTTTGAAGTCTTCCTTATACCCTGGAGATGGTGATAAGCACAAAGATGCTAGAAATTTCTTTATGAGATCATGGCTCCAGAATCTGGTACGTCTGCCCCCTAAACAAACTCAGAAACAGAATCACCAGAACAATATAAGCTTAGAAGAAGCTGACAAGCTCCCACTGGCCGGGAGAGTTGGCAATAGTTCAGAGGTCTACTCCTACAATACACTCAGAGTTTCCTGGAAAAATGTAGCTTACAAGATAGGGGTTTCCCTTAGAGGGGAAAAAAAAAAATCAGGTATAAAGTTAGGCTGGTTAAAATAGCTTCCCTTCCACCCCCCCCCCCATAATAGCATGTATAGATGATGTAAGGATGTAAGAAAAAAAAAAAAAAGGGGTCAGGTACCAAGATTTGCCATTCATAAAAAGACAAGCTCAACCCGGGCATGGTGGCACACTCCTTTAATCCCAGCAGAGGCAGGCAGATCGCTGTGAGTTCGAGGCTAGCCTGGTCTACAAAGCGAGTCCAGGACAGCCAAGATAACGTAGAGAGTCCCTGTTTCGAAAAACAAAAGAGTAAAAAAAAAAAAAAAAAAAAAAAAAGACTAGCTCACACCAGACTGTGGCGACATCATTTCTTAAACAAATGAGCAGAGTTTTATAGAGATCATAAATACAAATACTGCATTTATACCAGAGGTTGAATAACAGCTACAGCAGCTCTTAGGCTTGGGAATGTTCTCAGGCTCAGGTTGACTCACAAGTAGTATTTTGACCACCAAGGGTTAAAAACACATGGCCCAGGACACGGGGGGGGGGGGGGGGGGGGCGGGGCACCGGTCACCTGGACTGGCTCGGATAGTTCCTATTTGTCTAGTGCTTTGAAACCATAGATGCTGCCAGCCTGTTCTCGGGCTGCTGTATATTAAGTATCCTTGCCTTAGCAGAAATAGAGTCTGTAGATTCTTTGAAATGGGGTTATGGGCCTGATAATGAAAACAAGATGTTCTATCTGAACTTGCTAACTCTAATTGAACCTGCGACCCCGGATATGCAAAGAGAAAAATCAAACGTGTGTTTGGGACAAAATGATATGATCTGTATCTCTTGGAAAATCATGAGCCCGTCTCTGTTTTGTGTATAAATAAAGAAGCAGCGACCTGCAACCTGATTGCTAGTCAGTCAGAACTGCGAGATTCTCCCAGCTCTCTGATGCAATCCTCCTGCGACGACTCCTTACCTCCCCCCCCTCTGGGACCTGACCATCACTGGGGCTGGCCCCCAGCACCTAAGCCAGAGTCAGTTTGGAGAACTTGTAGCCTTAGCCTCTCCCATCAGGAGGGGGCAAAGCCTTTGCTTTCCCTCTCTCTGTAGCTTGCTCTCCTGTATTTCCTGAATGGTCAGGGGTTTGTCCATGTTAGGAAACAAAGTTACCAACCTCCTAGATGACCCCCAGCCCACCCCCACCCCCAGTACATGTTCATCCCATCCCAAGCCCACCTTTGGGGTAGTGGTATTTAACTTTTTTTTTTTTTTAAGATTTATTTATTATTATGCATACATATATATAGCGTTCTGCCTGCATGTACACCAGCATGCCAGAAGAGGGCATCCGATCACATTATAGATGGTTGTGAGCGACCACATGCTTGCTGGGAATTGAACTCAGGACCTCTGGAAGAGCAGTCAGTGCTCTTAACCACTGAGCCATCTCTCCAGCCCCACGGTATTTAACTTAAAATAGATTGCAAAAAGTTAGGATAACTAAGCATTAAGGTGTGGTCCCACTCATTGTTGACCCATCCTTGTCTCAGTTCCAGTTTCTTCTGAAAGGTGATTTGGCCAATCAAAACTGTGAAGGTTTCCCAGGAAACAAGCCCCCCTCCCTTCCAGGCTTTGGCTGGCCCGGGGGCGGGGGTGGGGTGAGGGTTAGGAGTTGGGGGGGGGCAGTCTTTTTCCTTACTTGGGACTCCTGGGAAACTTTCAATTTTTTGTGTAGAGGTCTATTGTCTCAATAGTCTAATAGCTGAAGGCAGGAGGGTGGGGGAGGGGTGGCACAAATGTCCTCTTAGAATTAGCTTCATTTATACCCAGACAGTACAGTTCTTCCAGAAAAACAAAATGCACGCCAGCATTTAAAACGGGCATCAGCTAGGAAGTTGGTTACAAAGGCTTTGAAGGAGCTAAGATAGCAAGTGTTGGACCCTGGAGTCCAATTCAGGAAGGGGGTCGCCGCGAGAGAGCACTCAAGTCACACAGGCTGGAGGTATAGGTAAAATTTATTACTGACACATCAGAAGTCCCAATTGTTGATGTGTCAGGGTCCCTCAGCACTCGGGAGGTGAAGGACCCCGAGTAGCTGTTACAGGCTAGTTTTAAAGGCTACAACCGCAAAGCAGGTGGGGTTGCTTATCAAGTTAGACCATATGGACATTAGGACATCTGGCGTTGGGAAGCTCCGTGTGGAGGCTTGGGTGTGGGTCTCTAGAGCGGTTACGGAAAGCCGTTGGGGACATCTGATATATGGAAACTTACATGTAACTATTCTGGGAACTAGGGTGGAACTTTTGAAGTTAGCATTAACGAGAACTGGGAGAGGCAAGCAAGGCTGGACAAGCGAACAAGCATCTTGTATTTTACAGTTTTACAGTTTCTCACAAGTAGGCTAGATTAGACACTGTGGTGGTTTGAATGAGAATGGCCGCCAGGACTCGGAATTGTATGTTGGAATACTTGGTCTCCAGTTGGTGGAACTGTTTGGGAAGGATTAGGGGGCGTGGCCTTGCTGGAGGGGGCGTGTCACCGGGGGCAGGCTTTGAGGTTTCAAAAGACTGATGTCATTCCCAGTGTTCCCTCTCTGTCTCTAACTCGTGGATCAAGATGTAGGCTCTGCGGGCTTGGTGGCACATGCCTTTAGTCACAGAACTTGGGAGGCAGAAACAGGCAGATCTCCGTGAGTTCAAGGCCAGCCATGTCAACAAAGCAAGTCCAGTACAGCTTCTGTTACACAGAAAAACCCTGCCTCAATCTCCTCTCCCACCAACAAAAGGTGTGAGCTCTGAACTGCTATACCAGCCACCTGTTGCCATCTCTTGACTTTATCCTAACCTCTAGAACTGGAAGTCCAGTTAAATTCTTTGATAGGGGCCGGGTGTAGTGGCGTACACCTTTAATCCTAGCACTGGGAGGCAGAGAGGCAAGTGGATTGCTGTGAGTTTGAGGCCAGCCTGATCTACAAAGAGAGTCCAGGACAGCCAAGGCTAACACAGAGAGACCTTGTCTTGAAAAACCAAAAAAAAAAAGAAAAAGAAAAAATTTTATAGGTTGCCTTGGCCATGGTGTTTTGTCACAGCAACAGAATAGTAACTAATGAAGGCAGCTCAAAGATTTAGCAACTGGGAAGCTACATCCCAGCCACGGGGCCTAAAATAGGAAGGAGTTGGTGTCCCTCCCAACACTGGCCTCTCAGGGGACCTATTTGGGCAAGAACTGGCTAGCATCACAAAGGAGTTGTGGCTGACAGGCAGAATAAAGAGGCAGAAACTACCCTGGCTCAGTGGCCAGTGTGTTGTCTGAGGGTCCAACTGTCCCACTCTGCTGTCCCACACAGCACAGAGATGGAGCCGATCCGAAGAGAGGGCAGATAGCCAGGACAGCTCCTAGTGGGAACTTCGGCCCATTTTCACAGCAGTGTTCATATGCCATGTCTCACCCCCAGAATTTCTAAACCATCATTTACCTTTCCTTTGGCGTCCATCCCCTCACCCCCGCATCTGCTGCCATGTCTTGCTCCATCCTCCTGTCCCCCTCAGCTCTGTCTGGGTGCCGCTGGCTCTTGTTTGCTCCCCGTATCCACTCTTTGAATTCCCCTTAGCAAAAGCCTTGTGCAAAGGCTTCAGAGACATCAGTGCATCCCCTCCTGCCTCTCCCCAACAATGACATCCTTCAGGGTTCCCTGGGTGACCACTGCAGGCTCTTGAGACTGAGTGGACAGTATTTGTGCAAGCACTGGAGAGGTGCGGTGCCATCAAGTGACTCCCCCTCTCAGTAAAAACTCACTATGCCACTGCTTAAAATACCACCACCTATGGGGGTTCCCTGCATCCCAGAATTTTATCAAGGGATCCCTGAGTTACCTTACTTGATGCTCAGATGACAGTTGCAGCCCCCACAGTCCCTAGTGGGCCTAGGGCTTTCTTTGGTTTTGTTTTATTTTTTTGGTTTTTTTGGTGGGGTTGCACTTAATAGGACTTAAAGAATGACTTTGTTTTATTTTCTTGGGGACCACCAGAATTGGGGTGTTAGACCATCAGAATTGGGGTATTAGACCACTGGAATTGCTGTTTAGTTTGTTGATTCACTAAAGAGGGTGCTAGACATTTCTATTCCAAAGTAGATGAAAGATAAAGAATTTAACTTCCGATTAAAACATGGCTTAGGTAGGAGACCCAGCTCAATTGGTACAGTACTTCCCAGCATATATGAAGCCTTGGTTTGGTTCCAGGTTACGGATAAACTGGACATGGTGGCGCATACATATAATCCCAGCACGCAGGAGGGAAGAGGCAGGAAAGACAGAAGTTCAAGGGCAGCACAGGACTCATCTTGAGTCGGAGGACAATCTGGAATACATAAGACCTTGTCTCAAAAGAAAGAAAGAAAATAAAAAGGTTATGTAGTTTTCTCCAATTATCTAATGATCTGAGTTACGAAGAACATGGAAAATGCTTACATGATTGAATTTCCTGCTGCTAGCAGTAGGACTAGGACTGCAATATTTGCTTCTTGGCAGCTAATCCTTGATCTATTTACGTATGTATACAGTGCTCTGCCTGCATGTACACTTGCACACCAGAAGAGGGCACCAGATCTCATTATAGATAGTTGTGAGCCACCATATGCTTGCTGGGAATTGAACTCAGGACCTCTGGAAGAGCATCTCCCCAGCCTCATATATTCTTTTTTTCAGTGTGTTAGAATTACAGCATAGTTGGTAGGTACTTAGGCTGCATGGTCTTGAAGACATGAGTTCAAATCCCACCTCTGCTCTGTGATCTTGAATGAATTTCTTAACAGATCTAGGAATAAGAGCAGGGACATCTATTCTAAGCCAGGTGAGGATTCAATGAGATGATGGTGTGTACTGAGGAAGAAAAAATTTCCCCTACCTGCTTCAGTTTAGTTCCTGGGAGCTGCAAATTTAAACAATAATCAAAGACAGACTCAATGGAGAAAAGGCAACTTTTAATAATATTTAATAATATTTACATGCAGAAAGGGAGCTCCCCTCCTGCCAGTTCAGACAGGAAAGGGGACAGAGGCTTCAAGGACTTATAAACATGGGGCAGGGACCAGGAACTAAGGGGAGGTGTGATTGTTTAAATGAGATTGTCCCAGATTGTCCTGGGCTGGAGAGATGGCTCAGCCATTAAAGGCTAGGCTCACAACCAAAATATAAGAGAATGTCCCCACTGGATCATGTATCTGAACACGTGGTCCCCAGTTGCTGGTGCTGTTTGGGGAGGCCTAGGAGCTTCCGCCTTGTTGGAGGAAGCATGTTGCTGGAGGTGGACTGTGAGGGAGGGCTAAAGGCTACAGCCATTTCCAGATTGCTCATTCTGCTTCAAGCTTGTGGTCCAAGACATGAGCTTCCTGTTTCCCACGCCGTGCCTGCTCTTTATTGCTGTGCTTGCCAGCCGTGATGGACACTTATCTCTTTGGAGCTGCAAAGCCAAAACAAGCTCTTCATTCCTTAGGTTGACTCGGTCCTGGTGTTTTATCACAGCAACAGAAGACTAATAAAGATGGTAAGAGTGGTTTTATTTTGCTTTGCTTTGTTTTCAAGACAGGGCTTCTCTGTGGACCAGCTTTGTAGAACAGGCTGGCCTCGAACTCAGAGATCTACTTGCCTCTGCCTCCCTGAGTGCTGGATTACAGGCATACGCCACCGCACCCCGGCAAGAGTGGTTTTTAAGAAGCTGTCTTTATACCAACTCTGTGGGTGATTCCCTGTCTATTCTGTTCTTCCCTTCTTGGACCCAGGAAAACACTTTCACAAAACAAACAAACAAACAACAACAACAACAACAAAAAACCAACTTATGCCTACCTCTTAGAGAGGATGGAAGAAAACCCAAAACTCTTTCAGTATCTGCTCTCATTTGTTTTAAGCTCAAAGTAGTTCTTATGCCGAAGTGACCTATCTGAACAAAGGCTGCGTGTCCTGGTCCCCTTACACCAGATTTGTTCACAGCGACAATTACGGGTTACCAGTTCACCAGCCTCCATCCAGCTCTTGCGCACCCTCCTGGGTTGTAGCAGAGAAAATGCAGACTTGCTACTGCCTTCAGAATGAAATTCAAGTTCAACTTGGAGCTCTGCCACTGCTGTGCCTGCTCACCCGGAATTCCTCTCCCCTCGGTTTGGATTCCTCCCCTGCTTTCCACATTCCCTCCCCGGCTTTTTAAAGAAGGCAGCATCTCTGAATGAAGCTCCCGCCCACCCACCTCCCTCCACAGGCTCTGGCCAATGTTTCTTAGGCTACCTGCTCATCTTCTTCCTCTTACTGGGAGAGTTGGGTACCTCCAATTGCCCTTTCTTTAAACCTATAAGTCGTGGTGTTTCTTTTTTGTCTTTGCCTTTAGTTCGTGAGCTCTTTAATGAAAGGGACACGTTTAGTTGATGTCGGAATCCAGTGCCCCCAGCAGGCCTGGTACAGAGCAGTGTCCCTTAAGGATGACAGTTGGTCTGTCTTTGTGACCTGGAAGCCAACAGTAGCTTGCATCCTTTTGCCTGAAGCCTGGGGCTTCTGTAAAGAACATGTGACAGACAGAGGAAGGGACAGCTGTGACCCTGCAAAGCTTAGTGAGTGGAAGGGAAGGTGAGCTTGAAGTGATCTTTGCAGGTTTACTTGTGGACGTATGTTAACTCCCCAATGGATGAGCATTTAAAAGATGTATTTATTTTGTATACAGTGTTCTGCCTGCATGTACACCTGCAGGCCAGAAGAGGGCACCAGATCACAGTATAGATGGTTGTGAGCCACCACGTGGTCGCTGGGAACTGAACTTAGGACCTTTGGACGAGCAGCCAGTGCTCTTAACCTCTGAGTCATCCCTCCAGCCTGCATCTGTGATTTTTTTTGTGGGCAACATAGTATCTTTCCTAACACAGCGATGCTTCACCAGGGGTTATTTCCCTTCCAAGTGAAACCCAATTAAAATTTTATTTTCCCCCTTGGTGCTTATAAAGTGTGGGAGTTGTCACCGAACACTACTGAATATTCTAATTTAGTCATAAATGGGCTGAAAGAATGTAGTATAATTATGAATCCAGAGTAAGATGTGGTAAATATTTTACCACATTCAGCATATGCTAGGGGAAGAAAACAAAAACAAAAACCCTCCTTCTACTGTAATTGTCAACATTTGACTCACAAAACGCAGACAACAGCTGAGTATAAGGAGACAGCCAGGACTCTCCAGTGACCCCAGTGTAAGGAGACAGCCAGAACTCTCCAGTGACCCCAGTGTAAGGAGACAGCCAGGACTCTCCAGTGACCCCAGTGTAAGGAGACAGCCAGGAACCTCCAGGGACCCCAGTGTAAGGAGACAGCCAGGAACCTCCAGGGACCCCAGTGTAAGGAGACAGCCAGGAACCTCCAGTGACCCCAGTGTAAGGAGACAGCCAGGACTCTCCAGTGACCCCAGTGTAAGGAGACAGCCAGGAACCTCCAGTGACCCCAGTGTAAGGAGACAGCCAGGAACCTCCAGTGACCCCAGTGTAAGGAGACAGCAAGGAACCTCCAGTGACCCCAGTGTAAGGAGACAGCGAGGAACCTCCAGTGACCCCAGTGTAAGGAGACAGCCAGGACTCTCCAGTGACCCCAGTGTAAGGAGACAGCCAGGACTCTCCAGTGACCCCAGTGTAAGGAGACAGCCAGGACTCTCCAGTGACCCCAGTGTTAGGAGACAGCCAGGAACCTCCAGTGACCCCAGTGTAAGGAGACAGCCAGGAACCTCCAGGGACCCCAGTGTAAGGAGACAGCCAGGACTCTCCAGGGACCCCAGTGTAAGGAGACAGCCAGGAACCTCCAGTGACCCCAGTGTAAGGAGACAGCCAGGACTCTCCAGTGACCCCAGTGTAAGGAGACAGCCAGGACTCTCCAGTGACCCCAGTGTAAGGAGACAGCGAGGAACCTCCAGTGACCCCAGTGTTAGGAGACAGCCAGAACTCTCCAGTGACCCCAGTGTAAGGAGACAGCCAGGACTCTCCGGTGACCCCAGTGTAAGGAGACAGCCAGGAACCTCCAGTGACCCCAGTGTAAGGAGACAGCCAGGACTCTCCAGTGACCCCAGTGTAAGGAGACAGCCAGGACTATCCAGTGACCCCAGTGTAAGGAGACAGCCAGGAACCTCCAGGGACCCCAGTGTAAGGAGACAGCCAGGAACCTCCAGGGACCCCAGTGTAAGGAGACAGCCAGGACTCTCCAGGGACCCCAGCATACGTGAGAAGGGGTTCTCTTAGAAGGAGGGGTGACATATTTACCCACAGAGCCATTTGTTGTTTTTGTTTTTCAGAAACAGACCCTGGGAAAACTAAGGGGCATTTTCTTGAAGCAAACCAGGAGGTAAACGTGCATGTGGCAGTTAGGTCTCAGCTATGTGGAGAAAATGCGGAACTCAGAAAAAACAAGTGGAAGGGGCCAGAGAGAGCCAGCCGCAGAGTCCCGTAGGACGACCTCTCTAGCGTGACTAGTCAGGCCAGGGGAGGGACAGTCCTGAGCTCAAATGCCAGAAACCTAGACACTTTGCCTCTTTCCACAACTTCAGAATTTTGAATAATAAATTCATAAGCTATGTCAGTTTCATAGGCTGCAACGTGACAAGCAGTGACGAGTTCCCCTTTTTTTCTGCCTTAGTTTACTATAATAAGTCACTGATGACACAGTACACAGTACGTGGTAAGTGTGTGTCAGAATGGCTGCCTAAGACTTTAAAGGAGGCTACAATAAAGTTCAAGGAGCTCACAGAAGCCTCACTACAAGCAGAAGAGGGCGGATAAAGAGGAATGTTAATTCAGAGCACGGCTGCTCTGGCAACAGATCACATCCAAAGACCTTCTATGTCTGTGTGATCTGGCTGGAATACAAACACACCTTTAATCCAGGAGACAGAGGCAAGCAGATCTGAGTTCAAGGCCAGCCTGGTATAGAGCAAGTATCAGGTGAAGAAAAGCTTAGATCCAGGCATGGTGGTGCATGCCTTTAATACCAAACGATGAAGTAAACTTAGGGTAGCTACTTATCTGCAGTTTTACAGAGAGAGCAGGCAGATTTTACCAGAATAGTAATATAGAGCTCAGTTACAGAGAGAAAACTCAGGTGAACGAGCCAGAAACTGAGAAGCCAGAAGATTAGAGCAGATTGCTGAGTTACTTTGAGGTCAAGTAGAGCAATTCCTGGCTGAGAGAGAAGCCAGATTAAGTACGTCAGCTGGGAGAAGAGTTTGAGACAGAACAGCTGAGTTGAACCAGCCAAGCCCAGAGCTCAGAAAGAAGGTGAGCTTATTAAGCAGTAGGTCTCAGAGGCTGAAAACATTCTAGGCCTAGGGGTGAGAAGCTTCCAGGACTAGGCCTATGTTAGCAGAAGGAGGCAGTAAACCTCCCACACAACAACTGAGCCAGGAGAATAAAAGTTACTTTTACAAGTCTTGCTTAAGTGTTAATTAGTAAGGTATTAAGTAGCCCAGATCGGAGTGCAGAACCCAGGTGCAGGGCCTCAGAGCTGAGTTGAGCTGTAGAGGCAAGGCACTGACTGGATCTAGATGGATGGATGGACAGGTGCATGAATGGGTAGACACACGGCAATCTGAGTCGGATACATCAGCAGAGGGGGCCAAGCTGAGCTGAAGCCCCAGAGCCAGTTGGGACTTTCCTGTTTTCTGCCTGTTGGGGTGGGGAACAGGCTAGATACATGAACAAATCATTGCACTAATTGGCTAATTAGTAAGTAATTAGGAAGCACGCCCAGGTTGAGAGGAATGAGCAGAGGGGCCTATAATCCTCTGATGAGGGGAAGGCACCCGCCTCTCTGTCAGTGGTCCTCAACTCGTGGGTCCCGACCCCTCTGAGGACAAGAATGACCCTTTCACAGGGGCCGCATATCAGGTATTGACATAAAGACTCATAACAGTAGCAAGCTTACAGTTATGTGGGGGTCACCACAGCACAAGAAACTGTATTAAAGGGCCACAGCATTAGGGAGGCCCAGCTACAGTTACCACAGCAGCCTGCATTCTGCATCCAGAAGGAGTGTACAGCTTCTTGATGGTGATGGAGAAGATGGCGGAGGATTCTGGAGGGGACACATCCCTGACTGTGAGGGGAGGACCTAGGGGCCTGGGCCAGTTTGACTCTTGCTTCTATCTCTCTTGGTCAAAAGAACAGGATGTGCTCAGGGATGCTCTAGAGAGAAGGTTACAGAATGGCTTCTGCCCCATGGAATTGCCTCACGTGTGACAGTCACCAAAAGCCTGCTGAACCGCAGGCAGGAGGACCCTTCCTTCCCAGAACAGGGTAGCTTTCTGCCTTGAGAAAAGGTTACAGGCTGGGAGCTGTGACTGTGTTGAGAGCCTTGCGGGTGCATACACTTAATCTCTTCAGAGACTCACACATGGGTCTTCTTTTGGATTTTTTTCCCCCTGCAACCCCCACCCCTGATTAGCCCATGCAGGCTATGAGCTCACAATCTCCTTACCTCAGTTTCCTCAGTCCGACTTTTCCAGAACGTGCCACCACCCTTGCCATATCAGTCCTTAAATGTGTGAAGATGAGGATGAGGATGATGTGAAACTAAAGTAAGGTGTGGCTTGAGGCCTATCCCGAGCCATTGAATCATGAGAAATAACTGGGGATTCATTAACGTGCACATCATAAAGACTCTGACGTACGGTGTGATAGGTCCTGAAGGTAATGTTCTAGTCATTCTCTTTCAACTTTTACCCATTTTTGTGTGTATGATGTCTGTGGGTTTACGTGTGTGGGTAAGAGCGTGTACGTGCTATGACACACGTGTGGAGGTCAGAGGTCAACCTTAGATCAGACTCTCGTCTTCTACCCTATTTGAGACAGAGTCTCTTGTTCTCTATAGCATATCCAGCGTCTGTGGTATATGTTGCTGTAGGGACACTGAGATTACAGACATGTGTGGTCACATCCTGCTTTTTATCCGCTGTGTTAGTTCCTTTCTGCTGCCGTGTTAAGAAAGCAACTTACAGGGGGCTGGAGAGATGGTTCAGTGGTTAGGAGCACTGGCTGTTCTTCCAAAGGTTCTTAGTTCAATTCCCAGCAACCACATGGTGGCTCATAGCCATCTATGATGAGATCTGGTGCCCTCTTCTGGTCTGAAGGTGTACGTGCAGGCAGAACACTGTATACATAATAAATAAATCTTTTTTAAAAAGAAAGAAAAGAAGGCAAGCAGCTTGGAGAAGGACGTTGTTTTGTCTCACAGTTCCAGGATAAGAGCCCAACCCCTGCAGGGAAGCATGGCGGCAAGCCGTGGGTGCGGGGGCAGCAAGAAGCTGAGCGCTCAGACCCTCCAGCACTTTGCAGAGGGCAAGCTGTAAGTGGACTGAGCTTCAAGGTATGAAACCCCTACTTCCGGTGACGTACTTCCTCCAGTAAAGCGGCATCTCAGACTCCTTCTCAGCAGCGCCACCAACTAGAGACCAAGTTACCAAATTCTAGAGCTTATCCTATGGAGGCATTTCTTATTGAACCCCTGGGGACTGGAACTCAGGCTCCATTTGTGGGTCAGAGAGACTCAGCAGTTAAAAGCACTGGCTGCGGTCCCAAAGAACGCAGGTTCAATTCCCAGCACCCACAGGATAGCTTATACCATCTGTAACTTCGGTTCCAAGGGATCTGATGCCTTCCTCTCTGTGGGTCTCAGGCATGCATGCGGTACACAGTCATATATTCAGGCAAAATACCCATACACATAAAAAATAAAATAATTTTAAAGGTTCCGTCTTGTAAACATGCAAATTTATTTGAAAGGGGGGGGGTGCCTAAATTGAGAACATCAGGGTCAGAGAATCCTGATCCTTCAAAGCAACCACCTGGAGAAGTGTTTCCCAGGGTCACCCTACAGAAGGGGTACAACTGTATCGGGGGGGGGGGCATGAATGCTCCACCCAGAGCTAAGGGCAGAACTTAGAAGTCCTGTGTACACAGCAACCCTGCTGGCCCACTGCACAGTACCAGGTCCTCTGTAGTGTATTCTTTTGTTTTGTTTTGTTTTGTTTTTTTGAGACAGGGTCTCTCTGTGTAGCCTTGGCTACAGTAGGGTTCATTGCAGCAAAGATTCTATTCCTGGCACCAGTTGCGTTTACTACTTTTCTTACAGCTGGGACAAAAATACCCTTATTAAAGCAACTTAAGGAAAAAAGGCATTGTTTTGGCTCCCAGTTTGAGGGGGAAGAGTGTGGCAGCATAAGCAAGAGGCAGGCGGGCAGGTTATATCTGCCCCCAGGAAGCAGAGGGCAATGGGCGGCCATGTGAGCATGACTGCTTTCTTCTTTTTATTTAGTTTCATTTGACATTTTATTTTATGAACTATTATTAGCGTGTGTGTGTGTGTGTGTGTGTGTGTACATGTGTGTGTTGTGCATGTGTATAATGTGGGGGGGGTATATGTGCTGTAGGTCAGAAGACAACTTTGTAGATTGGCTCTCTACTTCCACCTTTATATGGTGTTCTAGTTTAGTCTCTGTTCCTGTAATAAAATACTCTGATAAACCGGGCGGTGGTAGCACACACCTTTAATCCCAGCACTCAGGAAGCAGAGGCAGGAGGATTGCTATGAGTTTGAGGCCAGCCTAGTCTACAAAGTGAGTCCAGGACCGCCAAGGCTAACACAGAGAGACCCTGTCTTGAAAAACAAAAACAAAAACAAACAAACAAACAAACAAAAAACTCTGATAAAAAGTCACTTAGGGAGAAAGGACTTATTTGATTTATAATTTTGTATTACAGTCCGTCATTTCAGCTAAGTCAGGGTGGCAGGAGATTGAGACAGCCAGCAGGGAACATCACACCTGCAGTCAAGATCAAAGAGAAATGAATGGATGCCTGCTCGCTTGCTTGCTTGTGCCCAGCCAGATTTCTCCACTCCCTGCCTAGGGAATGGCACCACCCACAGCAGGCTAGGTTTTCCCACATCTGTTAATTTAATCAAGACACTATGCCGCAGACACGCCCACAGGCCAACCCAATGTAGACAGTCCCTCATTGAGTCTCTATTCCCAGGTGACTGTAGGTCATATCCAGGAGACAATGCAAGCTAATCACTACACATGGGTTTCCAGGGATAGACTTCAGGTCACTGGGCTTTCAACATCTTTACCCACTAAGCCGTCTTGCTTGTCTTACATGTATGTATGTATGTATTTACTTCTGTGTGTATGTGCCACAGTGCACATATGGAGATCAGAGGATAACTGTGTTAGTTGGGGTTGTCTAGAGAAACATAACTGGTAGAATGAATATATATTTATTTATCATACACATTCATTTTATTTATATATATATGATTTACTAGAATGGCTCACAGCCTGTGATCCATCCATTCCAACAATGCTTGCCTACCAACAGGAAGTCCAAGAATCCAGCCCACAAGCCTGGATGTCTCACCTGGTCTTCAGTATATGCCGGAATCCCAAAGAAGTAGACTCTAAGGCCAGTGAGAGAATGGACTTGCCAGCGAGAGCAAGTGCAAGCATACAAAAAAAAAAAAAAAAAAAAAAGCAAACTTCCTTCTTCTGTGTCCTTTATATCAGCTGCCAGCAGAAGGTGTGGTCCAAATTAAAGGTGAATCTTCCACCTCAAAAGAACCGGATTAAAAGCAGACCTTCCAACTTTAAATGATTTAATTAAGAAAAAGTCCCTCCCTTGTGGCCCTAGCCACTTGAGTTTTTTGTAAATTCCAGACGTAGTCAAGTTGGCAAGCAAGAACAGCCAACACAATAACTTGTGGGAATCAGTTCTGCTCTTATTGGGTGGGTCCCAAGAATTGAACTTAGGTTGTCAGGCTTGGCAGCAAGCACCTCAGCCCACTGAGCCATCTTGCCAACCTGTTTTCTTTTCTTTAAAAAAAATTTTAATTAAGTAATTAATTAATTAACTTATTTAATATGTATGAGTGCACTATCTGCATGTACTCCTGCAGGCCAGAAGAGGGCATCAGATCTCATTATAGATGGTTGTGAGCCACCATGTGGTTGTCAGGAACTGAACTCAGATCCTCTGCAAGAGCAGACAGTGCTCTTAACCTCTGAGCCATCTCTCTACCCCTGTTTTCTCTTTTTTATGAAGTCTAGGACAACAGCAAACAGAATGATGCTGCTCAAATTTTGGGTGGGTCTTTCAATGAATCTAATGTGAGCAGTCCCCTGTAGTCATGCCCAAAGGCTTGTTTCCATGGTGATCCTAAATCCCATCATGTTGCCAATCAAGATTAACTACCACAGTTAGTTACCGTCGTCCTGGGCCAAACTCTGCCTCAGTGTCTATGTGCATATCTTTGATCAGAGTGATTTTCACTTTTAAAAAAAAGTATTTATTATGTATACATGCCTGCACACACACCTACATGACAGAAGAGGGCATTAGATCGCATTATAGATGGTTGTCAACCACCATGTGGTTGCTGGGAATTGAACTCAGGACCTCTGGAAGAGCAATCAGTGCTCTTAACCTCTGAGCCATCTCCAGCCTGGACTTTCACTTTTTAAGTGCCTTAGCATAAAACAATCAAACAGCACAACTCTACGAGACAGTTTTGGCCACCACTGCTGCTGCTGCTGCTTGAGGCGTGAGTAAGGAGGCTTTATTATTGCTAGATAGGAAGTGGCCAGTGAGAATGAGGAAGGAACATACACTTCTCTCATTGTCTGTCAGGAACCATGCCAAATGCTTATGTAAGCTGCCGTCCATTCCTGTAGCAACGTCAAGCCCCAGACATTTAGAGACGCCCTTCAGCAAACCCTACATCAAAACTCAGGCCAGTGTACACCAAGGGTTGCTTCTATTTTGCCTTCTTTCTTCGGGGCACACCCACTGGGTACTTTTGTTTTGAGGATAGGAGACAGGGCAACAGGGCGACAGGGAACAGAAAGGACACTTTTGCATGTATTCCCCTAGAAATGGGGAAACGGTGTCTCAGCCTCGTGACCTTGTCTCCATGTGGCAGGTGTTGAGTGGAATCGATCACCAGACACAGACACTGGAGCAGATGTTTCTTCAGCAGAGCAGAAGTTTAATCAGCCAAGCTCAGCCGAGCATCCCAAAAGAGAGATTAGAGGCGGGGGGGGGGTGCCCCAAGATGGGGAGCAGCATAGTGGGGAGGGGGTCTGGGTTGTAGATTTGAAAGACTTCTTTATGAGTGTTCGAACGTAACGTAGAGTGCAGCCCCTGCTCAGAGCGCAGCATTAGCTGCTGTCTCCTCTCAAGGGCACGCCACTGAGACAGTGTCCATACAACCCCTTGCTAACAGACTTCCAGGTACAGGATGTCTTCCCTTGGCAGAATACTTTACATCAAAGGGGATATTGGTACCATGTGTCCTGCTCCCACCACCCCACCCATTCCCTGCCTTCTGCCTGAGCATCAGAGAGCCTGGCGGCAGGGTCTTGCTTCAAAATCTCCCTGTCCTCAGAAAGTTATAAGAGATCCCCTTCTGCCTTATGGACTGTGACTCCTCCCTTCAGGGGTTCTGCCATGCTGTTGTCCGTCTCTGGGGCTGGGGTCTGACCTCTCCTCAGGACGCACCTCCCAATGTTGCTGCCTTTCTGCCTATGGCATTCTCCCAGTAAACGTGTTACTCCCCAGGCAACCATATTGGTGACCCTGTTGAACTAACTCCCTTTGAAACGTACCAAGGTGAGCCTTTTGATGTCCTATGTCATGGTGGACCCGATCTTTTTAGAGCATTTCTTTCCATGATCCCCACAAAAGGGAAGGGATATCACAGCCATACTACAGGTGATATTAGAATGACGTCGGGTTCATCTGTTTGTTTATTTTGTTTCTTTGTTTTTTGTTTTTCTCAAGACAGGGTTTTCCTATGTAATCTTGGCTATCCTGGAAGTCAATCTGTAGACCAGGCTGGCCTCAAACTCATAGAGATCAGCCTACCCTCTGCCTCCTGAGTGCTGAAATTAAAGGCATGCGTGACCAATTCCTGTCATGATGTTGAGTTTTATTTTGAGTGTATAGACCCTTCATCAGTGTACCTGTGTAGGCAAATGCCCTGGTACCTTAGTTTCTGATAGAGTGGGATCAATCTAATACAGATTCTAGGATGTCTAACCACAAAGGAAAATTCTGATCATCAACAAACACAGATGTGCCGGGCGTGGTGGCGCACGTCTTTAATCACAGCACTAGGGAGGCAGAGGCTGGTGGATCGCTGTGAGTTCGAGGCCAGCCTGGTCTACAGAGTGAGTCCAGGACAGCCGAGGCTACACACAGAGAAACCCTGTCTCAAAAAACAAAATAAAACAACAACAACAAAACAAAACAAAACAAAACAAAAACAACAACAAAAAAAAAAAAAAAGAAAGAAAGAAAGAAAGGAAGACAGTTTTCCTGGGTTACCTCACATCTAACTGCTTGCCTGAGGCCTGGGCAGTCATCTCCTTTCTGGAATAGATGGTTTTCTTCCACGCCACACTTCCAATGAGTTTGCTGTAAGCAGCCGTATCTGCTGCAAGAATACATAAAAGAGCAACAGTGACTTGTGTAGATGCCTCTGTACAGCTTCGTGGAAGCCAGATGAAGCCCACCAACACCAGATCTGTTTTTCCCAGAGCCCCATCCTCCCTCTTATCCGTGAAGCTTGGCTCTCTCAAACCCAGCTGTCAGGCCTTGGACTCTCCGAGTCTTGATGTTCCTAACTTTTTGTCATTTTAGTCGTAATATTTGTTTCGCTGTAATATCAGGGAAAAGCAAAACTTAAAGGTTTCAGAAAGACAGGAACAGGTCAGAGCCTAGCCTCGGGAGCCTGGACCAATGGGCTGATTAGATGCCAAGCTATGTGACCCTGAGACTGCATTTTCTCTCTGCACGTTTGCTCCTCTGGAATCTCTGGTCCTTTCGCCCTTAGCCCATCTTTTAGCACCTGTCTGCCTGTGTATGCCATTCCCTCTACATCTGCTTTCTCAAGGCGCTTCATGGCCTCTCTTCTTCAAGGTCCTTTTCTGCCTGCATAGTTTTATTTCGTTTTGTTTTTTCAAGACAGAGTTTCTCTGTGTAGCCTTGACTGTCCTGGACTCTCTTTGTAGACCAGGCTGGCCTCGAATTCACAGCGATCCACCTGCCTCTGTCTTCTGAGTGCTGCGAGCCATCAGGCAGGAACCTTCGATCTCTCTTACTCCAATTCCCCAGGGTCCTTCTCCTCCTAATCGATTGTCCCTTTTGGAATACAGTACCCCTGGTGGAGTCGCAGGAGCCTGTCTTTTGTCTTGGGCTGAAACTTCCTCTTTCTCTGAGTCTAGCTAAGATCTTGATCAATTTGTCCAGACAAGGTCTCAGTGGGGTCAAGCCACCCAAGACTGCTTTCACCTTGGGCCCAGCCTAAGGCAAGATTATATTTTCTCCAGGGTCAGGGATCTGGGTACCATCCCCAGCCCAGCAAACATACAAACTGGGTGGTGTCTGGGAGTTGTCACTGAAGGCAGACACCAAGAGTCAGGAGAGGCAGACAAGTCCAGGACTGATGAAGTGCTGTTTGCTAGGTAGGCTTAGGGATCCAAGCTGGTTCTGGGAAGCACAGACAGGGAGGGCTCCAAGGCAGGGAAAGGAAGATCCTCAAGACTGAGGGGGTGGGGTGGGGAGAATCAGCTAAGATGTACAAAGCGGCAGTTGGCCAAGCAGGAGGTAGCTAGGCTAGGCTTTGTCAAATGTCAATTAAGAAACCATCCTGGGGCTAGTGAGATGGCTCAGTGGTTAGGAGCACTGTCTGTTCTTCCAGAGGTCCTGAGTTCAATTCCCAGCACATGGTGGCTCCCAACCATCCATAAAGCGATCTGATGCCTTCTGCTGGTGTGCTGGTGCACATGCAGATAGAGCACTCATATGCATATGCATGTGCATGTGCATGTACACACACACACACACACACACACACACACACACACACACACATCAGATATCAGCATCAGAACAGCTTCAGTAGATAAAACAGAAAATTCAGGAGAGAATAAAAAAAGAAAAAAGAAAAAAAATCCGTCCTGTTGTCAGTATGAGACACAAGACAAAACAAGTGACCTTGTGGGGATTGCCTGGCAGGGTGTCCGAGGAAGGCAAAAATGATGCTTAGGATGAAGATGGCCGAGGCCAGTTAGGTCAAGCAGGGTCCCACCACACTCACAAATTCTCAGTGCCTACAAAAGCTTAACCAGTAAAGAGTCCAGGCAAGTCAAAAGCTGCAGGGACCATCTGGTCATAAGCAGAAAATGGCCACTCACCCCAAAAGTAGTGAGCCTGACTAGACCCCCTACCTGGCTTCATGCTGTACTTGTCTGGGCTCTAGTGGCTCAACAGAACCCAGGAAACACAGGAGTCAGCAGATAAGAGCACAAGTGCTCTCACCACACCCAACCGTGAGCTGTCCCATAGGCGACAATCAGCAGAGGGAGCCTGAGCAAGTGGGAACCTGCTGCCCCTCCCTCCCCATGAAGCCATCATTTCTATCCCAGCCTCATTCCTAAAATGGTTCAGGGACAGTTGAATTCCTGATTCATAGAAACCTCGGCAACGTCTAGTTACAAAATGTCATGGATTTGAAATAATCAGCAAACAAAAATCGGGTTCTCTTTTAAAATACAGTATGAACACTAGTTAATTAACTTGAATTAAACTATTAGGCTAAACTTTGAAGATAATTAGCAATCAGGTCATCAATTAGCAATGTATGTGCATGTGTGAATACATATACGTTTATGCGTATAAATATGCGAACCAGTCTTTTTAATCTACTAAAACCCAATGGGCCAAAATCAAATAAGTAGTGATTAGGTTTGGATTATATCCCACGCCATGAGGACCAAGCTTCTGCCATTGTGTGCCAGCACCCCTCCCTTGATGCCCACACATTCTTTGAAGACTTTCACATGAATTTTGATCACTTATTTTTTCCGCAAGATCACGATAAATGTGTGTCGACCTTTGAAAACATGTTGAGCCCCAGAGATGAAGGATGGATGACGCACACAAGCACTTGCTTGTGTTATATAATAAATGTCCAGGTGCTGGCAGAGACAGGAAATGACATGGGATCAGTACAAATGTTCAGATTGTGGCACACGAGTTAAAAACAACGAAACAAGGCAAAGAGTGTGCTCCATACCCTTCATGAGCGCACTGCGGGATGGTGATGGTGAGTTACAGGCGGAGAGGAGAGACGGGGAAGACGGAGGGACAGACGGTGTGCAAGGATTCTGCAGAGCAGGATGCTGACCTGCTCGAGGGGCCTAAAGCACACCGTTTGAGGAGACATTCCCCAGGACAGTGCTGGTGCCTGCCCGAGAGCGAGTTCTTCCTGGAGCTTGCACCGTACTTGCTTCACTGGCCTCAGCTCCGAGGACCAGCGTGAAGAAGCATGGTCTGAAGATGCAAGGGGTAGGCGAGCAGCCCTGAGACTGAGAGCCAGTCTGCTACTATAAAAGCTGGCCTCAGGGTCACTGTGGAATGACAGCTAGCCTCTGCTGTTCTATCAAGGGAGACAGAGTCATGGCCATCCTATCAGGCAAGGCGACTCTGCTGTCACGATGCAGACGGTAAAATCAAGGCCACTTGGCAGCTGCCTGAACCCAGACAAAGCCCACAGAGTATCAGACATCTTCTATCTCAGCTACCAGTGAGTGACAGCTACCCAAATGCAATGTCAGCATCTGTCCAGTGTGTGCGCCTCCTGGATAACCGTTACTGAGATAAGACTCCCAGAATCACTCCGGTTCCTGATGGCATCCATTCTAGAGCCAAATTTTGCTCCTTTGAACTTACCACCAATTCAGCAGGTCCCATAAAGCCTCAGTAGTACCATTGATTATATCTCCCCCTCCCCTGGGGAGGAATTTTAGCAACACAAAACCATGACCAACTCTAGCCCGGTGTTTTGGCTTGTTTGTTTGTTTGCTGTTGCTGCTGTTTTATTTCATAGGTAGGTACTTTAACCTATCTGTCCTCAAAGAGTTGGATGTGACTATTGGCTTTCCTACCTCACACTCCCCTACCTTGTGAAGTTCACCCCACCCTTTAAACTTGTTTCAGTGACAGGCATAATACGCAACCTGCAAAGGGAATCTGGCTCAGTAACAGAGTAGTGCTACAATTCCCGGCCCCAACACATGGAGTTACAGTAGTGTTCTAGAAATTATTACTCCTAGCCCAGAAATCCCTTTTTCTTGTCCCTTCTTAACAACAACAAAAAAAATTATCCTTTGTCTGAAACTATATATGTGTCTTGTTCTGGATCATTCCCCTTTTGTGAAGATAATTGTATAAATATGAAATTATTAACAATTAAACGTTCTCTTTCCCTTGTTCTCCTTTGGTCCTGGGGAGGGAGTGTTTTTCTCACGTTTGCCAGTTTTTTAGACCAAGATGAAGACCGCGCCTAGGATCCCAGGGGTGATTATCAGCTCACCTACATAAACAACAAAAACTATTGCAATATTTGGCATCATATTTTCTCATCCAAAATCCGGGGAGTCTAATGTGTCTTATCCTTGCAGCACCTTTCAGTTTGGGCTCGCCACCCCCCGGGGTTCCTCCGGTTGGATAGCAAAGCCTCAGATTCTATCCCTGCCTGTACAGAATATCATCTGCTATCGCCCCTCTCCTTTTCTCCAACGTCTCCTGTTATTTTTCTCACTTTAGAAACCCCTTTTCTTCACCTAGGAGCATCAGAGACTCATTTGGACCGCTCCTTTTAAGGACGAGATGCCGCTGGTTTTCTGGTTGCTGTCTAAAATCCCTTTCCTCTCCATGTCCCCTCATGTGCCCCCAGCAAAGCTATCCCCCAGGAAACATGGTCCAGCTCTCCACATGGGCCATGAAGGTAATGGACTCTATGCCACTCTGGTTTCTCCTCCTGCTGAGTGGCTTAACTGATGGTCAGCTATCTAGAAAACGTTCTTCATTTGTCTTCTAGAACACCCTGTCTCCTTCCATCCTGCGTCATGGGGGCTTACCTCGCCTGATTCCTTCCCTATCAAACTGCCTCATCACTGTGTGTGTGTGTGTGTGTGTGTGTGTGTGTGTGTGTGTGTGTGTGTTGAAAATAGACACCTATTCTCTCAAGATTCATAAACCCAGAAGGCTAAGGTTAAGAGACGATGGTGTTGGATTCCTCCAGGGGATTCTGAGAGGAAAGTTGCTTTAGGCATTTGCTCCTGCTTCTGTGGCTGCTAGTGACCCTTGGTGGTACTCGATTACTGGGTGTGTCACTCCAGTCTCTGGCTCTGTCCTCTCGTGCCATTCTTCCTGTGTGTCCCTGTGAACTCACATGGGACTTGCCTTGAAAGAAGGTCACTCTGGTCCCTGGACTTAGAACCCATACTATTCCAGGAGGGCTTTATACTCGTTTCATTTATTATGTTAGCATTGCTTACAAATAAAGTCAGATTCTGAGGGTTCAGGTGGGCACAAACTTTGGGAGGACACCACCAAGCACGCTTTTCGACATTGCCGTTCATTGTCAAGCAGGCATTTCAAATGTCAAAACCGACGCCATCTTGCGCATGGCTTCTCTGTGCGCGGTCTTCCTCTCAATCCAACTCTGCCCTTCCATCAGTACATCCTGCTGTCTCTGCTTTTGACCACATCTAACTACCTGTTACTGTTAGAACATGGTTCTACACCTTCAGGCCACACCCCAGCCTTCCCCGACACTCTCTCTGGGAGAGTTAAAAAGCTCTTCCGTGTTTCTTGTCACACACACTATGTTGAATTAAACCACATGATGTGAAACTTCCCACCAGCACTGAAGGATTGGAAAATGTTAGCGCTTGGGGACTCTCCTTGGGGACGGTGGAAGATGGCTTTGAAGGCTCCTCTGCCCTACCCCTCTGTGGCATGCTCTCCTCTTCCTCTTCCTCCCATTCCTCCGTCTTTCCTGCTCTCTGTCTTTCCTTTTCTTATTCTCACTCTTAACAAAGCCCCTCTCCAGGCTTTAAATAGAAGCCGCTTTCTCTCTCTCTCTTTTTTTTGTTCTTTGTTTTTGTTTTTTGTTTTGTTTTTCAAGACAGGGTTTCTCTGTGTAGCCTTGGCCATCCTGGACTCACTTTGTAGACCAGGCTGGCCTCGAACTCACAGCGATCCGCCTGCCTCTGCCTCCCGAGTGCTGGGATTAAAGGCGTGCGCCACCACGCCCGGCTTGCCGCTTTCTCTCCTTAAGTCCCAGCCATGTTCATATTCTTCACGCGTTCCACCATGTCTAACGCTCTCCCTGCCACCTTGACCGTGGCCTTGAGACTTTCGTTCTAATACAACTCTTCTCTGGAGGGAATTGTGGATTCTGTGCCAGGCTCCTTCCAGGCCAAGACATTGCTGCCCTGGGTTTGTTATATTTAGTGACTTCCACATGCACCGTTACACAGTAATCCATATCATGAATTACGCTCTACTCCCCCCCACCCCCCCGCCGGGTTACTGTAATATCTTTTTTGGTTTTTGTTTGGTTGGTTGGTTGGTTTTTTGAGACAAGGTCTCCTTGTGTAGCCTTGGCTGTCCTGGACTTGCTTTGTAGACCAGGCTGGCCTCAAACTCACAGCAATCCACTTGCCTCTGCCTCCTGAGTGCTGGGATTAAAGACGTGCGCCACCATGCCCAGCTTATTGTAATATCTTAATATGTCTCTGTGCCTTTGTTTCCTTGTAATCTATGCCATCAAAAGAGCCAGAATCCTCCTGTCAACATGCAGGTAAGAACAGGGCTCTCCAGCGGCTCTCGTTTGTCTAGGAAATAGCAGAGTCCCTACAACATTACAAAGGCCATGTTGGCCACCCCACTTACTGGCCTCATGTCTGTTTGCTCCAGCCATAGTGTGTACGCCAAACGCTTTCATGAGCCTTCCATGCCCCTTTTGCCACTTAAAATACTGTTCTGTCTATTTAAAATGTTCTTAACCCAAATATCTATTGTTACTCACTCTCTCATTTCTTTCAGATATTCTTCAAGTGATCGACTTTACTGTTTTCTTTTTGATCACGTCAATCAACGCTCTGCCTCCCAGCCCCTTCCTGTGGTGACTGTTCTCCATAAGAAGTTAACTGTTTTTTCCAATGTCCTTTATCGCCATCTAATATAACATAGAATGTGTTACTTTTTTTTTTTTTTTTTGTCTCTTACTTATACAAATGCATTTTCCAGGACTTTTTCAGCTCTATGCATACCTATAATACTGTCTGCGTATGGTGTCTGCTATATAGTTAAGTAAATTTATTATATTAGGTGAGAGGTGAAAGTGGAGAGCTACATTCTAAGCATAAGGATTTTGAAAGAGTTATTTGACTATTATTTTTTAATCATGGGTGGGATATGTTCACATTCCATGAGGAATCCAGAGGAGTGTGTCCAATCCCCTGGAGCTGTTACAGACACATCTGAGCTTCCTAGTGTGCTTGTTAACAACCAGACTCAGGGCTTTTCCAAGAGCAGCATGTGCCCTTAACTTGTGATCTAGCCCTCAAGCCCCTTACATAAAGATTTATTAAAAATTCTACTTACTACTTACGAATTGAAAACTCCATCACGAACAAGACAACACAAAGACTACTACAGTAGATGTTCTAGAAAAGCCTCCACTCTCCCGTCAAGTCTAACCTTTGTAAACGTTGGAGTGAAAAGTGCTCCCAATGAAAATCCAAGCTCTCAGCCATTTTCCCAGCTCTGGGAATAGGTGCTGTTAAGAGCACAGTTGCTGAAAACTGCCTACTTAATTCTAAATGTCCACACAGTGCTGATATACGCTGATATTATGTGGAGCTTTCGCCACCACTTTTAATATGAATATATGCTTATTTTCAAAGTTCCTTAGAATTTTCAATTCTAAGCACTATTTTAAGTTAACGAAACCTAAAAAAAACAATTAGGAAAAGAATTTTGAGTCATTACTGGATTTTAAAGTAAGTTTTCTTTAAACGTAGATGGAATTATCTTAACGACATGAGATGGCTCTGCTATAAATAATCTTTAAAAGGATTTATATTAAAAGCTTTTAGGTAATTAAGATCCAATTTTTGACATTATTTTTCAATCAGGGAAGATTTTTGACTGAAGCTAAGAACAGACTCAGGGGCTTGCTGGCTGATGCTACTCTGACTGCCAGTGTGCTGCAGGCTCAGCTCGTAGCCTTCACTACATTGTAGATATTGGTTGTGCTCAGGGGCCCATGTGTTAAAGGTTTCTTCCTCCATGGTGACACTCCTGGCATTTAAATGATGGTGTCTCATGGGAGTCTGTTGGGGTACTTTTAAAATCTTTTTTTGTTTGCTTGTTTGTTTTTTTGTTTTTTGTTTTTTGAGACAGGGTCTTTCTGTGTAGTCTTAGCTGTCCTGGGCTCACTTTGTAGACCAAGCTGGCCTTGAACTCACATCGATCCACCTGCCTCCACCTCCCAAGTGCTGGGATCAAAGGCTTGCACCACTATGCCCAGCCAAGGGACCGTTGCTTATTGGCTCACCTCCTAAGGCTTGCTCAGCCTGCTTTTTGTGCAACCCAAGACCACTAGGAGATGGTACGCCCCATAGTGGGCGGGGTCTTCCCACATCAACCATCAATCAAGATGGCCCCACAGGCCAGCTTGAGAGAGGTAACTTGTCAACTACAGTCCCTCTTCCCAGATGATTCCAGTTAGGGTCAAGTCGACAGAAGCTAACATACACAACTTTCAGAACTGGGCTTTATGAGAAAGCGGGCTGAGCAACACACAGAGAGCAAGCCAGTAAGCAGCCCCACCCCCACCCCCGCCATGGCCTCTGCATCAGCTCCTGCCTCCAGGTTCCTTCTCTATTTGAGTTCCTGCCCTGGCTTCCTTCAAAGATGAACAGCGACATGAAAGTGTGAGCTAAGTAAGCCCTGTCCCTGGAACTTGCTTTTGGTCGTGGTGTGTCATCACAGCTGTGGTAACCCTGACTGGGACACTATCCATGAAGTTACAAGCTTTAGGATAATAACTAAATGACGGCCAGGGCCCCATGCCTCAGTTACCTCTTCAAGACTGCAATTCCTTTCCTTATCCTGTCATGGACAGTCATCAGCACAGTCCTTTGCTTTGCATTAGCGTTTCACCATCTAAATACGCACCCCTAAAGAACACACAGCCAGTCCTCTGCAGCCTCAGATAGGCCCCATAGAGACCAAATGCATTTGGGGGGAAAGGCTGCTTTTATATTGAACACGTACATGCTTCCCCCCTCCCCCATTACTGCTCCCTAACAAGATGATGTAAGAAGTCCTCCAGGTGCCCAACATTATGAGAAATAATAGAGATGATTTAAAGTGTTCAAGAGTACGCACACAAGCCACACGCACAAGTTACACGCACACATAACACCATTTTATGGGCTCAGCTTCAACACCTGCAGAGGTATCTGCAGGTGTTCCTGGAGCCGAACCCCCCATAGCTATTGAGGTACGGCCATATTTCTCTTACTCCTGATGTGAAAGAGAACGTTCATCACTTTCTCATCAGTGTAGATCTTTTTTAGCTCCCCTTTTATCTGTCCGAGGAAGCGGCCGTCTCTCCGTGGCTTGTTAGACATTTCGTTGTGCATCTGTTTATTTGCGAGGGTCTTTTGCTAATCCACCCGACACTGCTTCCTTAGGTGATATTAGTCACCACGTGTTTCCATTGCTGTGACTAAATACCTGAGTAAAGCAACTTTAGGAAGAGAGGAGTTATTTTGGCTCCGTCTGCAGGGGCAGCCGTGGCGTCAGGCATGTGTGAGGCAGCTGATCACATTGCACACAGTCAGGAAACAGAGAGATGAATGGAATGCTGCAGTCCCGCTCACTTTATTTTATTATATTTTATTCAGCTGTCCCCACCCACAGGTTGGTGTCATTCATGTTCAGGGTGGGTCTTCCCTCTGCAATCAAACTGTCATGGAAACACCCTCATAGACCACGCTTGGAAAAAATATGTTTTCATGGTGTTTCTAAATCAGGTCATCCTGGCAAGGAGAGTTAACCGTCCCAGCCTGTTAATATGGTGGATGTACTTGGCCGACTTAAATTCTAAACCAGCCTCTTACTCCTGGCATGAACACCATTTGGTCATTTTGATTACAAGTTGTCTACAGGGTGCGCATGTTAAACCCTGCTCCCTGCTGTGCCTGGGAAAGTGTTTTCAGGTGAGTCCCTTTATGCCTCCTTTCTTTATGCTGAACAGCTTCTATCTTTGCATTTTTATCCGGTGACATCACCTTTGAAGTCAGTTTTTACATAGTGCATAGTTTGTGCTTGGCTTGCTAGCCCATTAGACTCTGCCTTCTACCTGGGTTTAGACTAAGTCCCAGTTGTTAGTGTGGGCTTTGTCCAACACTCTTCTGTTCCTGTAACTGACTTTCAGTGAGAACACAGGGCACCTATACCTTTGTTCGTCAGTGGAAGAATTCAGTGGCTATGACAGCGTGTAGAGCTTCAACGCCTAGAAGACTTAGTACTTGGCCTTTTATAGAAAAAGAAAACCTTCACTTCTTGTTTGATGGTTTATAACTATTGATGAGTTTTGCTTAGCCCTGCTGTTTCAACATTGTTTTCTCTTCACTCTCTCTCTCTCTCTTTTTTTTTTTCTGGTCTCTGTATCCCCCTCTTCGCACATTCTCTTGGGATGCTGAACATTTTTCAGCATTCCATTTTGACGTGTGTGTGTGTGTGTGTGTGTGTGTGTGTGTGTGTGTGTGTTTTGGTAGTGATGGTAACTGAACTCATGGCCTCATATGTGCCAGATGGTTCTACCGCTGAGCCACACACATAGCACTATGCCCCATTTACATTGATATGTTATGTCTTTCACCCTTCATTATTCTGTTCTCCAGTGGTTTCTTGAGAGCATACACACAAACTGTTAATATTCTAAAGTAGTTATTTTAAATATTGTATCGGCTAATGTGAAATATAGAAATCTTACTACCTCATAAGCTCCTTTTACCATCTCCTTTATGTTGCACTATGGCCTATGTGTCAACCCATCTATATTCAAATTATCTTTCCTTTCAATTGTAAGACTTTTTTCCCTCTCTTTCTTTCTTTCTTTTTTTTTTTTTTTTGGTTTTTCAAGACAGGGTTTCTCTGTGTAGCCTTGACTGTCCTGGACTCACTTTGTAGACCAGGCTGGCCTTGAATTTACATTGGTCCTCCTGGCTCTGCCTCCCGAGTGCTGGGATTAAAGGTGTGTGCCACCATGCCCAGCCTTTTTTTCTTTCTTGAGACAGGGTTTTGTTAGTCTGTGGCTTAGGCTAGACTGGAAGCTACAGTGTCCTAATAGCCTCCTGAGGGCTGGTATGATAGGCATGTACCACACGTCTAGTTCAGTTACCAAACATTAAAAAAAAAAAAAAATCAAGTCTAAACTATATTTACCAAGACATTTGTCTTTTTGCCGCTCTTTCTTCAGCTCTGATGATCTGAGTTTCTTTGTTAGTTTTCTTCCCGTGTTTCATAGGGGTCTACTAGCATTATGGTCTTGGTTTTCTTTCATCTGAAAATACCTTTATTTCATTATCTTGGGATCTCTTTTTTCTGCATATAGAAGTATAGGTTTCCTGTTAGTTTTTTTGGGGGGGTGGGCCACTTTATCTTGGTACCCATAGTTTTGAATTCAAGAGCTATAAACATTCATGCTGTTCCTACATTTTTAGTGTTCCTGGGGAAGATGTCCATTAAGAAAATAAAGATGATTTTTTAAAGACATGTATTTATTTATATGTATGTACACGTGTATGTATGTGCATGTGCACATATGTGTATGTGTGTATACATGTACACGTGGTGTGCATGTGTATGTGTGTGCATGTGCACATATGTGTATGTGTGTGTGTATGTACATGTGTGTGCATGTGTATGTATGTGCATGTGCACATATGTGTATGTGTGTGTGCATGTGTATGTGTGTACATGTGTATGTGTGTGCATGTGTATGTATATGTGTGTGTATATGTGTGTGTGTACATGTACATGTGTGTGCATGTGTATGTATGTACACGTGTATGTATGTGCACGTGCACATATGTGTATGTGTGTGTGCATGTGTATGTGTGTACATGTGTATGTGTGTACATGTGTATGTATATGTGTGTGTATATGTGTGTGTATATGTGTGTGTGCGTGTGTATGTGCATATGTATGTGTGTGTGCATGTGTGTGTATGTGTATGCACACATGTGTCCAGGTGCCCATGCAAGGCAGAAAAGGGCATCAGATGCCCTGGAACTGACGTTGCAGGTGCTTGTCGGGTGCGTGAGCTGACTGTTGTATTCGGGTTCTCAGGAGGAGCAGTAGAAGTACGCTGAGAGGCTGAGCCGTCCCCGCAGCCCCTTGAGCGTGAGTCTTAAGGTCCACTCTGTATCCCAGTCTCATGCTTCTTAAAACATAAGCCTTAGTTGTACCATTTCCTCCCAATACAAAGCTAGCAGTCATCCAACACTGTGCTGTGTTTACAGCCATCTCCTTTAACCCTCAGCCCAGCCTGACAGCCAGTCTCTCGTCACCCCCTCTTATTGAGTGAGCAAACAGTAACTTGGGAGTCTTATTAACTTGCCCCAAGTCTCCCGGTAAGAAAACAAAACGCAGGGTTGGCTTATAACACAGCCAACACGCCCGGTGAGTTACTGTCCGTGACTCAGAAACCAATATCCAGGGGAATATTAGGGAAATGTGAAATTTCCCCTGGGACAATTTCTAACTTCTTATTTCTTCTTTCCTACTTGACTTATAGGCAGAGAGTATGTTCTTCCGACCTATAAAAGATAAAAAGCTGGAAAGAAGGGCCATGTTTCCCTTTGACTAACAGCTCTTCCCTCAAAAGACCTTTCTTGGTAGTCTCGACAAATGACGTCATGGTAGCATTAAGATGTAAGGTGAGCATTCAGCTGCCCCAGCGTGTCTGCCCTGCCCCCCCTGGTGCCCCCCCCCAGGTTAGTCTCTGCTCCCTGGATGTGAATCTGCGGGTGTCCTGCAATCCTTTAACACTGTCACTGTGCGGGGACTGTATTTTCCAGTCACCAATGATGACTATGGAAATCACAATTCTGAGCCTGGCTTTCTGTCTCTTGGAGTCAAACCCTGTAATTTCACTTGCAAATGAAGGTTACCTTACAATGTTTAGCTTGGTTGCTGCTCTGCCTGTGGGTGGTGCCGCCCCGCCTGTCACACTGACAGAAGCAGGCCCCACTGCTGCCTTCACCAAATCCTCTCTCAGGAAAGGTGGCACAGGAGCTCTCAAGAGGACCTGCAGGACCTGGCACCTTTGTTCCAGACCGTCTCTGCTGCCTTGGGTCTTGAGCGATCAGACACCAACCTCCCCTAGGAGTGAAGGGACTCAGAGAAGCCATGACAAAAGACATGGGCACAGTGTTTTTTCTAGAAAAGCGGTTCTCAGCTTGTGGGTGTCGACCCCTTTGGGCGTCCAACAACCCTTTCACGGGGGTTGCATGTCAGATACCCTGTGTGTCATATATTTACACTACGATCCATAACAGTAGCAAAATTACAGGTCCGAAGTAGCCAGGAAAATAATTTTATGGCCTGGGTGGGGTGGGGTGGGGAGGGGAGTCACCACATCCTGAGGAACTGTATTAAAGGGCCACAGCGTTAGGAAGGCTGGAACCACTGTCCTAGAATCAGGCCACGAAGTTTTCCTTGAGGGGGAAAAGGAAATGTCTTCTTTCATCAGTGATGGCAAGGTAGAGAGGTGCAGGAAGCCTTCAAGTAACTCTTATTTCCCTCAATTTCCTATTGTTTCTACCCGGTGTCTCACAATTTACAACCTCTAGCCTAGATCTCGGTGTCCTGCCACATCCTCATGGTTTGTTCTTTGTGTAAGAAAGCTTCTGTCTGGCTCTAACATTCTGAGGTCTCCATTTTCTTTCTGCAGACACCTGCATCTACACAAAGGATTAAATTGTATCCCTCACCCCTGTAGTCTGCCGTCCGTTCACTTCTTAGGCAAGCTAGCGAATATGGGAGCACGGGTGAGAGGGGTGGGGTGCGGGGGGGGGATTTTTCCCTCTCCTGCAATAGCTGTAACAGGTCTTATCGAGGAGTTGGTGGCCTACAGTACAGTTTCATAAACATCAGAGCATTTAATACAATTAACCCAACAGCCTTTGTCCCGACCCGTGGCACAGCCAACGGGAGACCCTGGAAACGGAGGGGAAGGGGGACATGGAGGGGCGCGAGAAATGGAGTCAAGTCTGGAAATTTCTGATCAAGACTCGTTTATTGAAAATCCTCACAGAGCTTTTATAGGGTTACTGGGGCAAGGGTATTTGCGTAAGCAAGGTTGCTATGGAAACCTAACTGTGAGGTGCTCCAGCAGGTATCTACCTTTACAGCTGTTATAACCACAGAAGGGGGAGAAATTCCGGAGAGAAGGAAGTTGTAAAAGATCTGGTTAGTTAAAAAAAAGTTCCTGGAACTGCTGCTCGTGGGCAGCTGGCCTTTATCTGATTTTGCCAGTAGTCTTTCTGGAAAAGCTAGCTTATAGTCAGGATGGAGTAACTCTTACTATGAGCTCGGGGGTCTTAGAATGATCATTCCCCACGGCCCTTCATTCCCCACACTGGCAAGCTGTTTCATACTTTCTAGTAAGTGGGAAATGTTTGAACCAAACAAGGGTTTCCAACCGTACATGCCGTGTCATGTCTGCAGGCTACAGCTGTCTCGCCCAACAGGAAGGAACATGCTAGAAACAGGAGCACAAGGCTCCCAGCACCCAGGTCCCCCCTCTACCTCCCGCCCTGGCTTCTGACTTGTTAATTCTCTAACCAGGACTGACCCACTTCCTTCAGACCTTCTGCTCAGGCCAAATGGCTTCTTGAAATTCCTGAAACACATCCCAGCTGCCGGGTTAGTCCCCAGGGTCTAACCCCTGTCCTTGCCAGGATTGTCCTCTCCCTAGGTGGTGGCATGGCGCCCTCTCCCTCTCCCCAGGTGGTGGCACGGCACCCTCTCCCTCTCCCCAGGTGGTGGCATGGCACCCTCTCCCCTCTGGTCCTTCAGACCTCTGCTCAAGTATTACATCACTAGAGACACCATCCCCTGACACTCTACACCCAGCAGAGCCTCTCACTCTTCTTTTCTGGGTGACCCCAACAGGGATAAATGGACCAGAGTTCACTCTGCTCCTTCCAGTGTTTATACCCCGCCTCCAAACACCTTCAGTGACAGCCACGTCCTCTCCAGATGAGAAGGAAATGCAAACATTTCATTGCTTTACATTCTTTTTTTAATATTTTATTTAATTTTAATTTATGTGCATTGGTGTGAGGATGTCAGATCTTGGAGTTACAGACAGTTGTGAGCTGCCATGTGCTGGGAATTGAACCTGGGTCCTTTGGAAGAGCAGGCAGTATTTTTAATCACTGAGCCATCTCTCCAGCCCCTCATTGGTTTAAATTCTAAACATGCAATTACTTTAGTTTAAAAAAAAAAATCTGTACATTTGCTTTAGCACATTTTTTTCTTTCCCCTTTAGAAATAGGGCATATTTTGCTTGGAAATTATTTCTGAGAACTTTAAGCTATATAGTCAGCTCTTTAAAAAAAGAAAAGAAAAGATCTGGAGCGATGGCTTAGCAGTTAAGAGTCCTTGCTGCAATTGCACAGGACCTGGGTTTGGTTCCCAGGCAGCATTCACATGGCAGCTCACAGTCATCTGGAACACCAGTTCCAGGGCATTTGATGTCCTTTTCTGGCCTCCACAGGCAACACACACACACACACACACACACACACACACACACACTTCACAAACAAACTCACAGGCAAGACACTTATATACATACAATAAAAATCTTAAATTAAAAAAATTATACTGTTGATTCTGTGTGTGTGTGTGTGTGTGTGTGTGTGTGTGAGAGAGAGAGAGAGAGCGTGCCACACTTGTGTGGTTCCTGTGGATGCTAAAAGAGGGCATATGATCCCTCGGAGCTGGAGTTACAAGTACTTGTGAGCCACTTGACATGGGTGCTAGGAACCAAACGCGGGTCCTCTGGAAGAGTAGTAAGGACTTTTAACCTCTGAGCCATTTTTCTAGTCCCTGAGTCTCTATATTTCAAAAGCTGCTATAATTGAGGTAATTTCTGCTATGTGCAGCCAAATGTAAGACCACAAACATTAAAAACATCTACCACTTGTAGATTTTTGTCAGATTTCTTCTTCAAGGAAATTATGCACCGGCTCACCCACTCTCTATTATCTCAAGCCATGAATGTGCAGAGGACGTGTGGAGTCAAAGGGCTTTCCATGGGAGAGTAAAGCTGTGGAGAAGCTGGCTGATTAGAGAAGCTGCCTGATAATGCCTGTCTGGATCCAAATCCTGCTGATCCTAAGATCAGCCTCAGTGGCTTTTATATAAACTGTAGAGATGACTACATACCACCTGAAGAGTGTTTTGAAGAGTAAAAGGTACAGTTCCTCATGAGTGGACCTCAGAAAATTGTTATGTATTACTGTCAATGGTGTTTATTCTTTTTGTTTGTTTTTGTTTTTAGAGACAGGGTTTCTCTTTGTAGACCAGGCTGGCCTCGAACTCACAGCAATCTGCTTGCCTCTGCCTCCTGAGTGCTGGGATTAAAGGTGTGCGCCACCATGCCCAGCCTATTCTTTAGTATAATAACTGTTTGTCTTTTTAAAATTCTCTATAAACCTTGACAAAAGGTGTAACCTATTTATTTTCATGCCCTTTTCTTTCATCCCAAAGAGAGGATCCTGTGTGACCTACAGTAAACTCTTTACTAGATATATGTTGGTTAAATAATTTATCTTATTTTATTACTTAATAATGTCCTTTTTTATCAGAAGTGTGTTTTAAAAAGTGGCTGAGGACTGGTGTTATCCCTGGGGCTGGAGAGATGGTAAAGAGTATTTGCTGCTTTTCTGGAGAACTTAAGTTCAGTTCCCAGCACCTATACCAGGTGGCTCACAGCTGCCTGTGATTCCTGCTCCAGGGGATCTGATGCCCCCTTCTGGCTTCTGTGGGCATGACACTGATATGCACATACACAGACACACACAGACAGACACACACACACACACACCACTCACATGCACAGAGATCAAGGTACTTTTAAAAACAATATATTCTTTGTATGTATGTCAGGAAAGCCATCAAAATGTTAGCAGTAGTGACATTTCCAGATTTTATACACTGTTTGTTTGCAGTGATGAAGATTGAACACCAGGCCTTGTTTGTTTGTTTGTTTGTTTGTTGTTTTTCAAGGCAGCTTCTCTGTGTAGCCCTGGCTCTCCTGGAACTTGCTCTATAGACCAGGTTGGCCTTGAACTAAGAGATCCACCTGCCTCTGCCTCCCGAGTACTAGGATTAAAAGTGTGCGCCACCACCACTGGCTGAGTATGGAATCTTAAGCATTCTACATAAGTGTTCTACCAGTAAGCTGTCTCCCCACTCCTTGGTACTTTGCATGCATAAATTCTGTAATAAAATAGTTATTGTTGAGAGGACTACTCCATGGGTAGAGAGCAGAGATTGTAAGAGAAAGGGTTCAGAGGCATGTCATGATGTTTGCTGTCCAATAACTTTTGTTGACCTTAGTGCCTTCCTCAAAACATTGAAGCAACATAATAGAGTTTGGAAGCCCTTGGTAAATGAACATTTCTTTGTTATTCTATTAAAGAGAATGGGAGTACAATTTTGTTCTAGAAAAGTCCATATCCAGCGATGAGCAGAGCCAGATACGTCATCGTTCACAGAGTAAACAGCACATAGCCATTTTCATCAGGCTGGCTGTACAACGTTTATTATACTCAGAAAGGAAATTCTAGGAACCTGCATTCTAATTAACATGGAAATGAAATCCACAGAATAAATATGTGTATGCAGTCCCAGGGTGCTGTGTAGACAGATGCGGGTTGATTTGGCCTGCTTGTATTAACAGCATGAGTGTTTGTTGGGGAACATTGAGTGGAAAGTTGACATTCAGTTCAATTAAGAAAGGCAAAATAAAGATGATGGAAGCAATTTCCTTGTTCAGTTAGGTCAGGCGTCCAACAGCAGGCTCTTCCTTGACCTTCCTGGGAATGGCCAGGACGCCTTCTAATGACCACTAAATGAACAGCCAGCCCAGCCTTGCGGGTGTTTAACAAGCAGGACTTAGGAAAGCACGTTCTGGATGGAAAGTCAGCCAGGGAGGGATGAGTTTGCAAGAGAATTTGTGGCATATTTCATCATCTCAGCTTATCAGCATTCAATCTGGGGAGCCAGGAAGGACTGGCGAGCATTGCAGATAAGGCTGAGCGCGTGGTCCACCAAACATAATAAAGAGGCCACTGTGTGCCTCTTGCTAGTTTGTGTCCCAAGAGCTCTGGAGTGGATGCAAACATGTTTTTGTCTCACATCCCACACTTGGGAGCTGAGCAAAACAAACCAAACAAACAAAAAAACAATACCCAACAACAACAACCACAGCCCCAGCTCCCCTGGGTGCTTCTTGGCCTGGGTGAGGAGCAAGCCTGGTGCTTCTCATTCAGGACCTCAGAGGTCCAAGGTTTCTCCATGAGAGTTGCCACTTGTGGGACTAAAGCTTAAGAACAGTGGTGTCTCTGCCCAAGGTTATAATCCTAGCTGCCCGTACTACAAGGGGCATGCTGTCACTCCAGTCACTTCATGTCCTGGTCCACACTGCACGACCGTGGGAGCAACGGCTCCTTTTTTGCCTACCATGCTGAACACTGTGTGTCAACAAAGAGCCCCCAGGACAGATTTGTTACCGGTGTCCTGTCGTTCGTGTCCCTGCCCCTTGTCATTCAGATTCAGAGTCCACCAGCATTCGCAGCAGGTCTCGGTTAGCATATGCCATCAGTTGGCTTTTAAGGCTACAGGGTCCCAACAACACACCCCAGATTGAGTGTTTTTGACTCAGAGCCACGGGCTCTTTAGATGTAAATGGATTAGATTATTATTATGTTTAATTAAAATAGCATGCGGCATGCTTTGAATTCTGTTTTACTATCACGGTTGCTGAAGTATACGCTCTACACAAGATTTTTCAAATTCTAGCAGGATGGCATAAGGAATACCAATGGTTTTTCTCCTTCCTCCTCCAATCCTGGTTTTTCTCCTCCATTGAAACATAGTGCACTGTAAAAATGGCCCTAATCAACTTTTACATTTCCTCTGTAGTAGGTGGGGACCCCTCGAATCTGGAACGGCCCTTCCCTGCGATCTGATCAATAGTAGCTAGTCAAAGACAAATCTAAGCCTGAGCTTCAGGGGGCTCCTGTGGCCTCCTGCCTTCTACCATTGGAGAAAGGTGGTCGCCGCGTGACCAGTCCCACGAGAGCTTGCTGGAAGGTGAGAACTGCAGAACCACTGGATGAAACACGGTTGTTATTTTGAGCCATTTGATTTTGGGGGTGATTTGTGATGGCATCAAAAGGTGAACGACGGGATGGCTTCTGGCATCGCTAATTTACAAGGTCACAGGAACATGGGCCAATGAAATACTTCTGGAAAGGAACCGGAAGTATGAGCTTGACATGGTGCCAAAGAAGAGCATGCCACCGTGATCATCATCACAAGACGGGAAGTCAGAGAGAAAACAGCGTTGGGTCTCAAGCCTATTTAACATAGTAAAGCAGACCTGGCAGCCAGCTTCTCCAGGACCCTAGCCCCGCCCCTACCCTAAACTTCTCCAGCCCAGGAGATGGGCTGTCCTTCCAGCTGCCTTTCCCTATACAATCTATCTAATTTGGTCGCCCTGCCCTTTTGGTTTACCCTTTACCCTCTTGGTTTTGTGGTGTGCTGCTCTTCTGGCTCTCCACTGTCCCCTCGCCCCTCTCCTCACACAGGCCGCTCAGGGTCATGTTCACTTTGGACTCTCCCAGATGTCTCTGTCTCTGCCCTTTTATCTACAGTAAAGCTTCTCCACCACCATACCTGGGAGCAGTCATGTCCTCCCTTTTTATTTCTTCCTTTTTCCATTCACCTAGTAAGATGTGGTTTGGTACATTGTATGGCGCCATGCCCCCATGCCTCAGAGATGCTCAGACACAACGGCTGTTCTCCAAATTTGCTGTCGGTCTCCGTCAATCCCGGCTGCTCTACTGTCCCCACAGGGACAATGCTGAGGTATGGATGACTCTACCATCTGCAACTCGGCACACAGAATTCTCATGACGGTGTTTGTGATTTTAAAATGTCTTATATGCGTTGTAGCAATTTCTGCCTGGCTGGTAACCTCACCTCCTACCACCACCGGGGGATGTGGGGTGTGGTGGGGTGTGGGGTGGGGTGGGGGTTGAGACAGCATGAGCCAGAGGTGGCTGGAAGTTGCTGCCTTTTAAGTGCAGCCAGAGCCAGTAGAGCCAGTCTCTGCAGATACTCTGGCAGTAGAGGTCAGCTAGGCTGTGGGCATGTGCAGATGAGGTCCACATTTGACCATTGCGAATACAGATGATTACTGAAGAGATGGCTCAGTGGGAGGCATAGCCAGGCTCATATATACTCAGCCTGACGTGGACTGGCCTAGACGTGATGAAGAGAAGTGGTACACGTCAGCATGTGAGACTGAAGCAGGAGAGTCAAAGCCAAGATCAGCCTGAGGTACACATAGCAATTTCCTGACCAGTCGGGTCTATCTAGAGAGACTGTTTCCAAAAAGAAAGACAGAGGTTGGAGAGGAGGCTGTTTTGAATATGTGACAGACATCTTTAATGGGAAGAGCAAGAGGACGCCAGAGATAAACCCAGAGTGAACCCTTGGGGGATGGGAAGTGGAAGGGAAGAAAGCCTGCAAGTTTCGAAAATGCTTGCAAAGCATGCTTTGTTTTCTTTCTCTTTAGAGGCTTCTAGGATCTTCTCTCTGTAACTGGGGGCTCTGGCAGGTTACGGTGAAGGGCCTTGTGATGACATGTGTTTGAGGCAGTGGCAGGGCAGCCTGTCAGCCTCTCACTCTGAGGACACGGCCTTGAGTTTAGCAGGTTTTCTTCTAGTGCTTTTTTTTTTTTTTTTTCCGAGACAGGGTCTCTCTGTGTAGCCTTGGCTATCCTGGACTTGCTTTGTAGACCAGGTTGGCCTCGAACTCACAGTTCTAGTGCTTCTTTAGTAAACTTTCCCCTCTCCTCCCTTCCTGGTTTCCTCACTCAAACATCTGGCTTCCTGTATTTGTCCTCTCATGGATAGAGAAAGCAATCGTCACCTTTACAAAAAACAAAACAAACAAACAAAAACCGCTCCTCAGCTGGATAGGGCACTCTAGCGACACGTTGAAAATTGCAGGTACAGGATATGAATCATGTCCCAGTTCTTTGTGACTTCGGAAAAGCCACAGAGTCATTCTATGCCCCAGTTACCTTATAAGGGAGAGCTATGCAGTTCTTCCAGCCCCGTAGACTGTAGGAGAGCATAGTCTCCACGTTAATAGAACTGGTAAGTACCTGTTACACACACACACACACACACACACACACACACACACACACACACACACTCATGCACGCACCCACGCATGCACGCACGCGCACCCGCACCTGTACCCGTAAGCGCACCTGTAAGCACACCTGTAAGCGCACCCGCACATGTACAAGCACACATATACATTAGACTTGCCCCTGTGGTAACCCTGGCTTTAAGAGTCGCAAAGCACAGCAAAGTAGTAGTCTCCAGCTGCCATCTCATGACTGTCTTATGTAAGTTACTAGTAAACTGTTGTGGCTGATATGGAGCTACTAAGTATTCAAGGGTTAATTGCTTGTGGGCGGGGGGGGGGGGTGGGGTGGGGTGGGGCAGCACCCCCATCACGTACACTAAGTGCTCAAATTATCCCTGATTGGCCAGTAAAATTGCCACACCTGGGTCGGGCAGAAGAGAGGTAGGTGGAGCTAAGGTTCTCAGACATGGAAGAGCAGAGGATCATAGGAGAGGAAGAGAGACAGAAGAGGAGGAAAAAAGCAAAGTTGCGGTGGGTATAAGCAGGAACTAGAAGGTCGTGTCTGGGAGGAGCTTGCTCTAAGGATCGGCGAGTAGAGAGAAACAGCCGACATGAAAAACATGCATAAGTGTTTATAAGACTTATGGATGGGAGGTAGCCCAGATAGGAATGACTAGAGCAAATGACCTGGGATGTGGGGCTGAGAGATAATCAGAGAGCATAGGGGGGTTAAGATCTGTCTAGCCCCAGTGTTTAGAGCATATTAAAAATCTAACAGGTGTCTGCGTACTTTAATTATATAATAGCAGGTTAAATAATAACTGCCATAATAACGATATACATTAATAGTAAACATTAATAAGCCTTTCTACAACAGTAAACTCTTCTTACAAGGCAGCAGCGATCTAGTTGGATCACTTTATATAGAAATCGTATTTGCCCCCTTTAAAGAAAAAAATTGTTCCAAATTTTAACTATCTCCTGCTTTTAGAGTCACCTGGTTTTGCCTTTCTGAGGGTCTCACCCGTGCTCTGCTCTATATTGTCAAGGTTTGGGACTCCCCCCTGTGAGACAGAAACTAGAGGGATGTAGATGAGGTTTCAGATTAAGTCTCAGACCTAGAGTCCAACAGATCACATCAAACTAAAGGTCACACAGCTTAAAAAAAAAAAAAAACTTTCAGAAGATAGATTCCCAAAGTGGACTAGTTCTTCCAGAACATAGGGGGTTCCAGTCGGCCTGGGCCGGTGTACAGAGACCCTCTGCTCCATCCGTCAAGAAGTGAAGAAACCGGATGTAAGCTCATCTGTACCATTGCTTTGGTTCCACCTTGCAGAGCTCAGTGCTCTCCCCAGAGCAGTAGGTGCTCCCTCTGCTTTGGGAAACGGAGGCTATCCTCACTTGGCTCTCGGTGCGTTGAGCTGTGGCATTGCCTACTGCTCCGTCCAGGCACCTCTGCTCCCAGCTCCCTTTCGGAGTCTGGAAGTGGGAGGCACTGGGTTTCCTGGAAGGGAGAGGAAGTGGCTTGGTTCTTTCTTCCTCCCTTGGACTGTTGTGACTGCCTCTCCACGCCTCTGCTCTCACCTCGACAGTTGGCAGCAGTTGGTGGCAGCATTGGCAACAGGGGCAAGATGCCAGCGGCCTTGATAGCCTTGCAACACCCCTGACTTTCTGTTCCAGGATCCTGACCTCACTGCTCAGATTCAGGAAGAAACTCTGTGTGTGTGTGTGTGTGTGTGTGTGTATGTGTGTGTGTGTGTGTGTATGTGTGTGTGTGTGTGTGTGTGTGTGTGTGTGTGTAACAACTTAACCTTGTCCAGCCCAATTTCATGTCCTCTCCCCCGTTCCCCCCTGCAACACTGAGTCCAATCTGTGCTGCCCATATACTCACCAGTGTGGGATCCTCCACTGGAGTGTGATTGACTAGCCAGGTCACACCCTAAAGAAAGTCACACCCTGACTTCCTCCCTTCCCCACCTCTCCCCCCTCCTGGCAGCTGTGAATTGTCAAAGGCTTTTCAGATACTGGTAGGTATTAGCGAGCCCCTCCTCCTTCCATGGTAGAGTTAACTGGTTTGCTTGAGTAGAGATGATCACAGCTTCTAGAAACTCATTAGTACAGTAATGTCATGTCCAGAAAACATCATGTCCAGAAAACACCTCTTCCCTTTACCCCTCCCCCTCCCACAGCCCCTCCTCCAGCCCCTCCCCTTTCCCTACTCCGTTTTTCGAGACAGGGCTTCTCTGTGTAGCCTTGGCTGTCCTGGACTCACTTTGTAGACCAGGCTGCCCTTGAACAGAGATCCATCTGCCTCTGCCTCCTGAGGGCTGGGCTTAAAGGCTTTCCCTTTTGCCATCTTTCTGCCCTGACTTCTATGACGGTCCCTTGGCCTTGGAGCAGGAATCCCTAGGTTTTATTTTTAATATTGTTGACATTTGAAAGTCTATTTTCAAAGCAGCTATCCCTAAGCTTGGCCAGCCTTGGTGAGAGATGAATGCATAAGCCAATTTCTAGCTACCTCTTCCCCAGTAATCACTGTAAAGCCAGAAAGGATGCGGAGAAATCCCATAGGCAGGTGCTCATAGCCACAGCCTGTGGGGGATGTGGGGAGGGGAGGCTTCCTGGAGATGTTTTGTAGTTGTAAGATGTGGAAACTTCCGCACTCAAGGGGCTTTTGGTTTTTAAGAAACAGAAACCAATACATTCGAACTTAAAAACGAAAGGGAGGCTGACTTCTGCCGCACAGAAGTGTATCCTGAGTGCCTGCCCTCCCCTCCCCCTGCTGCTGGGGGTGGGGTGGGGGTAAGTAATTTCCCTTTTTCAGTTACACCACAGAAAAAAGGGGCATTGGGAGCCCACCTTGGCCCCCAGCAGCTGCGTCCATGCTTGACACCAAGATGAAGGGTGGCGTATCTGCAGATGAACAGAAGGGAACCACCCAGTCCTAGTGCTGGAAAGGAAGGAAGCCAGCACATCTTAGGTCCAACGGAGGAGAGGAAGGACATTACCGAGAGCAGGTATGGATCCCAAGGAACACCCAATTCTGTGAACTTCTGGTGCTCAAATCTGTTTGGCCTGCCCACGGACTTCCGGTCAGCAAGTATTGGCCTGCCGATAGAGCTTACTCTGCCTTGACCTTTGCTCCATTTTTCAAGTTTTTAAATTGATGGTGGAAAAGAACTTGAAGCCAACAGGACCACTCAGGGATGCTAGGGAGCTCTCTGCGCTTTTTCACCCCTTCCTATAAACACACTTTCCATCTTTTGTCTAGAGGCAGGAATTTGTTTTCTCTACAGAAAACACCGCTTTCTCCAATGGATTCTCAGCACTCTTGGACACAGGAGTGACAGCATTACATCTCTTCAGTTCTGATCACCTCAGGACCCAAAACAGCTCAGTCTCTGGTAAAATGTAGGGCAGCTGCCCAATGCTGCTTTAAGCAATTCAGAGAGGACAGGGCCAGGAGATGTAAGCACGCCTGTGGCACACCCGCAAGGTGTGGGGGCGGCTTTCCCAGCTCCTGGGTGCCCCTTTTTGGAAAGGCGTCTTCTTCTGTTCTCTTCCTTGCTAATCCTGAAGCGAGCATCGAGCATGGCAGCTTTTCTACCCCACGTTGAGTTATGAATCAGGGCTGACGGCTCAAGCTTCTAGAACCCTCAAAACCATTGACACACACTGCCTGCTTCCAGCTCTTTCTATGAGGAAGCAACCATACAGAAGGTTCTCTTTGAGGGACATCTTAGCTTTAAGTTCTCCCACGTGCTTTATCCCATTGTTTCTCTTCTCAGAAATGACAACTTTTCCTTCTTGATCTCTACCCCCTTCTCCTCCCCACTCTCCTCCTCTCCTGTGTTTCCTGTGCGTCCTCCTCTTCTTCCTTTGAATACTTGGAGGAGTCTAACCCAGGGCTTCCCAATCCCCGAGAAAATGGATACCAGTTTTCAAACCTTCTGCTCAAAGCCACTTGGGCCAGGATAGGTCCTAGGGATCTACCTAAGAGCGGGCTGCACATTTGAGGGAGCTAGAGAGTTGTTGAACTATCTCTGGCCCAACAGAACTGTCTGATCAAAGCGGCCTGCGCAGTACAGCTCCTGCGGTGTTGAAATTGGCATGGGGGAGAAACAAAGTTGCGCTGAGATAATCTAGTGCGCCCTGAGAATACAGGAACATTCTAGAAAATAGAAACAAGTGACACAGCACTGCTTGTCCCTGAAGAAACTGCAATTCCAACCCACACACCACTGGGGTTTATTCGGAGTCTGACAAAATGGTCTAAAGAGCGGGGACAGCCAGTACAAGTGTGACCAGAATCAGGAGGGAGAACTAGCTTACCCAACACGACAGTCTACAGGTAGAGAAAGAGGAGAAAATACAGATTTACATTACAGAGTTGTAGGAAACAAGAGGCCCAGATACACCTGAGAATTTAAAATGCACAGTGGTTTGTTGTCACTGAGAGAAGAAGAGCAATTCAGAAGTCATGTAGCAAACAAGTCATTAGGGAGGAAAAAAAGCATTAAAATCCTTTTTTTTTTTTTTTTTTTTTTGGTACAGGGATTCTCTGTGTAGCCTTGGCTGTCCTGGACTCGCTTTGTAGACCAGGCTTGCCTCGAGCTCACAGCGATCCGCCTGCCTCTGCCTCCCGAGGACTGGGATTAAAGGCGTGCACCACCACCGTCCGGCTCAATACTTTACTTCTTATGTCCAACTAAATAATACTGTGTGGATTGGTAGCTGAAATGCAAAACATTAAGACCAGAACAATGTTAGAACAAACACGTCCTTTCCTCCCCCTCTCTCATCTCTCTCATAATTTCGAACAGGGAAAGATCGGGAGACATCTTGGACTGGCACGGTTCCTTGAACAAAACTGAGAGCGAGTAAGGGAGGGGCAGTACACCTGGAGGTCCGTGAACAACCTAGGATTCGGATCTCTTTTTCCGCCATGTTTACTAAAGATCAAACTTTAACCCACCGAGTCATCTTATCGGTCCTTAAAAGGATGATAACTCCTGAGCCAAGTATAGCGCCCACGACGACGTAAAGCTGGAGCAACGCTGAAGGAAAACGTCTGGTCGGCTAGAGACCTGACATTCTGGTCGGGTAGATCAGTCATCTGGCCGAAGACCCACCTTCGGGAAGGAGAGCCTACCCCTTGGAGGGCAAGCTCACCTTAGCCAGGCTGACGATAAGACAGGATAGTTATTCAGTTAGTAAGATACTGTACTTTTCCTTCCCAGAATTCCCGCCCTCAGCACTGTTAAAGCTGATGCGAGGGAGGGTTAGTTGGTCCAGTCCTCTCTGAGTCCTGGACTAGGAAGGGCCAAGTGTTCCTTCTCCTGGGTGCCCCTACCCCTCCCATCCCCGCCCCTGACCCCCCCCCCGGCCCCCCCCCCCCCCCCCCCCCCCCCCCCCCCATGCTGGCCAGAATGCAGTACTCAGTACTTGGGGCTTCCTTGTTCTCTAAAGCCATGGACGCCTGCTAAGCTCACACTTTATTTCTCCATTCTCTGCCTGAGTATTTTTTCTTTTAAATTTTAATTAAATTCTCCTAAGCTTCTGTTTGAGTCCAGTCCTAAATTCTTGTGTTAATGACACCAAGAATTCGATCCTCCTCCGTCACCCTATCACATGTCTGTCAATCAGGGGGGAAAAAACCCCTCACATTTTCTGATACCAGTAATTCCACCTCTTGGGAAGCCAGCCTGGGATCCATTGCAAGAGTCTGTCTCAGTGTGTGTGTGCTGAGGTGGGGAGGGGGGGAATGGCAAGGTAAAAAATATCATAAAGTCAAGAAATAAACCGCAGGGGGGAAAGTTTACAATTCACATAATGGGTTAATTTTTTTTTAAGCCTGCAAAGAAATCTGAAGAATCAGCAACGGGGTGGGGGGGGGGGGGAGATAGGCAAAATAAAAACAAAAGTTACAACAAAAACCAATAAATATATTAAAATATCTTTCAGCCTTTTGAATAATCAAAGAAATGTAAAATAAAACAAGATACAACTTTTAATTGCAAAAATAAAGCTTTGACTATACTTGAGAGTGTGGGAAGCAGGAACTCTGACTGTACTTGAGAGTGTGGGAAGCAGGAACTCTGACTGTACTTGAGAGTGTGGGAAGCAGGAACTCTCGTGTGCTGTTAATGGAGTACAGATTTCTGTGGCTCCCTTTTGAAGGCATTTGGCAGTAACTGTTAAAACACAGAGTACGCACTCTTTCTTTAACTCAGCAATTCCCCTTCTAGGAAAAAATTTCCCTAGAAACATTTTCACCAGGAGCTAAATATATACTATACTTGAGTAGCACACACTGTTATTTGTGGTAGTGAGAAATTAGACAGAGCTTGCATGGTGGCAAGCACCTTTGATCCCAGCACTCAGAGGCAGAAACAGGTGTGAATGTGAGCCACAGGCCACTGTAGATGTGAGCCACAGACACTGTAGATGTGAGCCACAGACCACTGTAGATGTGAGCCACAGACACTGTAGATGTGAGCCACAGATACTGTAGATGTGAGCCACAGACACTGTAGATGTGAGCCACAGATACTGTAGATGTGAGCCACAGATACTGTAGATGTGAGCCATAGACACTGTAGATGTGAGCCACAGATACTGTAGATGTGAGCCACAGATACTGTAGATGTGAGCCACAGATACTGTAGATGTGAGCCACAGATACTGTAGATGTGAGCCACAGATACTGTAGATGTGAGCCATAGACCACTGTAGATGTGAGCCACAGATACTGTAGATGTGAGCCACAGATACTGTAGATGTGAGCCACAGACACTGTAGATGTGAGCCACAGATACTGTAGATGTGAGCCACAGATACTGTAGATGTGAGCCATAGACCACTGTAGATGTGAGCCACAGATACTGTAGATGTGAGCCACAGACACTGTAGATGTGAGCCACAGATACTGTAGATGTGAGCCACAGATACTGTAGATGTGAGCCACAGACTACTGTAGATGTGAGCCACAGACACTGTAGATGTGAGCCACAGGCCACTGTAGATGTGAGCCACAGATACTGTAGATGTGAGCCACAGACACTGTAGATGTGAGCCACAGATACTGTAGATGTGAGCCACAGATACTGTAGATGTGAGCCACAGATACTGTAGATGTGAGCCACAGACACTGTAGATGTGAGCCACAGACCACTGTAGATGTGAGCCACAGGCCACTGTAGATGTGAGCCACAGACACTGTAGATGTGAGCCACAGACACTGTAGATGTGAGCCACAGATACTGTAGATGTGAGCCACAGACCACTGTAGAGGTGAGCCACAGACACTGTAGATGTGAGCCACAGGCCACTGTAGATGTGAGCCACAGATACTGTAGATGTGAGCCACAGGCCACTGTAGATGTGAGCCACAGACACTGTAGATGTGAGCCACAGACACTGTAAGTGTGAGCCACAGGCCACTGTAGATGTGAGCCACAGGCTGCTGTAAAGAATCAAGGCCTACAAAACATAAGACATAATATAATATTGTTAAAAAGAATTCTCAAAATTATATTTTATTCAATATTTCTATACAGGTATGTATACACATCTAAATTTGTGTCTAAAACCAAACAGTACCCATGACTATGTTCAGCTATATACATTCCATGAGGTTGTATAAATCAGAAAATAGGCTTTTACATTCGATGCTATACTCACTTGAATTGTTTAAACAAATGTACACATTTTTAAAATTAACTAATAATTGTGTGTGTGTGTGTGTGTGTGTGTGTGTGTGTGTGTGTGTCATGATGCACATTGGGAAGTCAGAGAACAAGTTTCAGAAGCTGGTTTTGCCTTCTATCTTATTTTTGAGGCAGGGTCTCTCTCTTCTTTCTGCCTCCCTGTATGCTCTAAGACTCTGTTCTCCTGTGTCTGCCGGCTGTCTACGGATGCTCAGCCACAATATCCAGCTCTTTCACGTGTATCCCAGGAATTGCACTCGGGTCATCAGGTTTGTACAACAACCATGTTTACCTGCTGAGCCATCTTGCTGGTCCTATATATTTGTTCATTTTTGAGACAGGGTCTCACTTTATAGCAAAGGCTGCAGTCCAGACTGGCTCCAAAGCTGCCATTCTCCTGCCTCCATCTGGGAAAGCAGCACCACCTTCAGCAGAAAAAATTTAACTTGTAAATGTATTACTTCATGAATAAAACCCCAAGATGTGGATCACTAATCCTTCCATGTAATTATTGCTTTTATATTTTAACATTTCAATTTGTCTCTAAAAAGAGAGTAGGAGGACCAAAAAAAGAACACCAAAGTTGATCCCTCAGAGCATGCTGAAGGAGAGCACTCAGCAAGCATCACAGTCAAAGAGGGAGCCACAGCTAACAGCAACGGTCCAGTCCTGGTGTTCAGGCAACTTGTCTAGAAACTTAAAAGCCCTAAACCAGGTGCGGTGGCACAGGCCTTTAATGCCAGCACTCGAGAGGCAGAGGCAGGCGGATCACTTGGAGTTCGAGGCCAGCCTGGTCTACAAAGTGAGTCCAGGACAATCAAGGCTACACAGAGAAACCCTGTCTCGAAAACCCATAAATAAATAAATAACATAAAATAAAAGCCCTGCGGATACCAGAGAAGTTGCAGATAGCCTTTCCTTTGAGTCCGGCGAAGGTGGATTCGGTACCAGGCACTGACGGACGGAGGGTTCTCACAAGACCCCATGCTCCGTGCGTTAGTGGCACAGTACCAGTTCTACTTTCCCAGGGGAATTAGCTTTACAGAGCAAAACTGGGAAGTACACTTCCATGCTGACTCCACCCCTACCCCACCCCCCACCCGACTGTCTGTGTGTCCTCAGGAAAGTGTCTTTATATTCCCGGGCAACAAACTTCAATAAGGCTCATGCAGCATTGTCCCAGGGAGCCAATCAGCTAACACACAGGGCGTGTTCAGTGCAGCGCCTGCCACAATGTAGCTCTGGCTCGGTCTTAGCCGTATTTCTTATTGTTATAACTTTTTAGTGTTATTCTGCGCTGTGGTCTCCGCTCCCTTTCCGCACCTCCTCTGGTTCCTCTGATATCCTGAGCTTCTGGCATCTTCGTGGCTCCGCCCCCACTGGTCATGGAGGCTCAGAACCTCTGTTGCTTTTTTGCTCATTTCCATCTCCCAACCCTTCTCCACCCGCTTGTTCCCCATAACAACTTTCTGTAGACACCGCTGGGGCGGGGTTACCTCCTCAGTCCCCGTGTCACCCCGTGTCACCCTGTGCTTCCATCTTACTGGGCTTAGGAAACTGCAATCTAGTGACTGTCTAAAATCTCAGACAGCCACCACCACCAGGCAGCTTGTGTTTTCCTCCCTCCCTCCCTCCCCATGTGCATATGTGTGTACAGACGCATTCACCCATGCTTGCGCACAGTGCCAGCCGTCAGTGTCGGGTGTCCACCTTATTTCCTGAGACTGAGGTTTCTCTCGGAAACTGGAGCCCATCCCTTCAGCAAGCCTGGCTGGCCGTGGAACTCCCAGGATCCTCTGCTTCCCACTTCCCAGTGCCAAGTTACAGGTGCATGCCGCAGCACTTGGGTTTCTCGTGTGGATGATGGACATCCAAACCCAGGCCCTCGTGCACACGCAGCCGCTTTTCCTGCCGAGCCATCAGCCTGTCTCTCCTCAAGTCTTTCCAGTGCTTAGCATACTGCCTGAGAGCAAGCATTTGTTACATCAACTGAGCCATAACAAAGAGGAGGCAGCTCCCACGGCAACTTGTTCCCAGCCTTCTGTGGACCATTCCCAGAGCCTTCTTTTTGGAAGCTGGGGTATAAGTTAAGCAAATGAAATTACTTCTTTGTTGTTGTTATTGGCTCATGTTATTAAACTAGGTGCCAAGAGCACCATAGTTCAAAAAACAAAATTATAGATTTTTTTTTTTTTTTTTTTTTTTTTGAGACAGGGTTTCTATGTGTGACAGCCCTGGCTGTCCTAGAACTCTCTTTGTAGACCAGGCTGGCTTTGAATTCACAACAATCTGCCTGCCTCTGCCTCCTGAGTGCTGGGATTAAAGGTGTGCGGCACCACGCCCTCCCCTAGAAAATTATTTTTAAAAAAGCTAATTGTCTGGGGCTTGAGAGATGTCTCAGTGGTTAAAAGCACTTGCTGTTCTTGCGGAGGTCCGGTGTTTGATTCCCAGCATTTGCCTCGGAACCCATATTGGG